>NC_085141.1:411406391-412006391 GCF_024139115.2 Armigeres subalbatus
GTGCCATGATATCAATGTCGTCGGCGAAACCAAATAACTGGACGGACTTCGTGAAAATCGTACCACTCGTGTCAATCCCTGCCCTTCGTATTACTCCCTCCAAAGCGATGTTGAATAGCAGACACGAAAGACCATCGCCTTGCCGTAACCCTCTACGGGTTTCGAAGGGACTCGAGAATGCCCCTGAAACTCGAACTACGCACATCACCCGATCCATCGTCGCCTTGATCAACCGTATCAGTTTATCCGGAAATCCGTTTTCGTGCATTAGCTGCCATAGCTGGTCCCGATCGATTGTATCATATGCGGCTTTGAAGTCGATAAATAGATGATGTGTGGGCACGTTGTATTCGCGGCATTTCTGCAATACCTGACGTATGGCGAACACCTGGTCTGTGGTAGAGCGTTCACCCATCGTCTGCCAGTAACCGCTGCTAAAAAAGTTCTGGAGGTAGTCAAAATGCCCATTGAAAGCCGCTCTGCCAGTGGATAAACAAATGGAGAGATGCTTCAAATGTTTGGGCTATGGACACCGGGCAGGAGCTTGCAAAGGTCCGAACAGATCCAACAAGTGTTGGAAATGCGGAGAAACAGGTCATTTTGCGAAAGACTGCACGCAAAGACCCAAGTGCATGCTTTGCACACCAGAGGACGGAAATGACCATCAGACGGGTGGCTACAAATGCCCTGTATATCAGAAGGCGATCGCAGGTCATCAGTAGTGGACATAATTCAGATTAATCTGAATCACTGCGATACCGCACAGCAACTGTTATGGCAGTCAACAACAGAAACGAGGTGTGACGTAGCGATAATTGCAGAGCCGTATCGAGTTCCTCCTGATAACGGAAACTGGGTGGCTGATAGAACGGGAATGGCTGCAATACAAGTTATGGGCAGATTTCCTATCCAAGAAGTGGTAGAGAGTTCATGTGAGGGATTCGTGATCGTCAAAATCAGCGGCGTTTACGTATGCAGTTGCTATGCGCCGCACAACGGATAGAAAGATAGATAGATAGATAGATAGATTCAGCCAAACCGCACCAAACGGATTTTTGACTGACTTTCAGTATTCGCAAAAAGAAATTGGACATCATTTCAAATCAATTCTTACGTACATTTGTTCAAGGATATCCACAGTTATGAGGTTGAGAGATATTCGATACAATTTGTGATCAATTAAATCTGCTAACCGAAAGTTTGGGCACAAAAATGAGTAATTTTTTGTTGGCGCTTGGTGCGATTTGGCAGAACCCCGACCATGTGGTCTATGAGAATGAAAAATCTTATATCCTCAAATTCTCAACGTTGTTTTGCTCTACCTTAGTCATAATATTACTCTTTCCGATTGAGAATGTGAACACCTGACCTCAATCACAGCAGGATACTTGCTAGAATTGTACTGCTGGCAGCTACTGAATAACAAACGCCGGCTGTAAATTTATGACCAGCAATTAAAAGTCTCCAATCGCATAAAAAAACGGACACAAACATCGAAACTGCAGATAGCTTCAAACGTCCGACCGACGACGACGATGACGATGGGCGCTGGTTGGTGATTTATCTTCCCTGTAGTTGCTTGTCGATGCTAATACATCGCCGCCGTCAATCGAAGCCTGCGAGCCGCAGCAGCAACAGCAGCACCAAAGACAAACAGCCTGGCAGCGGTATATTGCAGAATGTAGTTGCGATTGATGCTGGCTGGACTCTCTATCGGTTTCAACTAAAGGGTGCCATTTACGATGCCTCTCACCATTTATCGATTGGATGGCGACGGATCTGGTCGTAGCTGTTATTTGAAGGTCGCCATTCGATCAGTTGATCGCGTTGATCGATTTATGTTCTCTACGAAGTGAATCAAGTGACGGACCCCGCGGTACCGGCAGCATATAGAAATATCAAATAATAATCCAGAAACTATCTTAAAATTTAGTAAGTTAGAATAATCTAACTATGTGGAATTGACAGCATAGTTAAATGATGAAGCGATAAGTTGATCATAGTGTTAAAATGCGATTGCTTTTCTCGTGCAAAACTGAACAGTGTTTTGCGGCTTTTGCCGATAACCTACTTGTACGTCAGTGTGGTAATCTACCTGATAGGAAGGGGAAAATCAAGGAAAAATCACAAACCCACAGCCCCCCAAAACATCCTAGGCCGGACCGAGAATCGAACCCGTCATCTCCGGATTGGACACTTCACATTCGAAGTAGTATATTCCCAGGTTGCCTTTTTCCAGGACAACAATCACAAACGTTGTGGACCGTTTATATTTTGACCCAAACTAATCTGCAGTGCAAGTGTTTACTCTAAACTGGTGTTCAGTATTTTTTGTTGGTTCGTTTACCGAGCGCAATAATTTACAGCCCCTTTAGCCGTTTAAATGGCTTTTTATTAATAATTAGAAATTAATAAGAGTGAAAAGCGAACATATACGGCGGTAATTAACGACATTTATGCAACTATCCGATGCCAAAGGGTGTTTGCGCCTGGTTTTTTTTCTATGCGATCATGCAATCGGCCAATCTTTTACTACGGCGCGCCATCGCTCTGGCTAGTTTGCAAATGCAAGTGGCTCTATAGTTGTGGCTGGTAGCTGGGGACCAAGAGCACGAGAATTAGTAACAGCGATGGCGATGGTACATTGTAAACATGCTTGTTCCCAGTGGTGTTTGGTATCCGAATTGACAGATTTATTGAGTCGTGATCGCTTGATATCGGTTTTGCATTGATGAGGAATCTGAAGTAGGCAACTAATGAGAGGTCTAATCATCATCGTTGGCGTTAGACGGTGAATCAACTTGGTTTATCATAAAGAGGGAATGAGCTCTTCGCTGCATTCTCGCTCAATTCATATGCGCTAGGTGTGAATATTCAAATGTTACAAATAAGCGATCATATGCTATCTATGAATGATCTCTTTCGGTGATCGTAGCCTGCGAGCAACACTGCGAGCAACAATAATAACTGCAATGACTAGTTTATTCGTCCTCGAAATTGCTTTGTCCACATCGATTCTTGTTAACAATTCCATTAATTTACTTACCATAATTTACTTTCAAAGTGTGAGATGAGAGTTCATCTTTTGGTTCTAAATTTTTGCTATTGTTAAAACTCAAATGAAATTTGGAACTTGATTAAGTTCGAGATCTTAGACCTCAACAAACGTAGCTTCAGCCATGTTGCGGAGTCTCGAATGTTTCCGATAATTCATTTCGTTAAGAAGTGTTCGTCCAACGTGCTGAACACTTGTTCCATAATGTCCAGCATCCACCAACCGATTCGGTCATCCGTTTTACGGTGAGATAATTAACAATTTTATATGCTAATTATGTGTCAGACGGTGATACCGTTGCCAATGCAAGCAAGCGATAAAACCCAGAGAGTACCATCATCAGTGTCTGCGACAGTTAAGCAGTCGCATAAAAGGTACACCGTCAAGACTTTATGCTCCGCGTGCAGAATCGTTGTTTCCCGGCATGAGAATCACCACCGTCGCTGCATAATAAGTGCAAATAAAAGCAAAAGTACCTGCCTAACTTCTCCTGGACAGTCGTCGTCAGAATCTGAACGAGGTGCCATTTGGCTGGAGAAAAGATAAATATTATAATTTTGCTCATAAAAACGGATTCCCGTATATTTACGAAAACGAGGGTCCGAACGAAGCGCCATCGCCGATGCAGCCAACCAGCCGCGCTATCGCTGTTGGAATGCCAAGTTGCGTAGGCTGCCGAGGCCGTCTGAGCTGGTTGGTTGGATGTTGGTCGGCTGCCACAGGAAATATAAACTGGAAGTGACAGGGTTTTTAATGTTGCCATTTGTAGGGAGGCGGATTGCCCGCCTCGAGATGATCGGGAGCAGATTCTTTCTAGCAGCTCGTAAAGATGCAACCGCCGAAGATGCTATCTCGCGTGTCCTCCAGGTGTGGTGTGTTTGTGTAATGATATTCACAGGAATTATTTATGCGGTTGCATAACGACGCATTGCAAAACAGTTGGCAATCAGTGGAATAATGTTTCATTTTTGTAATTTCGAATCGTAATACTCACCTTATTCCAGATAGATTTTGTTTGGAAGTTTGACAGTATGCTGCAAGATGTTCGTGCATGCATTGCAAAACGTCTTATGAAAACAAACATGAATCCATGACGAACTGATGAAGCTGTCTGCCGATTGTCGATGTAAGTGATAGTAAAATGATTTTTCCGGTTTTTGTTGAAGAGATCACAAGTTATACTGAATTGTTTGTTTTCTAAGCAATCCCCAATCTCAATAACCTCCCGCATTCCTAATGTCTAACCCGGAATCGATTAGGATAGATAATACGTGTTCCAAATTTGTTTTGAATCGACTCATGTGTTTGAATACATACAAAAATATGTGTTCTAAAATTGTTGGAAATCGGTCAAGGGGTGCAGATGTTACACTAAAATAATAGATCACTATACAAATTCGGTCAAATGTCCCTCACACCTTTCCCCTTTCCCAATGACCTTTCCAACTACACTAAAATCATCTTTTTAGGATAGAGAATTTTTGTTCCAAATTTAGTTGAAATTGGTCAAGGTGTTCAGGACTTATACTGAGTTGATCAATAACAGAACAAAACCCCACTCCCTCCTCCTTTTCCAATGAATCTCCCACCATCACTGTAAATGTCTTATTAGAACAGAGAATGTGTTCCAAATTTGGTGGAAATCTGTTCCTTCTCCCCGGACCACCCTCTTTTCCAAAGATCATCCCATCCCCCTATTGTCGTCTTCTTTTTCGGCGTCACAAACTACCCTCTGGTGCTCCAATGTGTTTGATTCACAAAAGTGGAATGGAATGGAACAATGTTGATGTCGGCGATAATAGTCGGGACATCAACTTCTTCTTTCAGCATATTTGCAACGAATACAGATTGCGCGATAGAGAGTCGTCGTTCGAGGTTTTTTAATCTGAGAAGTTGACAGCGTTCCCTGTAAAGCCTAGTACGCTGCTTATACGGTAGGGGCTTAAAGAAAAATCGATCAAATTACCAAAGTAAATTTGACATCCGATTAAGTACGGGAGACACGGAACGGTCACGGAATGATTCCGCTATTGCGATTCTTTGAGTTTGAGCAGTACAGATCTGAAAAGTAGTGAAAGTTTTGTAACGCTTATAACGTCTGCAATATTGTCGGCGTAGCACCAACTTAGAATTCGGAAGTCCGGACTTCCGAACCGAACTTTCTTCCGAAGTTTATCTGTCAAACTAATGGATGCGTTGTTTAGCGCATCTTTAAGGGAATCCAACGCACTACTTCCGAAGTTGGGAAAATTGCCTGTATCTGGAGAAAAATCCAACTTCGGTATAAAAAGCGGTATAAATTTATTCCGGATACACAATATAATGTAAATAGAGCAGTCATTTTTCAGTCGGATGACACACAGCTATGCTTCTGGCTCCAGCATAAAATTCACGTTATTATTTTGCTGTGGGCGTTATTTTCTGATACAATATTGTTATCAAATATTCAAAAACAAATTTGTTTTGCACCGTACTAAGCGTGTCGTGTTGAATGACAATTATTACAATTAAATTGAAAATCGAACACGTTTTTCACGGCACGGAATACGTGGTATATAACGATAATAGTAATAAATTCATTCAAATCGCTCAACAACAAATACTCCATCATAGAAAACTAGTCCTGAAATGATGTTTTTGTTCACTAATTTTGAATTGTCAGTGGGGCGCTAACCCCAGAGATGTAAGCCACCATTTTTTCCCATTGGAAAGATAGGCGATGACAGTAGGGTGTCATTTTTCCTTACGGAAAAATATTCCGTCCCATAATTCCGTAAGTCAAAATGACAGTTCTTCCATACTTAATCAACTGTCAAATTTACTTTGGTAATTTGATGAATGATTCCGTAAACCCTTTCCGTATAAGCAGCGTACTAGGCCGGCAATAATGGTGTACTAGCCTTTACCCTTTCAGGCCCAAATTTTTCTAAGCGGTATTACCCAGTATGCGAAAAGTGGGGCTAAGCAACGCCTACTTAGATGTCTTATCCTCGGTCTTAGCTGTAACAATTTTCACGGGTATTTTTGCCTCATGCAACAGTTAAACAATATAGCTAGCTGATGCCATCCTAAAATTGTAGAAAATCTCAATCATATTGATAATATTAACATTTCCAAAAAGTGTTTTGTTGCCGGAAAACTCATGATGCAAAAAGCCTTTTAGTTGGTAGCTCTTAGGGAACAACGCACCACACGCACACACAAATCAGAACTCTGATATGGAAAGTGCGTGGAGACGCGTAGTGCATTGTAGTGAAATATGGTTTGTCATCGCGACTGATTACTTCCAACGTTCGATGGTTAATGTGTCGTTTATTCAAAGACTTTTTGGAACTTACATCAATTTGGAAATACACATAGGAGAGCGAGAGAGCAGTTCTCTCACGATCGATCAAAGAGTAGAACAAATCGAAGTGCCTGGTAACGAAACACATGTATTTGCATTTTATGGCAGTTGACAACACGGCGTGTAAGTTGCAGTGGTAATTCGAGAAGGGTTCTTAGAAAGGCGCATCGTTGGCGGTTCACAGCATGGGCAATTGAACTTGAGTTTTCTGACCCATGCTGTGAAACCTTGTCGATGGGAAATGATGATTCTTGTCTATGGAAATATTGTTGCTATGTCACATCTGTTAGCAATATGTAACTTGACTAATTTACATACTACAGTAGGTTAGTCCCACAAGGGCGTTTTGCCTCCCCAAAATGTTAGATGTTTCATCGAAATACCTACCTTCCTATCGATTATTTTGACATTTTTTCCGCCCAACCTACACCCAAAACAATTTTGTATGACATTCTTTGTATTGAGCGTTCTGTATCAGATCTCGCATACAAACCGATCAGAGAATGTCATAGTTGTGAAAGCTCATTGTATTAAGTCGGTTTATTTGGTTTCTACCAATACATCTAAACGAATCTCGTTGGCTCCTCCTAGAACAAGAATATGAATTGTGTACATCAATATAACTTTGACCTCGGTGGTCTAGTGGCTACTGCTTCTGCCTTATAAGCAGGAGGTCGTGGGTTCAATTCCAGGCTCGTCCCTTTCCTACTTTGTATTTCTATCTTAGTTCTTTCTGTGTTTCACGTTCTACCAAAACGATTCCTACTGTTATAACCTTCCACACAATCCCAAAACCTCCCGTGGTACCTATGAGAGGTCGTAGAGTTCTCTGCATCTTTCTTAAGTAGGTGTCCAACAAACCATCCTTCCCCTTCCTCAGCATTCGCAAGGACGTGGCCAGGACAGATCTCGACTATTGGAGAGTGCAATGCTTCCATCTAAGAGATAGTGATTAGTCCCAAATCAATGTCTGAGGTAACGGATGGAAGTAATGCTACTCTCATACAATAGTCTTGGCTTGTACCACCTACGAATTTGTGCGAATTGCTCAATGCTAATGCTAATGCTAATCAATATCACTTTGACCCGTTTCCATTTAGCTGGATGACAGAAAAGGACACACATTTGCGGGGAAGGGTCATTCGGCCGAAACCTATTCTGCCGAAAGCCATTTGGCCGAATGCCACTAGGCCGAACAAACCATTAGGCCAAAACCCATCTGGCCGTAAGTCATTTAGCCGAAAAGGTCATTTGGCCGAATAGGGAAAGGCCGTTTGGCAGAAAGATTCATTTGGCCGAAAGGGTCGTTTGCCGAAAGGGTTATTTGCCCGAATAGGGCATTCAGCCGAATAAGGTCATTTTGCCGAAAAACATATTTAAAAAATGAGAAATTAAGAGTGACAAGAGAGACGTCTTAATTCTCATTCCTCATTTCTCACTACTCACTGTAAAAAGTGGGAAGCGCGAAGTGAGTAGTGAGTACCCACGTCGCACTACTCACTTTTCACAGTAAGAGGTGAGAAATGAGGAGTGAGAAGTGAGGCGTCTCATTTCTCACTCCTTATTTTTTAAATGACCTATTCGGCCAAATGACCCATTCGGCCAAACGACCCTCTCGGCCAAACGATCCTTTCGACCAAATGGCCATTTCGGCAAAATGACCCTTTCGATTGTATAACATTTCACCGAAAACTATTTCGCTGAATTCATTTTCGCGGTTGAACATTTCGCGGAATAACATTTGGCGGTTTGTAACTTTTCGCGGTACGAAATTTGGCAGATTGTACCTTTTCGCCGAATGACTTCAGGCGGATTGTACCATTTCACGGAATATTAATAATCATAGCTTAGTGTTAATTCAGCGTTTACGTATTCATTTGATTATGGCAATATATCCTCCATTCGCTTTGTACCGAGCAGAAGCAAACATTTAAAGAAGACATTATCCCTTCCCTCGCGTTATACCGAGCAGAAGCATCCATTTATCGAAGCATGTTACCTCTCCCTTCGCCTTATGTCAAGCAGGCGTCTTCATTTAAAGAACGCTTTATCTCCCCCTGTTCATGCCGCAAACGAAACTTGTAAATTTTGACCACCAAAAAACTTTTCAAGAAACTTCGCTCGATGATAGCCACGGTATTGTAGATCCAGTTGAAAACCGAACTGAGCTCTCGCGACAATCGCATTTTCTCCCATTTTCGAATGTCGCAACTGCATCGCGAGTGGTGCGCATGATGGCGCATGGCTATGACATAGATGCGCACTACTTGCTATGCAGTTGCGATATCCGGAAATGGGAGTAAATGCGATTGTCGCGACAGCTCAGTTCGGTTTTCAACTTGATCTACAATATGAAAATCAATACCGGTTGTATACTATTTCGCGGATTTTTTTTTCGCGTTGCGACATCCCGCGGAATGTTCCAAATCTCCGAAACACGTTTCGCGGAATGTACCATTTTTCCGAAAGTCATTTCGCGGAATGCCATTTGGCGGAATTCAGGTAGAATAATTAGCATTGAAATATTTATTGAATTCTGCTTAATTACATGCAATGCGGTCTAAATTCCTTTGGATTGTGATTTAAAGCAATGAAAGAAGGTAATGCTTTCTTTGAATGACCGTATCCGGTCGGTATAAGGCAAAGTGAGGAAAGAATGCCTTCTTGAAATAGAGATGAGTGACGTTTGACACACGCACACTAATGTTCGATTCGTCATGTGTAAATATAGTTTGTTTCCCTTCTGTCCATAACCTCAAAATTGATCGGGCCTCCCCATTTATTCTAGTAGAGTTAAAAATCATTTTATTCATTTTAACCCAAACTTCAATGAGTAGCACCATATAGGAGTGTTTGTATTCCTTTTATCGGCACTCACACATTCGTACGTGAGAATCTCAATGGACACGTTTGCTCGGCATAAAGGAAAGAAAGGAGGTAGTCTCTTTTATGAATTAACGCATCTGCCCGGTATGAGGCAAAGGGGAAAGATAATGACTTCTTCGAATGGACGCGACTGCGCGGTATAAGGCGAAAGGAGTTGATAATGCCTTCTCTAGTAGAACGCGTTTACCCGGCATAAGGCGAAGGGAGGGGTAACGCCTTCTTTAAATGGATACGTCTGCCCGGTATGAAGCGAAAGAAGTTGATTATGCCTTCTTTAAAAGAACGCCTATGCCCGGTATAAAGCGAAGGGAGTCATAACGCTTTCTTTAAATTAAAGGGTCTGCCTTGAATAAGGCGAAAGGAGTTGATAAAGTCTTCTTTCAAAGAACGCGTCTGCCTGATGAAGAGAAGAGTAATGCCCGTCTGCCCGGCATGAAGCGAAAGGATTTGATTATGCATTCTTTAAAAGATCGTGTCTTCCCGGCATAAGACGAGGGGAGGGATAACGTTTTATTTTAATTAATGCGTCTGACTTGAATAAGGCGAAAGGAGTTGAAAGTGCCTTCTTTAAAAGAACACGTCTGTCCGATAGAAGGGGAAAGGAAGGGTAACACCTTCTTTGAATGGGTTCGTCTGCGCAGTACAAAGCGAAGGGAGGATATAATGCCTTTTTTAAATAAATACGTTTTTTCGGAATAAGGCGAAAGGAAGAAATAAAGGATATTCATAAAAACGTATCCCTAACAAAAACTATCCCTAAAAAGTAAAAAGAGGAAATAATTTGGCCTGTCTGTCAGATATAATACAGGATTTGTAAGGGGCAATTGAAATTTTGAAAACCACTTCTACATATTATGGGAGGCCTTCCTTAGCCGTGCGGGAAGATGCGTGGCTGTCAAGCAAAACTATGCTGGGTTTAACTTCTGACCCGGTCTAGGAAATTCATCTATTCGAAATTTTCTCAACTTTTTGGGCCTACAAGTTTCAACATGTTAATCTCGTGTTATACGAGTCCAGAAAAAATGGTAACTTGGCTTACAAACCTCACAGGTAACAATTGTAGAAGTGCAGAAAGAACATTAAGCTATTATTATTAATATTCCGTGAAATAGTACATTCCCCGAAACGGTACATTCCGCAAAATGTCATTCGACGAAACAGTATAATCCGCCACATGTCGTACCGCGAAAAATTACATACCGCCAAATGTTATTCCGCGAAATGTTCAACCGCGAAAATGAATTCCGCGAAATGGTTTTCGGCGAAATGTTATACAATCATCAATACTACATTTAACATTCGTGCCCAGCAGCAGTATACGAAGCAGAGTAGTGTTGCTTTATCGCTTGTTGCATAAGCTGGCTGACATTTCCATGGCAATCAATGAATTCCAAAGTGCAATACCTAACCCCTAATAAATCAGTCGAAAAATATAGAAAAGTTCATTTAAATATCGTATATTGTTCTGTGGAATTGATCTTAAACATATCAACTGCCTTTGTTGCAATTCTGAGCTCAATCGGGCATACCGAACCAATTTCCTGAACGAAAGAGTGACGGAGGTGTATTTTCCTATGCATATTGGCTGAAACCACCATACAAACTTCAAACAAAATGGCAAAATAGATTGAATCAAATAGATTGATTTTCTTACCCAAAAGCACAATCCTGGTATGTGTCCCGTAGAATTCGGCAACCTTCTGTTTCCTGAGCCAGTCTAGTGTACATATGTGCCAAAACTAATGATATGATATTGAGAACTTTTGTGAAGACATTATTCAGAATTTGAAAAATAGGGAGTGGAAGAAGGTTTTAAGATACATCATCATCCAATTAAATTAAGTGATCTCGGCATCCACAGCTTAAGAGCTTTGGCCACTCACATACGGCGTCAACACCCCTTTTCCCTTTATAATGGACAGACGCTACCATTTAAAGAGGGCGTTACTCCTTCTTTCGCGTTATGCCGGGCAGATGCATCCTTTTGAAGAAGGCGTTACTCGTCCCTTCGCCTTATACCGGGCAGACGCGTTCTTTTAAAGAAGGCATCAATAACTTTTCTCTCCTTTTACCGGATGCGTCTCCATTCAAAGTAGTTATCTTTTACCTTCGCTTTATACCGAGCAGACGAGTTAATTCATAGAAGGGACTACCTACTTTCTACTTTCCTTTCTTTATACCGAGCAAACGTGTCCATCTCAAGAAGGCATTGTTCCCTCACTTTGCGGTATAACGACCGGATGCGGTCATTCAAAGAAAGCATAACCTTCTTTCATTGCTTGAAATCACAATCCAAAAGAATGTAAACTGGATTGCATGTAATTAAGCAGAAATCGATGAATATTTCAATTATAATAATTCTAACTGAATTCCACCAAATGGCATTCCGCGAAATGTCTTCCGGAGAGTTGATACATTCAGCGGAATGTCGTACCGTGAAAAAAAATCCACGGAATGTTTTTCGGCGAAATACCACTTTTTCGGACAAATGACCCTTTCGGCCTAATGAACCTTTCGGCCAAATTACGCTTTCGGCCAAACGACCCTTTATGCCAAATGACCCTTTCGGCCAAATGACTTTCGGCCTAATGGTCAATTCGGCCAAATGCTATATTCGACCCACCATTTTTCGGCCTAGTGGCATTCGGCCAAATGGCATTCAGCCGAACGTTATTCGGCCAAACGACCCTTCCCCCAAATTCGCATGGTGCTAATTCCACTTGTAACACTCATTGTTATCATTACCCTTTCACTTGAGATTGAATGATGATTCTAACATCCATATACACAGGATTCTGTTTTTACACGATTTTTTTTCGCTTGTGTTTTTGATAGTGTAACTTCAATTTGTCACCAAAATCTTTGCAACATGTTTCAAAAAATCCTTAATAATTCAAAGAAAAATCACATGGTAATTATTATGCGTTAAACATTCAGGATGGGTGCAAAATTGAGAAAGTGTAAATCGTGCAAAAACAGAATCCAGTGTAACATGAAACGTGGATTATGATAGACTTTGGTCGCATCTTTCATAATGTGCTACACCAGTGTTCAGAATAATAGCAGCGGAGGCCGATTTTCATACAAAACCGCCAAGTTTGACAAGCTGTAACTTTGTACTTCAATGATCGATTGAGCTGAAATTGTGGCGGTGAATTACAAATATATTGAAAATTTCATATACCAAGTATTAAATTTTTCGAACCACTCGTAAAAAAAATACACACTAGGTCACATTGTTCAAAATAATAGCCGTTTTTGCTTTGGAAATATTTGATTGAAATATCATCAACTGTAAGCTGCTGAGATACACTAAGAAGATTGTTAAAAAAATACGAATTGTGGAATATGACATTTGAATTGGCCAGTATATCAGAAATTAAAACTGTTATTATTTTGAACAATTTGACCTAGGATGTAAACTTTCACGAGTGGTTTTCGAACTCTGATACTCTGTATATGAAAATTTCAACATATTTGTAGTTCACCGCCAAAATTTCAGCTCAAACGGTCATACGAAGTTACAGTTGGCCATTCTGTATGAAAATCGGCCTCCGCTGCTATTATTCTGAACACAGGTGTATATAGTCCAGATGGTTAGCGTGTCAGTCGAGATGCGGTAAATATGGAGGGTCAAGGTTCAACGCCTGACGCCGGTCTATTTTTTTTGTAAAGCAGTTGAGGTTGTCGAAGTATACAGCATCCCATTCTTCGATGGGAGTGTAAAAATCAGGTATTGCAATATCATCTGAGCACAAGATATGATCTATACTTGTGCAAAGATAGTATCTCTAATCAAAAATCACTCTGGAAAGATATTATCATTTGAGCATTTGATAGCCAAAGCAGTTTTGGGTTTGTTCTCGTTGCGAAAGTGTTGGTACAACAAATGTTGTGAAAAATTGGTTCTTTATGACGAACTTTGTACTTTGTTTACTGAGATCAATATCTTATAATTTTATCAGTATCTTTGCTCAGAAGATCGAATGATGGGATGATTTGTACTGCCACTAACCGCAAGTCGAGCACATATTTGCGGTTAGCGGCAGTGCAATGCCTGGTAAAAATAGATTCAATGTAGACATAAACACATACATAACCATTATTATCTCTTGCAAAATTGCAATAAAATGTTGCAATCTCTGGTTGGATGTATGAACTATACCAAACGTTTAACTATACCAAACTATTTAATGGACTATAGTCCCCATATATCATATCGCCATATCGCCAGTCATATCGCCAGGCTCGGTTAAACACTGAAACTGACAATATGACGTCCCAAACCCCGAATCCCAAGGTGTCAGGCGACCCGTGCCGAGGGGATGAATGGCCTGGGGGGTGAAACAATTAGCCAGGCAGTTAACGGAGCCTGTAATGCTGGGTAGACATCTTTTTTCGTGGTGCATTACGGAGAAAGATCTACCACACTGTGCTCTAGTTCTTACTATTCTTGTTAATACTTATGAGTGATGGTCGGAAGAGTATGGAACGACTATAATCTGCTTTTAGATGACCCACCTTTTGCCACTTTTGGATGGAGTCAATGGAGTAAATTATAAAAACGTAACTCAATCTTTGGCTGGTTTTGAAGCCGATGACATGAATCTCAAAGCTCCAGAGCGCTGATTAATTAGGAAAGAAGCGGATACGAATTTGGTGGATCTGCTGAACCCTTTGACTGATTAGAGCTCTGTGTAAAGGTGAGATTCAGAAATGCCAAACGCAATGAAATCAGATCTCTGTACAAAAACGAATCCGGAACTCATAAGAAGACGCAAAAATATGTTTGAACTGCAGTACCGATGCATGGTCAAAATCAGTATTATCACACTTACGGTTGAGCCGAAACTGATTGAGGGGCGCGCCTTTGAGAGTTGGTATAGGCCGTTTCTGGAAGGGTATACATAGCGGTACCTTAATCTAAAGAGGCCTTACATTAGGCTTGAGAAAATATCTGAATAAAAAACGACTACTTCATTTCTTCTCAATAGAAATGGAGCAGAAAGACATGCACTAAACAAATGACACGGGTATACTACAAAAGTTCAATGAAATGGACGCAGTGGTTCATCCCGAACAAAAAAAAAATAGTCCCCAAGTAACATTGAGACTGTTTATAAGATATCAGGCGTTTACTGAAAGCACACTGAAAGCTTTATCTGACATTACAATTTTTCAACTCTAATAAATGTGCTATATGCTTTCCTATGTAAGCACCGTTAACCTTCTATTTTTTCAGCAGCATGAATAATTCCGCTTTTGCTGTTTTGAACATGTCATATTTTCCTTCTACCATAACAATTTCCAACAATTCAATTATCCGAACCGGCAATAACATTTTTCAAAGCTCAAAACAAACAAGTCTCCCGCGGTTTTGAAGGAATAAAAACAAATCCGCCCTTGCTGCCTTCTGTCTTCCGCATTCAGCCACCCCCGAAATCCAATCGGTTCTATCCATCCGGCAGAAAACATTCCGGTCCTCATGGGTGGCGTTGCTGAGTAATTTGGTTGAAATTCAATTATATTTCCACCGACCGACCGAGTGACGACCGGCTTTTAACCAAACGGTCGTGAATGGACTAGAAACCCACAAACGCAGCAACCGCAATGGCTTCAGTCCAGGTCTAGAAGTGCGGACACCAACTTCTAAGATGACAATTTCCTTCTGATCTAAACGGTTCGTGTCTCTCCACGGGCCTTGAACTGAGCACGAGACGTGGATAATGCAGTGCCTACAACATTCGGAGACGCCGTTCAAAGCTTTTGTTGTTTGGCTGTCGCGGAAAAATATGAGTGTTATAAAAGATTTGTATCGCAGGCAATGGCGCTGTGGCGAATTGATATATGAAAGCCGATCGCGTGAATGTGTGTCTATACAAATTTTCATTCCTGTATTATGCATAAACGATAAACTTAATCGTACTTTCCTGCTTCGCAGCAGCACAATTAAAATTCATTCAATTTTGTCACACAGGCTAAATATGCAGCGAAACGAACCAACCCCTTCATCGACGTTTGAAGTTTCACCGTGCCCGTGCACATTGCACATTTTTGTCATAAAGAAGGTAGAACAGTGCATTTGCATGAAGTGGGACGCGTGGTGCACGTCGGCTCATGGCTCATTAAATTGGACAGATCTTTATCAGTCAAGCTGGAATCGACGCGACGGCGACAAAACTGAAGGGACAGATTGTACCTGCCTCACCTATTCACATGCCAAAGGGAATCGATTGTGTCTGGGTTTCTTGAAGGTTTGTTCTTCTGAAGGGTTCTGAATCTATTCTCAATAAGGCGGCCGTGCCAGCTGGTCCACGATTTGACGTGACGTTAGAAGTGCCTATCCTTTATGCTGGATGGAAAATGAATTATGACGCGAATAAATCTTTATATGGTTGATTATGGTGGCTCGCTAGCTATTGTTTTATGGTGCAGTTCTATCTCATGTGTATGAAAACCTTCGGATTTATTATATCACCCCATGAGATCATTCATCATTTTAGATTTGTGAAACTAATTATATTGAAAATGACATTTTTTGAACAGTTCAATTAGTGCTATGAAATAACTTGAAAATAGTGATAAAAACGAGCAATGGGTAATGTTTCAAACATAACTGCGAGTAGACGTAGGACTTGTATGAACGTAACGTATTTACATTAACTTTTCAATTTATGGAGTTTGATTATAGATATTGATACTGGAAACGACAACTTCCATCTTATTAGTAGTTAGTATTCTTATTAGTATTGAAAACTTCAAGAGTTAAAATTAATAAATTAATACATAGTTAGAATTCCTTAGTTTCTAACTATTAAGTCCTTATTTACTCGAGTAAATGTAGGGCATTCATATATTTCTTATTGATGATAGTATTTAAAGCTTAAAAGTCTTATTGAAAAAAATGTGGACTTTGACAAAAATGTGCTATTTTAGGGGAACTGTCTTATCTATCTTATCGCCAAACAAAGAAATACAGCACCAATGTCGTTGCTTCTTTTTGCTAACATGCGTGTTTACTGCTGAAAAAGCTCAAAAGTGCAGCCCAATCGGGTTCTACGCAAGGGTGAACTTCGTAGCTGTATGTAATGTACAGGTTTTCGACTTTTCTGTTCGATGAGACCAAAGCAAGCGTTTCTCAAGCGCAGGAAGAATGTGTTTTCCTTGTCTATCCTGTGCTCCTGAGATTGAATGAGTATCGCGAACCCTGGTGATGTATATAATTTTAAGACCAATATTTGAAAAGGATGATAAAAATAAAGTTTTCAAATAATCGAGGATGAATAACACTTTCAAGTGATGACATATCCAAATTATTAATTGATAAAAACACGGTAGAGAGTAAGATTCGTTCGATAATTGTATTTCGATTCGAAGCATTGATAAACGATGCTTTTGAACTTGTTTCTTTACATAACACTAAAACACAATGCCATGGCATGCCAAACATCCGATTGAACTTCTATGTTGACAATGAATTGGTATTAGGTAGTTGGGTTTACATTAAAATGATAATTTTGTGTTTATTATCAATCTATTCCAAAATTTGTAAAGTTATCCGGCCACGCAAAATTAAACTAAACACCCGAATCCGTGTCCTGTACTTACTTGCTCGATGGCTACTGCAAACTGTTTAAGATCGTGCCTGTTTCGACCGGAGAATAGCGAAATACATGCGCATGGTGCACCGAACACCAAATAGACAGGGTCTATTATATAGAGTTGCGCGAAGAGTGAAGCCAACCCGACTAGAAGAGCATAACAAAAATTGAACACAATTTTAACATGTTGTGATATTTATAACTTATTTCGATACAATTTTGTTTTCAGTAGCCATTATCTTTCAAATGTTGTAACAGGGTTCTATCATAATAAGATTTGAAAAATGCTTAACAGCGAATTGCCCAACAGTAGGCAATTAAAATAAATGTAGCAAAGTCTCCCAGCCATAGATATCACAACGCTGATATAATTTGAAGAGGTTGCCTTATTTGTAATGTTGTTAATTTCATGTTCTCGAAAAATATTCTTGTTCAGACAAAAACAAAACAATTATGATTGTTGATCACAATCTGGAGACCTATCACGACCTGTGAAAAATCCAACTGCACAAAAACAATATATTTTGTATCTGATTCTGTTATAAATTTCTAACAAAATATGTTATTTTTATGATAAAATCGTAACAAAATTTGATAGTTTTTTGTTTCCAGTAGTGTAGTTTTTGATAGAAATTTGGATATTTTAACAACATCCTGTACCATGTTTCTAACAAATTTTGTTATAAAAATTTAGTATAACATAATAACATAGGATGATGTAATTTTGATATGACCTTCTAGTCGGGAAATCCGCCTATTAAACTTTCAAACCGCCTACACATCGAGCAAAGTAAACAACTGCTTGTTGGTAAGGCGAAAGCATCGTTATCAACTAATGATTATTACGGCGAATTAAAACGCAAGAATTGAAATGTCTTAGATATAGTCTAGGAAAGGTTTCAAAACACTTCAATACATCCCCTAATAAAGTATTAACAAGACACTGCACTATGGTCCAGGATACAGATTTACGCGGAAAGATAAATTTTACGCCAAAACTATATTTTTTAGAAAAAACTGTTGTTCTACAAAATTGTTCGAAATAGTAAGGCCATCATTATGGTTCTACCAAAAAATAGGGTGGCCCATCATATAAAAAAAATTAGAAAATATTTTTTTATTTCTTGGAATATTGACATGTTATGTCCTACAAAGTTGTAGCGTAGCTTATTCCAATCAATTTTGCTAAAAAAACTTTTTCTGTAGCTCTTAAGTTGGCTGATTTAGAGCAATTTTACCTAATTGGATTAGGGTGTACCTCAAAGAAACAGTATTTTTGATCTAATTTTTTTGTTTCAGATTTCTCGAAAAAGTCGTCTTTAGGTGACTTTTAGAGCTAAAAAAAATGCAACTTTTGATGGGTAAATATCAAAAGTTAAAATAATTTTTCTGTCAAAATTACATTTTTTTCATAAGTTGATATCTCCGGTTAGGGCAGACCAAAAAAATATATTTGCACGGCATCTAAAAGAGAAATTAATATTCTTAATTAGGTCAAGAAATTGGAGATATGTTATTTTTTATCTCAAGTTGTACTAATTTTACTAAAATCATGTTTTTTTCAAGTAAATTGATATAACTCGACAACGGAAGAAGATACAGACGATATTCTTATAGCTAAACAAGCGTTTTGAAAAGCCTCAAAAGTCTTCAGAAGGTAACATTTATAAAAAATGAAAAATAAAATGAGCAGATTATAAATATTGTTTTTTGAGGGACACCCTAATCCTGGTAGATAAAATTACTCTAAATAAGTGAGCTTAAGAGCTACATAAAAAATTTGTATAGAAAAGTTGATTAGAAAAAGCTGCGCTACAACTTTGTAGAACATTTTACGTCAATATTCCGCAAAATAAAAAAAAATGAAAAAGATTTTACATTTTTATTAAATGGCCCACCCTATTTTTCGGTAACTCTATAATAAGGGCCCAAGTATCCAGAAAAACTTTGTAGAACAAATTTTGTTTCTTAAAAGTATGCTTCAGACCGAAAATGCATCTTTTCTCGTAAATCTTGCAATACGATGATAATGATAAAACTTATAAAAAGTGTTAGAGCTGTAGATTTTTATTTTCATTTCTCACGAATGTCATCTTCTGAAGACTTTTGAGGTTTTTCAAAACGCGAGTTTTGCGATAAGAATATCGTCTGTATCTTTTTTCTATTGTCGAGTTATATCAACTTATTCTAAAAACATGATTTTAGTAAAATTGGTGAAACTTGAGATAAAAAAAAGCATATCTCTAATTGATTGACATAATGAAGAATATTAATTTCTCTTTTAGATGCCGTGTAAACATCTTTTTTTGGTCTGCCCTAACCGGAGATATCAACTTATGAAAAAAATGTAATTTTGTCAGAAAAACGATTATAACTTTTGATCGGAAAAAGATATTGTGCATATTTACCCATCAAAGTTGCATTTTTTTGAGCTCTAAAAGTCACCTGAAGACGACTTCTTCGAGAAATCTAAAACAAAAAAAGTAGATCAAAAATACTGTTTTTTGAGGTACACCCTAATCCAATTAGGTAAAATTGCTCTAAATCAGCCAACTTAAGAGCTAGAAAAGTTTTTTTAGCAAAATTGATTGGAATAAGCTACGCTACAACTTTGTAGGACATAACATGTCAATATTCTGAGAAATAAAAAAAATATTTTCTAATTTTTTTTATATGATGGGCCACCCTATTTTTTGGTAAAACCATAATGATGGCCTTACTATTTCGAACAATTTTGTAGAACAACAGTTTTGGCGCAAAATTCATCTTTCCGCGTAAATCTGTATCCTGGACCATAGTGCACTGACGTGTTTGCACTCTGTTGGTGACTTGGTTATCGAATTAAAAAGCTTTAAAAGTGAACACTTCCGTGAAGTCTCTTGAAGGGTTGAACAAAAATGAAAGTTGTCAACATAATAACAAGGGCATCATTCATAATAAGTGTAAGAAGATCCTCTTTGCACAACTTTATAATCAGAAACTTTGCGAATAGATTTTTTTTTCATTTTCGCGACGACCAAAAAACGCACTGTATCAATGGCTACTGTAAACTATTAAAGATCGCGCCTGTTTCATCCGGAGCAAAGCGCAATACATGCACATGAACTTCTTCTTTCTTCTTCTTGGCATTACATCCCCCACTGGGACAGAGCCACCTCGCAGCTTAGTGTTCATTAAGCACTGCGAGGTTTCTAAGCCAAGTTACAATTTTTGCAGTCGTATATCATGAGGCTAACACGATGATACTTTTGTGCCCAGGGAAGTCGAGACAATTTCCAAACCGAAAATTGCATAGACCGGCACCGGATATCAAACCCAGCCACCATCAGCTTGGTCTTGCGCACGGCTTAGGAGGGCCCCGATGCGCATGAACTACCATACATTTTACTTTGAGGATGTTGGCTGCAAAAACATGGTATCGTGTCGCCCACCTGCCGTACACCAAATAGATACTTTAACATTTTCGCGACGATCGCACTGTTCTTACTTGCTCGATGGCTACTGCAAACTCAAATAAGTATCATCTTCAGTAAAACAGTCTACTAACTTTCTACCGAATAGTCAATAGTCTACACTGTCCACTGTCGCTTATAAGATAATGAACCGTAAATAAATCCTTTGTTTGTCATGTGTATTCAATAGCAGGTCTCCTGCGACTTACGCTCTTATTCCTACAAGAGCACGAAATCTAAAATGTTGTTTAAAATTTGAATTTGAAAAATTTTGGGAGAGGAAAAAATTTCGAAGTACTACAGCTTCAAAACCTCTTTTTGCGCCCAAAACGAGGGAGCGTTAATATAATCAGAGCGTAGAAAGAGGAAGCGTTATTTGGAATTTGAAGCGTAAAAAAAGTTTGCAAAGTAGGTAAGCCAAGTATGATATTTAACTTACTTTTATTCTTAAGACGTGCCTTTAACCTATTTTGGTATTAGGGTCGTTCAAATTGTTTTCGTTATCATGGTCGCCCAATTGTTTGACTGCTAAAGCCTTAAGAAGTTCGTGGTGCGCCAAGAAGTCTTGAAATTGTAATAAAGGTCTAGCAACTAAACAACAGCTATTTCAAGTGAATTAACAACGGCTATACCTGTATACCTGTAGAATGCAAACATGTTCTGAGATGAAATTGCATAACTTGTTATTCGTTAAATTACTGGCTCCATTACGGTGGATGATCAGCCGATCTTGACTCATGACAACAACAACAGCTACTTGAAATTCACATACTAGGAAGGGGCACTCAACATATACTAGGAGGAGGCACGCAACAGACGAGAAAGAAGCGTTCTACGCACAGCTGGAGCAGACATACGATGGATGCCCACTGCGGGACGTCATCGGTGACATGAACGCTCAGGTAGGAAGGGAGGAAATGTATAGACCGGTTAACGGACCGGATAGTCTGCACACCCGACTAGAAGGTCATATCAAAATTATATCAACCTATGTTATCATGTTATACTAAATTTTTATAACAAAATTTGCTAGAAACGTGGTGCAGGTTGTTGTTAAAATATCTAAATTTCTATCAAAAATCACACTACACCCAGGTTTTTTTTTACACGGTTTGGTTTTGGTCGTTTAAGACCTTCAGCGTCCATGAAGCAATGATTTAACGCCACGAAAAAATTCACAAAAAATCAAAGAAAATTCAGGGGGTATTTAAAAAGCTGTGAAAATTCAGGTTAACCGAGAAATTAATGAAATCCAACCGTGTAAAAAAAAAACCTGGGTGTACTGGAAACAAAAAACTATCAAATTTTGTTACAATTTTATCATAAAAATAACATATTTTGTTAGAAATTTATAACAGAATCAGATACAAAAATATTGTTTCTGTGCAGTTGCACATTTTTACAGTTCGTGATAGGTCTCCAGATTGTGATCAACAATACAAAACTTTTGTTTTTGTCTGAACAAGAATATTTTTCGAGAACATGAAACTAACAACATTATAAATAAGGCAACCTTTGCAAATTATATCAGCGTTGTGATATCTATATGGCTGGAAGACTTTGCTACATCTATTTTAATTGCCTACTGTTGGGCAATTCGGTGTTAAGTATTTTTTAAATCATATTATAATAAAATCCTGTTATAACATTTGAAAGATAATGGCCACTAAGAACAAAATTGTATCAAAATAAGTTATAAATATCACAATATGTTAATATTGTGTTCAGTTTCTGTTATGCTCTTCTAGTCGGGCACCGTATCGAATGACAACGGCCAACGATGCATAAATTTCGCAGCCTCCCGCGGAATGGTAGTCCGAAGCACCTTCTTTCCCCGCAAAAATATCCACAAGGCCACATGGAGATCACCTAACCAAGAAACGGAAAACCAAATCGACCACGTTCTAATCGACGGTAAATTCTTCTCCGACATGCCCACACATCATCTATTCATCGACTTCAAAGCCGCATATGATACAATCGATCGGGACCAGATATGACACCTAATGCACGAACACGGTTTTCCGGATAAACTGATACGGTTGATTAAAGCGACGATGGATCAGGTGATGTGCGTAGTTCGAGTTTCAGGGGCATTCTCGAGTTCCTTCCGAAACCCGCAGAGGGTTACGGCAAGGTGATGATCTTTCGTGTCTGCTATTCAACATCGCTTTGGAAGGGGGAATACGAAGTGCAGGGATTAACACGAGTGGTACAATTTTCAATAAGTCTGTCCAGCTATTTGGCTTCGCCGACGACATAGATATTATGGCACGTAACTTTGAGAAGATGGAGGAAGCCTACATCAGACTGAAGAGGGAAGCCAATTGGATCGGACTAGTCATCAACACGTCGAAGACGAAGTACATGATAGGAAGAGGTTCAAGAGAAGACAATGTGAGCCACCCACCGCGAGTTTGCATCGATGGTGACGAAATCGAGGTGGTAGAAGAATTTGTGTACTTGGGCTCACTGGTGACTGTCGAAAATGATGTCAGCAGAGAAATTCGGAGGCACATAGTGGCTGGAAGCCGTACGTTCTTTGGACTACGCTACGATCGAATAGGGTTCGCCGCCGTACCAAACTGACAATCTACAAAACGCTCATTAGACTGGTAGTCCTCTACGGACACGAGACCTGGACGATGCTCGTGGAGGACCAACGCGCACTTGGAGTTTTCGAAAGGAAAGTGCTGCATACCATCTATGGTGGGGTGCAGATGGCGGACGGTAGACTGCGTGGTTGGGGGCAGCAGGGACCATGTCCAAGGGCTTGTCAGCCCTAGTCTGGTCTCGGACCTGGACTGGAGGGTAGACGAGGGCTACACCCATAGTGATCACCTAGCAATTCGCTTCAAGATCAATTATGGTGTGCAGCGTCCGAGGGCGGGTGATCCCTGTCAGGTCCGTGGGTGGAAGACCATTCACTTCGACAGCGAAGTTTTCACCGCGGCCCTGGGACTGGAGGCCAACACCGACAGTCTAAGCGGGGATGCGCTGATAGCTGTCCTATCACGCGCGTGCGACGCTACTATGCCGAGGAAAGCCCTGCCAAGAAATGGCAGACGCCCGGTATACTGGTGGAGCGCCGAAATTGCAGCCCTACGATCAGCCTGCCTCAAGGCTAGACGTAGGACGCAACGAGCCCGCACCGAGGAGGAAAGAGCGATCCGCCGGGAAGTGTTTCAAGCTGCGAGACTGGCCCTTAACAAGGCCATCAAGAGCAGCAAGAGAGCGTGCTTCGACAACCTGTGCGAGGGTGCCAATGCGAATCCGTGGGGTGACGCCTATAGGATCGTGATGGCCAAGACCAAAGGGGGCTCTTCACCCCCCGAACGGTCACCGGACCGGTTGGCGAGGATTATCGAAGTACTCTTCCCGTCCCGAGCCACAAGTCCCTGGCCTCCTCCTGCGCTGCAAGGCGCTGGGAGTGTGGCCGAAATGGTGGCTCCGGTGACGAACGAAGAGTTACTCGCAGTGGCTAACACCCTTGCGATGAACAAAGCTCCAGGCCCCGATGGAGTTCCAAACAGTGCACTTAAGGCAGCGATCATAGCGAACCCGAACATGTTCAGGCTAGCTATGCAGAGATGCCTGGATGAGTGTTGTTTCCCTGAGAGATGGAAAAGGCAGAAGTTGGTACTGCTGCCGAAGGCCGGGCAGCCTCCGGGTGACCCATCGGCGTACAGACCAATTTGCCTGATCGACACGACGGGTAAACTGCTCGAGAGGATCATCCTCAACAGGCTCACCCCGTACGCAGAGGGTACGGATGGCCTGTCGAGTAACCAGTTTGGTTTTCGGAAGGGTAAGTCCACGGTGGACGCTATCAATTCAGTCCTCAAGACTGCAGAGGTAGCGATCCAACGGAAAAGGCGAGGAATTCGATACTGTGCGTTGGTGACACCGGACGTGAAGAACGCATTCAACAGCGCAAGCTGGGATGCCATCGCGCTCTCGTTACACCGGCTTAGCCTGCCGGTGGGATTGTACCGGATCTTGGAATGCTACTTCCAGAACCGTGTGCTGCTATACGAGACCGATGCCGGTCAGAAAAGTGTCCACATTACCGCAGAAGTCCCGCAAGGGTCAATCCTGGGCCCGGTACTATGGAACCTGATGTATGACGGGGTTCTGAAGCTAAAGTTCCCTCCTGGTGTGAAGATCGTCGGCTTTGCTGACGATGTAACCCTAGAGGTCTACGGGGAGTCAATCCCCGAAGTAGAGCTAACCGCAGAACACGCGATCAGCACTGTGGCGGACTGGATGAGTGCGAGAGGCCTTGAGCTCGCTCAACATAAGACGGAGGTGGTTAACGTCAGCAACCGTAAGTCGGCACAACATGCAGTTGTACACGTGGGAGACGTCGCGATCACTTCAAAGCGGAGTCTGAAGATTCTTGGGGTCATCATAGACGACAAGCTTACCTTCGGTAGCCATGTCGAATATGCGTGCAAGAAGGCTTCGACTGCTGTGGCGGCATTATCGAGGATGATGTCCAACAGCTCCAAGGTGTGCACCAGTAGACGTAGGCTACTGGCAGGCGTTGCCGCATCTATTCTTAGGTACGGCGGCCCGTCTTGGGCAAAAGCACTGGGGGTAACCAGTTACCTGCAGAAACTGGAGAGCACCTACCGCTTGATGTGTCTCAGGGTGATATCGGCCTACCGCACGGTATCGCGCGACGCATCCTGCGTGATAGCGAGTATGATGCCAGTCGGGCTGGTCATCCGGGAGGACGAGGAGTGTTTTGACCAACGTGGCACCAGAGGAGCCCGCGAGCGTACCAGGGTGACTTCGGTTGCCAGATGGCAGCGCGAGTGGGATAACTCCTCGAAAGGTAGGTGGACTCACCGGCTGATTCCTAACATATCAGTCTGGGTGGGGAGACCCCATAGGGATGTTCACTTCCATCTGACACAATTCCTGTCAGGCCATGGCTGTTTCCGACAGTACCACCACAGGTTTGGGCACGCGGAGGTCTCCGTCTGCCCTGACTGCCCAGGTGTTGACGAAACTGCAGAGCACATACTGTTCGTATGTCCTCGTTTCGACGTCGAAAGAAGAGCAATGCTAGACGTTTGCGGCCGGGACACAACTCCGGATAATCTTATCCAAAGGATGTGTCAAGCGGTGGAGAAGTGGAACGCAGTCTCGACTGCAACCACTCAGATTGCCTGCAGCTTGCAGAGAATCTGGCGCGCCGAGCAACAATCGACAAGCATGACTAACTTGTGATTGGTAAGTTAGAGCGAAAGTGCCGAACGCGAAGAAGTGTGTGAATGGTCTGCTCATGCAGAGGTAATGGCGCAGCGGGTGGCAACCGAGATCGTCACCTCGAAGCATGGCAGAAGGGTGAATGAATAGGTGTATGTATGGACTGCACACGCTGCGCTGGGAGTAGCGCAGGAATGTTCGTTCCTACGACTACTGATACCCTGCGGCGTGGCAGAGGAGTGTGGGTGAGCATCCAAGTTAGTCTCACATGGTACGAAAGGAATGAGTTGAGTCGTGTTGAGCTAGTCTCATATGGCATGAACGAGGTGAGTCAGACTCACATGGTATGTCAGAAGTGGGAACCTAAGCGAAGAGTCCCACAAGGGATGCCAGAGGGAGTGTTAGGTCGAATGACTCGAATAGTATGTGTCAGCGCGAACTGAATGAAAGAGGTGAGCAGTCTCACATGGTACGATAAAGGTGGGCATAGAATTAGTCCCACACGGCATGAGAAGCGTGGGCACAAAAGTTAGTCCCGCACGGCATGAGAAGGGTGGGCACACAAGTCAGACCCATAGGAGCGTTAGCGTGTGTGCAAGCATGGAGTGTATGAGCATGAATCAAGGGTTTGGGTGGGCATACAAGTTAGACCCACATGGCATGAGAAGGGTGGGTACACAAGTTAGACCCGCACGGCATGACAGAGGTGCAACAGAGTATGTAGGGTGTGTTTGAGGGTGCGATAGAGCGAGCACCCAAGTCAGTCTCGCACGGGACGGGTGCCTGTGTGAGCGAGAACGAGCGAGTACGTTTAGTACTGCCATCCCCCAGAAGGTACTGGGAGGTAGTTCCTGGGGGAAACGATGGTGGAGCCCAAGGGAGTTTAGTCGGTATTACCGGTATGGTCGAGTCCGACACTCCAGTACACTTCCGTGTGGTAGTTTGGTAGTTTGGCAACTACAATGCACGTGTACTGGGTTAGTGTGTAAATGCATTCTCCCTCGTAAAAAAAAAAAAAAAAAAGACTGCGTGGTTGGCGACGTGTAGCCATGGACCGATCCGAATGGAGAAGACTCTTATATACCGCACAGGCCACTTCGGCCTTAGTCTGAATAAATAATAATAAGGCACGCAACAGATACTAGAAAGGGCACATTACGGTGAAAGATTCGCAGACCTTGACTACATGTAGTTCGTAGACAACCTGGAACCCATGACGACAATGAAAACTACTTGGAATGCAAGAATATACCAGGAAGGGGTCACACAACTTGGTAATTCTTTATTAACTGCCTATGTAACGCTGGTTGATAAGCAGACCTTGACTGTATGGAGTTCATAGACTACCTGGAACCTATCAACTGCCAAGAAGTGATTACACAACTTGATAATACTTCAATAACTTCTTCCACTACGAAGATTGATCCACAGACCTTGACTCTCTCGAGTTCGTAGACTACCTGAAACCCACGACAACAACAAGAACTACTTGTAATACAAACTGTTGAGAGATAAATCGAGATCACTCCCATACATAGTCCAGTAAACCGCACATAAACTGCATTGCGCAACATTTTAAACAATCAATCCAGCAACAGCACTACATGACGGCCACGCGCAGCACGGGGAATTGAAACTGTGAAGCGTACAGTGAGAGACCATTTACAGCGAGAGATTGAGTGCATCACGCGGAGAGAGTGAGTGTACCATTCGACGCTGTCGATGCTATCGGCATTACGCATCATCATCATCATCATCATGAGCATCATCGTCTTGTCAGTATCATCATCACGCACGCCGCCTAGATTGAGCCACGCTGTGCCTGATCTTTCCACGTGCTTCTAGAGCATGACGCGTGGAGTATAAATATGCGCACGATGCGCATGTAGTTTTTAGTTATATTTTTACCCCGCGTAACGTACGTAAGTTTGTAACAAGTGAAGTGAAGTGTTAATAAAGTGTGCGTTTTCATTTAACAGTAAGATGTTAAGTTTGCCAGAGTTTGTCTTCCCGTCTGAAAAGGACGTTTTTGTACACAAACATTTACCAAGTAGGCGTCACACAACTTGTTTAATCTTCGATAACTGTCTCCATTACGGAGGATGATCCGCAGACCTTGACACTATGCATTTCGTAAATTGCCTGGAACACATGACAATAACATGAACTACTTGGGATGCGAATATATACCTAAAAGGTGTCATGCAACTTGTTTAATCTTCAATAACTGCCTCCATTGCTGATGCTGATCTAAAAACCTTGACTCTATGGAGCTCCTAGACTATCTGGGACCAATGACAACTGGAACTACTTGAAATGCTTACATATATCAAGAAAAGATCGTACAACTTGTTTATTCTTCGATAACTACCTCCATTACCGTGGTTGATCCGCAGACCTTGACTGTATGGAGTTCGTAGACTACCTGGAACTCTGAAAACAACAAGATCTACTTAGAGTGCGAACAAATAACAAGAAGGGGTCCCACAACTTGATTATTTTTTAAAAATTGCCTCCATTACGGAAGTTGAGCCGCAGACCTTGGCTCTAAGGAGTTTCTGGACTAACTGGAACCAATGACAACAGGTAATACCACTTACCATGCTATCATACCTTCTGTTCCTAGAACATCCGGAGTACTTAGATCATATAAAAACAACCTCTGAAACTAATCCAAATTTGCCTCATATAAATGCTTGAAACTTTTTTTACGCTCGTATAGAGCGTAAAAAGTGGGAGCGTTATTACGAATTTGGAGCGTAAGAAGATGGGCGTAAAAAGAGGCTTCACAGCATCAAATTGAAGTGAAGTATCAAATTTAAGTTTACTCGAGTCAAGTACGATGAACTGAAGACGATCTCACAGTTGAGGTCGAAATACGTATCTGTAAAGATGACAACGTGGTGGAATTAAATGGAAAGTACTAAACTTGCCTTAGACAGACATTCCACTAAAAAATCTTAAATAATTTTTCTGAAAGGACCTCATTTTATTTCTTCAATTGGAGCAAAGTCTTGAGGTTCAGTCCGTGAATTAACATCAAATTGAACTTAAAATTGACAGTTAAATAATTTTTAAATAACTTTGCTGCAGGTAACAGTTCGGAAATAAAAAAAAAATGATCCGTTTATAAGAATGGCTGGTGGACCCAGTAAAACCAATGAGTTATCTATTAAATATTATTCGATATTTCTAGGAACTTTTTCCTAATAGGCGTAATTGATACTGCCTGTGCAATTCAACATCGCACATACGAATCACCCATCATGTTTACATTGCTTGCACTCGCGACTGACCTCGGGATGAAGGAAGAATTGACTGGACCGCGAATGTGTCTCTTGCATGCGATGGCTGCTACGATCTGTCATGTGACTGCAGAACAGTATATTAGACTTGTTCATGTTTATAGGCCTGTCCAACGCCACACATCTCCCCTCTTCTCTAAAAAAATAACGACTGGCATCTATGTTTAAAGAAAAAAATAACTTTAACGACATATTATTAATGATGGGAATACTCTCCCACAATGATAAAAAGGCATCTTGAACCAAACGATCACTTCCGACGCATCATTGTACAGCGAGCGTCTAATTGCGTAATCGAAAAACACTATGGATAAACCATCATTATAGTTGCCCAACTAAATATGGAAAATCATTCTCAAGACATTCCCGTGCAGTGGTAACTCGCAATGGAAACACTATTTTTAATAACCTTTTTTTGCTTCTAGTAAAAATCATCAGTACTAATACTACCTTTACTTTCTTTGAGCATACGTCTATTTTAATATGAAACTATAAATGTCAAACAACCAGCAACAAAAACTAGAAACCGATCCGGAATAGTATCGATAAACTGTTCTTAACTATAGGCGGATATCTTTTCTCAATGCAATCAATCTCTACGAGCACCTTACGAATCCACGATAGAATCTTAATTCTTTAGGGCGTTCTACCATAGTGGGGAAATTAAAATCTTGCCTGCGGACGTTCTACTAAAGAGTTCGCACAATTTCGGTCTGTAGTAATATTATTCTTCTTGCGGGCGTCCCACCAACGCAGAGGAAGAATCTTCTGAATGCGGGTGTCCTACCACACTGAATTGTGATCATTCCGATCCACAATAACACCATTCTTCTTGCGGGCGTCCCACCAACGCAGAGGAAGAATCTACTGAATGCGGGCGTCCCACCACGCTGAATTGTGATCATTCCGATCCACAATAACACCATTCTTCTTGCGGGCGTCCCACCAACGCAGAGGAAGAATCTACTGAATGCGGGCGTCCCACCACGATGAATTGTGATCATTCCGATCCACAATAACACCATTCTTCTTGCCTGCGTCCCACCAACGCAGAGGAAGAAACACTCGAAATGCGGGCCTTCCACCACGCAGAATTGTTGCAATCCACAATAACACAATTTTTCTTGCGGGCGTCACACCAACGCAGAGGAAAAAACACTTGAACGCGGGTGTCTTTTCACGCTTAACTAAAACAATAAAACTCTATTTATTGAACTCCTCGCTGAACTAACATCCTTAATTTTTTCAACAGAAAGATCAACAACATTCAAAAAGTACTTTTACGAATTTTTCGCAACACAGGCCACCAATAAAATTCACCAAATCGAAATATTGTTTTCTAAGCACAATACATCTAATCCACGCGGCATTGCAGATATTTTATGTCACAGTATCATTCGATTTCACTACACTCAGATACAAGAAGCATTGCGATTGCATATTTTCGGCAAATTCAACTATTGCAATCAAGAAAAAAATTCTAAAAACAACAACATTGAACATAACACATAGTTTTGAAAATGGAACTTGTGAATAGTAATTTATGAAACAACTCTTTCTCATAAGTAAATTTCAAATTTTCATTTTCTTACTTAAAATCATTCCTTTACTTTTTCAACGGTACTTTCAATTTTATCAATAATTTTATTGTGTGTGTATTGATAATCATACTTGAATTTAAAAAGCTTTACTAAAACCGGTTCATATATCGCCTTGCTTCGAAGTCAATCATACTTCACCCATCGCACACTTGGAATAATCCATCAACAAACAAATCCTACTCTACTCTTCTACTACCAAGTCTACTACTCTATTTAACTAATCTAAAGAAAGCCTTACGAAAGTTACTCTGTTTTACTACCAATCAAAGAGTATTAACCATAAAATGCCAGCACATAAACGACCCAAATATCTGATGTTTTTCAAATGACCAAGAACAGCACCCAAAGGCAGGATCGGTGGATAAAATCAAAACATCAAAAATCATTGTCAGAAAATCTCCATAATAAGCTGTAAACAAGTATTCTTCGCATAGATGTGTGCATTCTAGGCGCAGTTGAGAAAGTACACGTGGAAATAAACTCATATTATTCAGGTTTTTATCATTATCATTGTTTACAAAGAATTTCTTTGTTTTCTGTTAGAAATGTCAGTCTTGCCTGTTTGCTGCTAGATTACTCATGTCATTACATTCTAGGCATAAAATGCTGAAGAAAACATCAATAAAAAGTAAAACGTTACAAACATCATTTTGTGTTCGGATCTACCGGAATGTTCAAGCAGAATCATATCAAAACAAAACCTTAAATGTAAATAATCTGGCTACCGCTATACGTCTCATAAAATATCTTATAGCTAACTACCAACAAAACTCAATAAGTGAACGGTATGAATTAATTTTACATTCGGCGCAATCACTTATGCAATGAGGCAAATCGAAGAAATAGTTGTAACTCTAGAGTGCTTTGAAAATAGGTCGTATGTGCAAAAGAGAGTCTCTCTTTGGATCTATTCTCTTTCGATAATTACGATACTATACAAAAGTTTACTTCGAATTTCTTGGCAGATACCCAAAAACAATAGCTTTGTCTATCATGCTGAGGTGGAAATGTAGCAAAATATGCAAAACTAGCCGATATATTAGCGGAAGAGAGCGCGACCAAAGAGAATCTCTCTTTTGCACATACGACCTATTCTCAAAGCAATCTAGAACTAATTAAAAAACAACACAATGACAATTCCACGTGAAAAAAATCGCAATGTGTGCACTGAGAGGAGAGTTGCGGGTCTGTAGCAAAACATTTTGAAAATTAGAATCTCTCGAGTCAACGGCTCTCAGCCCGAGAGCGGCATCCACACAAATATAACGAAAACATTACTCCTTACCTATGCAAAAAAAAAGCTTCGCCGCTCCAACCTCTTTTCGGCTTCCCGTGAACTTCGTTCAAAATTGCTAAGCACACATCTTTACACAACATGATGGGTGATTCCACAAGCAACGCCAGCACACACTCCTGGCAGGATCGCCAAATGTGCAATTCAACATCGCACATACGAATCACCCATCATGTTTACATTGCTTGCACTCGCGACAGACCTCGGGATGAAGGAAGAATTGACTGACCGTGAATGTGTCTCTTGCATGCGATGGCTGCTACGATCTGTCATGTGACTGCAGAACAGTATATTAGACTTCATGTTTATAGGCCTGTCCAACGCCACACACTGCCCTTAAGTTTTTAAATGGCGATTATGATCTGAATTCAAACTATTTCGGTTAACTAATGTACACCAAGGTTAATTTTACACGGTTTGGTTTTAGTCGATTAAGACCATTATCGTCAATGAAACTCGTTAACCCCACGAAAACATTCCCAAAAATTTTTAGAAAATTTGGGTGGTATTTAAAAAGCTGTAAAAGTTCAGGTTAAACTGTGAAACTAATGAATTCCAACTGCCAAAAAATCTTGGTACTCAAATACAGCACGAAATATGCTGAATATAAAGTGTGAGTCGTTTTAAATTTCAAGGTCCAATACAGCTACGTCTATTTGAGAATGTTTAGATTTCTGGCAGCATCAAATCAATGACTTGACGCACATATCACACTTTAACCACTTGATATGCAGTTAGAAAAAAGCCTTTCGGTTGATCTTATCTGGAACAAATCTGCCAAGATTTGAATTAATTCTCACCTTAGTCCCTTAGTACTCGTTCGTAAGTTTCCGAATCCGAGGCATTATTTAAGCTCTCTTAGTAGAATTAATACTTTCCATTTAATTTCACTACGTTTTATTACCTTCACAGATACGTATTTTGACCTCGACTGTTAGGCCGTATTTGTAAAGCTAACAAAACGTAGTGAAATTAAATGGAAAGTATTAAACTCGCTTTAGACAGTTGGATGTTACGAATGTTAGTTTATAACTGAATTATTGTTATCGGTAGTGCAAGTAGAGCATAAATATCCACTGGGTTGTTGATGATATGATTAGTAGTATACAGCACAAAGTAGACGAATGAGGATTCAAATTGCGTAAACAATCATGTATAAATGTGTTCAGTCTGTATGATCTCTGGACGAAGACGGTATTGCAGCTTTTTTTTATAACAGAAAAAAATAAAGAAAAAACCCTGTCTAAACCTACCTAGCGGTGATGGTGCCTGTCTCGTGCATTAAAAAATATGTATTTTGGCCATTTCTTTTGAACCCATAGACCGATTCGGCCAATTTTCAATAGGAAACAATGGGATCGAAGCCTGCGTTGAATGCAACTTGAATGTTGCGAGTAAATAGGTTAAGGATAAGTGCACGAAAAATGAGTGACACTTTTGCTACATTTTGGTACGTGGGTGTGCACAGACAGTCACACATATATCATAGTATCATAATCTGTTCGATGAACACCAGCTTGAACAGATTAGATCTAGCTAGCTTTGTTTCGCTTAGCTAGCTAGAATAAATCTTAGAATTTATATTCATTTCTACAATCAGCCATGATTCTAACAGATATCGAATTCTAAATATTTCTCGTGCAACCCATACTTTGAAAAACGCTGCTCATCCGTGGGAGCCGAAGCTGATGCATTGCATTGAAGCTGCTTTATGGTGGCCACCGTGGCCATCTTGTGACACTTTTCGGGTGCGGCAAGAATCTTTACCATCACAATGACCTCACATCGCAAGATATGGAATTAAATAAATCTTTCTTTTGTCCCCGCACGTTGGTCATCCGTGCGTCGGTTCGGAACAAATTAAAATACCTCCCGAGTCGCTGGTGGCAGCCAGCCGAGCAGTGGTTGGTGACCAATTTCTTTCATCCTCGCGTTGCATTCCGCTGATGATGGTTTGCGGATTGCCGACAGCAGCCCATAAAAATACCAACAAACTGTCCAAATATGGCTCCTCCACATCTCCCCTTGTTAATGTGTCAAAGCGGCGATCGACCTCGCATAAAAGGGCACAGAATCGTCCAAATACCATCGACAATTTTATTACCATTAATTATGTGTAATAACGATTGTGTTTGAATTTCCAAGTGCTGTGAAACTCGAACGTCCACTACGGGGATACTTGTGAGAAGGGCACCGGAGACATTCCCGAGCTGCACTTTCCAGAGCGGAGAAATGTGTGAATTATTTCATTTTAATGACCGGCCGCGTCGAAATTGATGTTTCCGAAATAAAATTCTTCTCGGGTGTGATGTCGAGTTTGCGTGAGTGTGATTTAGGACATGGCACGGCAATTTGTTCGAGTTGACAGACTCAATAAACAAATCGAACTGATTGGTTTGGAAATGCTGCAACGAAACGTGTGATACTGGATTGCACGATTTACTCGATGATGGGTTGTTAGTGCAATTTCGGAAAGGCCATTTCCGAAATCAACTCCATCATATATTTACGTGAATAACAACTCGGCTATTTTCATATTGAAGGAAAATGGCGAGTTGCTTTTTTGGTTTTGTTGTTAGTCAATTATTTTAGGGGTACAAATAGGGGAATTGTTCTCCTTTCCATCTCTCTGAACCATCTCTTCTGTTGGCTATAAAACATGCTCAATGAAAAAATCAAAAGAATTAAATATTTTTATTTGCTTGTTTCTGATAAAATGAATATAGAATAAAGACCAGGAGAAGTAACCCTACCTAAATATCGAACTTCTGCGTACTTATTAATGCGAATTCAAGACGGTAGTTTTTAAGTGCACGGAATATGATTATTTTATTATTTGTGATCTCTTTGTGAAGCGTGGAAATGAGAACAGTTCCTAAATGATAGAATAGCTACGATATTCTGCTTCGAAAAGGATGTAGAAAATGAGTTTGTAAGATACCTCTCAGCAACATCATGGCATCAGCATCAACTACTTCCTCGAAAAACCAAACGAAATGTGCTTAACCCAGATTAGTGGACACGATCCAGCTTCACGGTGAAAAGTAAACAAGGCTCGTTGTGTTCCAATCAGCTCCGCAGAAGAAAGGGCTTTCGTTTTTCTCCGAAAAAAAATCTCATTTATAATAACATGCCATCAACGCACCAATCTTCCGTTTACCGCTCGCGGGTATGTGAACCAATCCGGGTTGTAACCGACGAACACTGAAACGCAGTGGATTTTGAGGTTCACGCCAAAACTGCATCCCTGGACCAGCCACATCATCGAACCGATTCCGGTTATCACAGAAGCGGAATCCGCGCATTGCCTGTCTGCCCTGTTGCCTGCTTGATGGAAACACAACAAGGAACAACCGGTCGCTCCTGCCGCCACAACGCCGCGTGGATGGCGAAATTAACTGAATTTCTTTACATTATAAATATATGCACCGAAGGGAAGGAGAGTAATAATTTTCAGCTAATTATTTTTGCGTGTTTAGAGAACATTATGGCCAGTCGTTTTGGAGCCCGCCAGCCAGAGCCCGATGATCGCCTGGCTGTAGTCGAACTGGACGGGTCTTCTGATGCGCCCCGAGTTCACCATCAGTGGGCTACAAATTCCTTTTTCCCGAGTATGTGTGTTCTCCTGACACCACCTCCAACTGGTTGATGGGATGCGTGAAATCCTGAGCGCAGTGATGCAAAGTTTTTTTTTGTAAACTTCGCGTAGTTCTTCTTCATTTATTCTGGTGTGGTCTGTGTTGGAGAACGTTGGGCAATTTGATTGGAAAAATTCTACCAAAATCTAACACATCAATAAGTAATCATCTTCTTATTAAATCTAATCTTTTAAAATTTAATTTCATCTCATCTCATCTCATCTCAGCTCATCTCATCTTATCTCATCTCATCTCATCTGATTTTGTCTTGTCTTGTCTTTACTTGTCTTGTCTTAATTTTGATCATTTCAGCCACAATAACCTACCAATGTGCGGGCCAAAGCCCAAAAGGGTTTTTCCGTTGATAGGCATGGGATGTAGCAGATCGTTCGTTTTTCGCTCATCGTTACCGCGGCGCACAAGTTCATTACATTTCATCAAGCAAGAATTATTATTGCTTTTATTTTATTTGAGATCGTGCGGCTCCGATCCGCCGGCTGGACGGCATGCATAAGTAGTCAAGTCATCGGATGGTAAACTACGGAACGGAGCTGCGTAAAACGCGACGGGTTGCATCGCTTCCAGAGGCGCGCGCACACTTCTCGACCGATTGAACAGGCTCAATTTTTTCTCCGGTTTTTATTCCATGTGGATTTTGCGGTGGTCGTTAAGTAGTGTGATGTTAATGCCTTGTTGGGCTCGTGAAAGAATATGAGGCAGCGTGATATGTTTTTTGATTTTGTAGGTTTGTGGAACCTTAATATTTTCAAAACATGATGACCACAACCTAATATCCAAATAACGGTTTAAAGGAATGATATAACGGTTTTATTATGAATGAATGATATTGTGGTCCTATGATAGTATAATAATAATGAAGACTGTTATAAGACTTTTCTTCAAAAACACTCATTTCTCAAGTTTGATATAATGAAAATCTTATGAATGCAAAGGAGTAATTCGTTTTAAAATTTCTGCGGCTTGATGAATTGCAGCAATAGTAGCCTTTATGAAGCAAACAACCTAACTCCTATGAGCAGTCGTTGTGGTGATGTGGCTAGTTTGATCGCATTCCAACGCTGTTTTTGTGGGCCGTATGTTGTTTTCTTTCGACCCAAAGGCAAACGTTTGAATACCAGCCAGATCAGTAAAGATCTGGAAAAGCGATTGTCGTCTGTCAGGACCATTGACATGGTTGGGTCCAGTAAACTTCGCGTCACGGTCAGTGATCGTAAACAGGCCAACGAGATTGCCACCTGTGAGCTCTTCACTCTCGAATATAAGGTGTATTTACCATCAGCAGTGTGTGAGATCGCGGGGGTGGTGACGGAGGGAAGTATGACATGCGACGATTTGAAATAAGGTTTCGGTCGTTTCAAGAACGTTTCTTTGCCTCCTGTTGCGATACTGGATTGCAAACAAATGTATTCGGTGTCGAAGGAGGGCGAGAAGCGGATTCATTCCCCGTCCGACTCTTTCTGCGTCACCTTTTCCGGGTCCGCACTGCCTGACTACGTAGTGATTGGCAAACTTCGTCTACCTCTTCGGCTGTATGTACCGAAGGTGATGAACTGTGTTAATTGCAAGCAGCTGGACCACACCGCTCAGTACTGCTGCAATAAACCTCGCTGTGCATCATACGGAGAGAAGCATGTGGAGGGGCGTGCAAGACGGCACTGAAATGTGTCTATTGTAACGAAAGCCCTTTACATGCTCTTGAAGCTTACCCAACGTACATACAGCAGCGAATCCACCAGAAACGGTCTCTTCAGCAGCGTTCTCGGCGAAGTTACGCCGAAATGTTGAGGAAGGCCGCTTCTCCAGTCGTTTCTGATACCATCTACTCGTTTCTTCCTTTGGACGATCAAGGTAGCTCCGACTCCGAGGTTGGAAATAGGGTTCCCTTTGTTTTCAATGGCTCAACGAGGAAGAGAATAAAACAGAGCCAGCGACCCTCGAAAAAGCCTAGAAAACAGCCCAATCTAACATGGTCAAATTCAAAGCGGGTGGAAATACTTAAAAACGTACAACTTTTGTGGTTTCACATCGGGATGATCGAGAGTTTCCACCGCTTCCAGGAACATCTAAAATCGCAGATGCCCAAAATTTTGCGATTTCTCAGCCAGAAAGAGAGCGAAGAGAGCGAGCAGAAGAGCCCCCGAGCGCTCCAATGTTCACTCTTTCTGGCATCGTGGAGCTCATCCTCAACTTCTTTAATGCTGCCGATCCCGTGAAGAACATGGTCAAAACTGTTCTTCCTATTCTGACTCCTCTCCTGAAGCATCTGGCTTCAAAAATGGCCCTCCTCGAGTCATTTGTACCCTTCGACGGCTAACTTAGTCAATAAGGGGAACACGATTTCGATTCTACAGTGGAACTGTCGAAGTATTCTTCCAAAATTAGATATTTTTAAATTTTTAGTTAACAAATTACAATGCGATGCTTTTGCTTTATGTGAAACATGGTTAACACCAGATGTGAACCTTCAATTTCCTGATTTCAACATAATCCGCCGCGATCGGGCAAATCTGGGTGCATATAGGGATCAAAAAACAGCACTCCTTCTATAGAGTCGATCTTGCGCCGATGTCTGGCACCGAAGCTGTCGCATGTCTGGTGACTATTTTAGGAAAAAACCTCAGTATTGCCTCGATATATCTTCCTCCAAACACCGCAATATCTCGTGGAGATCTATCGCACATCTGCTCGGTTATGCACGAGCCACGGTTGCTCTTGGGAGATTTTAACCTCCACGGAACAGGCTGGGGGGAACTGTATGACGACAACCGTTCAACAATGATATACGACCTCTGCGACGACTTTAAAATGTCAATTTTGAATACAGGAGAAGTTGCACGAGTGGCTCCTCCAGCAAGAGATAGCTGTCTAGATCTTTCCATTTGTTCGAGCTCATTATCGTTGGACTGTACTTGGAAGGTGGTTCAAGATCCCCATGGTAGTGATCATTTGCCGATCGAAGTCTCGATTTCCGATCGAAGCACATCGATTGGGGCACATATGCGGAGGCCATAATTGATGGCGTAATGTCGATAGAAGCACCGCGAGAAGAGTACGAGTTTCTACCCCAGTTGATCCTTGACAGTGCTCTTCAGGCACAAAGCCGGCCAGTGCCAGGAGCTTCGGTTCGTAGGAAACCACCCAGTCCGTGAAACCACCCAGGATGTCGAGTGTACACAACTTTATCGCAAGAAATCCGCCGCGTTCAAAGAATTTCGGAAACACGGTTCGATCGTTGTTCACAAACGGTACATCGCCCTCGAGATCCAGTTCAAGAAACTGCTCAAAGTGAAGAAACGTGGATATTGGCGCACTTTCGTTGAAGGTTTATCGCGCGAGACTTCAATGAAAACTCTGTGGACCGTCGGGAGAAGAATGCGCAACGCGTCGTCCGTGAATGAAGATCGTGAAAGCTCGTCGCGGTGGATACTTGACTTCGCAAAGAAAGTTTGTCCGGATTCGGTGCCGGTGAAACAAGAGCTACGTGATGCTTTTGCTGACACGGATGACATGGATCGCCCCTTTTCGATGATTGAATTCTCGCTTGCTCTCCTTTCATGTAACAATTCCGCTCCAGGGATGGATAGAATCAGGTTCAATTTGCTTAAAAACTTCCCAGACGTCGCGAAGAGTGGCTTATTGAGCCTGTTCAACGAGTCCAACATTGTTCCGGATGATTGGAGGCAAGTGAGGGTGATAGTCATGTCTTCGGAGGTTGTTGGAGAAGATTCTCTTCCGGCTAGACAAATGGGTTGAATCGAATAGTTTTTGTCAGATACACAATTTGGTTTCCACAGGGCAAGGAACGAACGACTGTCTTGCCTTGCTTCCTTCAGAAAATCAGCTTACTTCCGCTAAAAAAGAGCAAATGGGCTCAGTTTTTTTGGACATTAAGGGGGCTTTCGTTTCAGTTTGCGTTGATGTCTTATCCGACAAACTCCACTCGTGTGGACTTTCACCAATTTTAAACAATTATTTGTACAATTTGTTGTCAGAGAAGCGTATGAGTTTTTCTCATGGTGACTCGGCAACTTCACGAATTAGCTACATGGGTCTCCCCCAGGGTTCATGTTTAAGCCCCCTTCTTTACAATTTTTACGTCAGAGACATTGATGAATGTCTCATGCCAAATTGCTCGTTAAGACAGCTTGCAGATGATTGCGTTGTATCCGTTTCGGGGCCAACAGCGATTGATCTGCAAGGACCGTTAAAGATAATCTGGACAATTTGTCCACTTGGGCTACTGCTGGGTATCGAATTCTCTCCGGAGAAAACTGAGATGGTTGTCTTTTCAAAAACATAAGCCGGCAAAGTTCCCGCTCCAACTGATGGGTAAGACAATCACTCATAGCATGTCTTCTAAATACCTCGGGGTCTGGTTCGACTCGAAATGTACCTTCAGGAAGCACATTGTGTATCTGACACAAAAATGCCAGAAACGGATCAACTTCATGCGATCAATAACGCATCCCGAAGATCTTATGACGTTGTATAGAACAACCATTTTGTCGGTCCTCGAATACGGTAGCTTCTGCTTCCAGTCCGCGGCTAAAACACACATGCTGAAGCTTCAAAGGATTCAGTACCGCTGTCTCCGTATCGCGTTAGGATGTATGAATTCGACACATACGATGAGCTTGGAAGTACTTGCGGGAGTACTGCCACTAGCAGATCGTTTCGCGGAATTATCGCTCCGGTTCCTCATCCGCTGTGAGGTTCTAAATCCATTGGTCATTGACAGCTTCGAGAAGCTGCTGGAACAAAACCCTCAATCTCGATTCATGAGTATTTACCACTGGTACATGACGCTGGAGGTAAGCCCATCTTTGGTTGACACAAATCGTGCTAACTTCTTAGACTCTTACAGTTCCTCTGTTACTTTTGATCTGTCCATGAAGCAGGAGGTTCATGGAATACCAGACTTTCTGTGTGCGGAGGTCATACCTCCATTATTTGGAAGCAAATACGGGCACGCCAGTGTGGAGAGAGAAGCTTTTTACAGACGGGTAAAAATTGATGACTCCACTGGTTTCGGTGTTTTCAACGTTTTTCATAGCGCCGACTTTAAGCTCAAAGAGCATATCTCCTTGTATACTGCAAAGCTAGCAGCTATATACTATTCTCTCGAGCAAATCGCATCCCTACCTATTAAGTCGTGACCACTTTTCATCATTACCGGCAGTCTAAGTTCCTTGGAGACTGCTCGGTCAATGAAATCGGTTAAGCACCCAGCGTATCTTCTGAATGGGATACGAGAAGCTGTGAGTGCTTTATCAAAATGGTCTTACACAATCACCATGGCTTGGGTCCCTTCTCATTGCTCGATCCCGGGAAATGAGAAAGCGGACTCTTTGGCTAAGGTGGGCGCTATGGAAGGTGATATTTACGATCGGAAAATCACCTTCGATGAATTTTTCACATTAGTTCGTCAGGAAACCTTGAACAGCTGGCAACAGAAATGGACAAATGGGGAGTTGGGTAGATGGCTGTATTCAATTCGCCCGCAGGTGTCGAAGCGTCTAATGTCCAATCACTACACTTTAAATGCACATCCTTTCAGAGTGGGACTCTTGGAAGGAAATCTCTGTGTTTGCGGCGAGGATTATCAGGATATTAATCATGTCGTGTGGGCGTGCGAGGAGCATCGTGGCCCCAGATCTGCGCTAACTGAACATCTCCAGGTCCGAGGAAATCAACCAAAGCCTATTAGGGAAGTGTTGTCGGGCCTTGATCTCGAGTACATGTCCCTGGTCCACTAATTTTGAATGTTGCTGAAGTAAGACTGTAATCATTGTCTGCCCATTCCCTTGTCTGTCGTACCCCATATCGAATGTCTTCCTCTTGTTGTACATTTCCATGTCTGTCGTGAATCCTTCCGTATGTCTTCCTCTCGTCGTTGTCTCCCAAAAAGTTTGTTTGTCCCGTTACAGATGTAAAAATGCGAGGAATGTCAACTTTGTGAACATCAGCATCGTAATTACTTAAACACCCTTAAATCATTTCCTTTCCTACTGTATTTTTGTATTCCCTAACCTCGACTAAACCGCGAGTCTTTCGGTTCCCCAAAACTAACACTATGTATAAGAATCAAGAAATGTATTGTTAAACTTGATTTCGGCTCCGTAACGCTTCACGGCAAATGAGCCTTCCAAATAAACGAAAGATTAAAAAAAATCCCATCAGTACAGAAATCCGTACGAACGGATGTCTTTTGGGCACCGTAATGGAATTCTGTTTGGGCTTTCGGAAGGGATCATTTTGTGTTTCAGAATGGATGAATTTTGGACTTCTGAATCTTTTTAGGTTTCACAAAGGAATTAAAGAATCTATCCGTTTGAAATTCTAAAATGATTCTTTTTGAAACCCGAAAGGAATCCCGTTCAGAAGCCTAAAAGGCTCCGCTCGGAATTCCAAAATATTACCGTTTGAAACTTTATAGAAATCCTTACGAAATCCCATAACAATTTTGTTTGGAAACAAAAAATGGTTTAATTGGATAGCCCAACAGAATTCTGTTTGGCCGCCCAAATTTTTCGAAAACTGAATGTCTGTTAAAGCCTGTAACTTTAATCAAAAATCTGTATAATGTTTCGTCCAGGGTGGGACGACCCTACGTTGTGTGTTTTTACTAATGGTGATTCTCCAGGCGGCGAGTGAAAGAAACTACTACTTGAACTACTGCTTACTGATTTATTGCCTCCGAGAGGCAGCGTGCCAGCTCGGAGGATACTTTCGAGACACTGTACAGAACATGTTTTCAGAGTCGTCTTTTATAGGCGACTCATAGTACGGATACAATACAAATTATAATTTGGGGACGTGCGCAAAAACATTCAAACTTAAAGTCTAATTAGATTTCCTGCGCGCCAATTCTTAGGCCAATGACATAGTGACGCGTGTGCCTGCGCGAACGCGTCTAAGCACTCGTGAAGCAGAATATCAGCAACAGGGTTCTTATATCAAGGTTCACTCACTTCAACAGTAGATGGGAGAGACTAGCGCTGGGGTGAAAAATTCATTTTCAGTGCAAAACATAAACAAACTCGGTGGCTGCCCCATATAAAAATCCAAGATGGCTGAATCATGAAATTGGCATACTGCTACACTTGTTTGTATTCACCTTGATCAGCAAGAGGATTTCTGTTGTCTTGGACGCGTTCACGCACGCACACGCGTTACTATGTCATCGGCCTTACGTATATAACGCGACAGTGCTCTTGGCGTATATAACGCGACAGTGCTTGAATCACACGCTACTCTGCTTTGTGCGGTCCTTCTTCTATCACAACAAACAGCAGGAATAACGACGGTGACGATGAGTGTTGAGCGAACATGTCTGTAATCTGTATGATGTCTGTATGCAAGACCAAGTGTCTGTATAAATACAGACATGTCTGTATGTCTGGCATCCCTGCTGCAGGGTTTACTTTACTGGATAGCTGGATACAAGCAGCCATTTTTTGGGAGCCATTTTGTTTGAGATGTCGAGGAGAGCCGTCTCAACATCGGCATCGGAGTTGCTTGAGAGAAAAGTTCACTGCTACTGATAACATTCATGCAAATCAATTTTTGCAACCTCTCCCTTCAACGCGCGCATCTGATTCTGCTGAAAACAGCTGCAAAACCAAATTTTACTTAGCTGCTACTGACGCCATTAAGGCGAACACATTTTTGCAGCGTCTCCTTCTGACTTGCGCTTGTGATTCTGTTACTGAAGGCATCTTTCTGCTGTCGCCAAGCAATTATAATATCTCGCTTAACTTTTCAAAAGGACCTAAGTAACATCTTTTTCATGAATTAATTTGAGTACTGCAATCAAAAGCTTTCATATTGGTCTGATGATTGCGCTATTCAAATTAATTCATGGAAAAAATGTTACTTAGGACCTTTTGAAAAGTTAAGCGAGATATGTACTTTGAAGAAAATTCGGCTCGGCTCAACCTTCTCTTGTATAAAGTACCGATTCATTTCCTATAATGCACATATCCAATCATAAACAGTAACAAAACCGGAGTCGGAACCATGCGAGAAAATTCCACTGGAGTGCTGCTGATGCTGACGACAACCACTCGATAGTTTGCCGTTGAAACGCTGCAAATGCAGGAACCACCGTCATCAATGCTTGGACCGCTACCGACGCCATCGTTATGTTCGCCAAATGAAGCGCCAAAAGGACTGTAACTTATATCATTTTGAAGTCGATGTTCCGAATGCATGAAGGCGATTGGTTGGTTCTGAAACTTTTACTGGGTATGACAAGAATTGAGATTTACAATAGTTTATCGTGAATAATCGAAAGTTTCAATGAAACTGATAAATTGCTGGAGAGTTTACGAGTCGATTATTGATATATAAATCTCCAAAATCAATCGAAAGATTGAAGGCTATTAAAGTTCGTGACGATCCCCAATGCTAGATTCTGATTTCACACCCAGTTCACGATTTTCGTTTCTTACAGGTTTACTTTAGTGAATGGAGCACAAAATTATGTTAATCATTTTAACCACGTATGTTTGCAATGATCTCAGTAGTGGGATTTTTTAAAGACAGATGGTTGAGAGTGAATTCTTTTCGTTACCGTTTTGACTAAAATTCCAAACATGACTCATATTCCGAACACTATTCCGTTTGTAATCTTGATCCTCAGTGCGGAAAACCGATGAAAACTTTAGTTTGAGGGCGCTAAAACGCCAGTGTTCGGAATATGAGTCATGTTCGGATCTGAGTCAAAACGGTAAATTTTTTCTATTCATTGTCGACGTAGAGAACTCTCATTCCGCTGTTATGTACCTATGTTGCTCAATGCACGGAAAAGAACTAAAATATTATGCTAAGAAAATTATTTTGAGCTTTTTAGTGGAATGTCTTCACTTGTCATAAGACGAGTTTGTACCATCCCATTTAATTCCACCACTTGATTGCACCTTGACAGATACGTATTTCGACCTCAACAGTAAGGTCGTCTTCAGTGTCTCGTACTTGACTCGACTCAAGTACTACAAGTCAAGTACTGAAGACGACCTTACTGTTCATCTTATGACAAGTAAAATATTATTTTCCACATTAGTGAGTTTTCAAAACCCCTAATGGGAAATGCCACAATCTAGTGATCATGAAAACTGCTTGTTTATTTTTCGACTTGTCAAAACCTCCTATCATGCCTGTGGCAGTTCGTCTGATTGAGTTTCTGACGATAGCAACCCTTTTCGTTCTAGTTTCAAGCGGAGCGTTCATTTTATATTTCGCGGACAAAATTTTCCTACTATTTGCTGCGATCCTATCGGTAAGATAGTCCGAATTAGTTGCTGTTGTGTAGGCTAATATATAATTATTTTAAAATCGTTTCAGCCTATCATAGAACTTATGCAACTGGTACTGTTATCGGCGGAATATGTGTTTTACTGGTGTACAAAACATTTGATAAGGCTGTTAGTCGCCATTGGTTCATGTGGATCGACCGTACAAGAAGAGTGAAGTAAACCATAATGTTGGAATTTTAATAAATTAAAATTTATTTGTGAATGTGCTGCTGTTTCTAATTAAGCAAGACAATACAATGGGTAAACAAGTCACTCCTCTTTGTTTCTTTATCTTACGTTTCTACAGGAATGAAGACTACCTTAACAACGCTAAGTGTTCTTCAGCATTCCAACAATCATAAAGTGGTAGATTTCCTTACCTACCTACTATTGCATAAATGTTGTACTTTATTTGCCTAAGCACAACTATTTTTTGAGTGTTTGCAAACTGGATCGAGAATCACGAGGAGGGCGATGATTCATCGATTAACAATCCTGGGCACAATGAGTTAAAGAAACCAAGCACCATGCGTTTCCATATGTCTGTATGCCAATATGATGAATATGTTCAAAACTTGCTGGCATAAAAACTAATGAATCTCCACAAATGATGAAATTACGAACTTTATGTTTTCGACAAAGTTTTTTAGGAGAAGTTTGGCTACAACTTTTGCGAGGACAGAAACCTTGTATGTTGTAGAGAAAGAAAAAAAAATCAACTCACTTTTAGGATGATCGATCGTTAAGCAAAGCAGCGTTTATCTTACTTATAAAATGTCTGAAGGACACCATTATGTTAAATCGCATAATAAAAGTACTGTTAAAAAATCACGTTAAAAACGTTCTTCACGTGCGGAGATCCTCAACGGATATGAATCATTGACCATACTCGAGGGGGACACTTGGAACTTGGATCATGTTTGATAATCACTCGAAGTATTCGAGAAATGCGTGCTTAGGTCCACCTTTGGCTGTGTGTGACGGCGAAGGTTGACCCACTCACGAGCTTGCCCAACTCTACGCGAACCCAAAAGGTGACAAAAGCTGGAAGCATACGATCGGTGAGGAGTGTTGCAAGAATTGCGAACAGCAACTTGCTCAGTTCAATAGGAGAAGAATTATTACCGATATTAGAGTTAGAAGGAATATCTGAAGTCTCCAGCTTCCTTCTATTTTTTCCGCGCTTGGGCAGGACGGTCTTGAAACCTTGTTTCTTTGAAGGAAGTGGAGAATTCAGAGACTCCCCCTTCCTCTTGTTTTTATTAATGCTCATTGCTGAGCGTGGAGACGTGACCTTCTAAGAGGTTTTTTTCCCAGAACGGTGTCCCTGCAGGATTACCACCGCTTGTCGGAATTTTACTTCCGCAAACGGGTCCAACGTAAAACGAAGGCACGGGTCCTTGCAAAGATCGTAACGGGATCAGTGGGTACAAATAGCGCTGAGAAGCACTGTTGAAATTAAAATAGCTTCGGGTAGTATTAAAAACTTCCTTCCGCAAAAAGAGAAAGAACCGCACAGCACGAAAGCACAATGCGGTCTCTATGACGTCAAATGGTTGATTCTTTAAGGAGACAACCGTATGATCGGCTGTACGAGCTTTGAATGAATGACTACGCAGATAAGTAGATCTTTTCATTTCTAAAAATGTACTCAGTAACAAGATTTACAACACTGACTATCTATCATATTGGTGCTTCACTCAAAACATTTAGTAGCCATTTTGTTCATTTTCTTAGCGTTTGAATATTCACTTCAAAAATTAGTAATAACGATTTTATGACAGGCCATTTTGCCCTTCAAGTGCGGTAAAGATCATTTTTCCAAACCATTAACCTCACATATCAATTCTGTAATTGTGTAACCTTTCGCTAATTGTTCTCGAGATTAATAAAAGCACGGTGGCTTAAGCGCCACACTCAAATAGATACCGCCTTTCGTGTTCCTTATTTGCCCGACTTTCACTGATTCTTTATCTCTAGGGCTCTTGAACAATCGCTGGGTCCAAAATTACTTACGCTCTACTCCCACTCTTTTATCTATTTTTCCCCACCAACCTGAACTCGTTCAATTCGCTGTACTGTCAACGGAAAAAAAATCTTCAAGGTGAACTCGAGAAGACGGCAAACGCAATAGGAGTGAATTTTACCAGCCCCTCGAGCTCGTACGATATGGCCGAAACTAAAAATGCAGAGGGAGTGGCAGCTGGATGAAAGATTTCGGAATCGAAAGTACGGAAAAACTGTTCCCTCAAGCTAGTAGCTTACTTTCCCTGCTCGACTCGGCTTCACGTACCTTTCCGATTTACTGAACGAGGACTAAAAGGAAAACTACTATTCGTCGGTTCGGGTTCGGTCCTGCCTACGATTATTGTCGACGTACGGGACCGCACTCTCGGGAATGATCCACAGGAATCGGCTTAGGTGATCTTACCTCCGACGGTTGATTGGCGACCGTCGAGTTTCGCTTTTTGGCGAGCGGCTTCACTCCTCCTGCGTTGAACTAGCTTTACAGGCGGGCCTTAACGCACGCTCGAGCACTTGATGTCTGGTGAATGAAATTGCGGGCCCTGTTGACGCCACACTTATTCCCGTTTCAGACTCGTACCAAAAAGCGCATTTGGCTGGAAAAGTCCAACGCGAATTCGTTTCATTATACTACTCAACATTTAAAGTAATATAATTCGTTTTACCTTTTTGTACGTTTCACTAATTAACGAGATCTTTGCGGAATTCATTAGATACGTCATCACGTTAATTAACGTCTGCTTCGTTAACTGTGAATATAAAAACATGAATCAAATAGACACAAAACAATTCACTCCAATTACACTTGTCCTCTTATTTAAAACTAGCCAAACTCTTAAGATAAGATACTGAAAAGCTTCGTAACCTACACTTCTAGTCAGTCACTTAGAGAAATAATGGAGTTCTTGTCTAAATTTTGTGAAGAAACTTTTTCATTGAAAATTCATCAAATATTTTAAAAATGCTCCAAATAAATTTGAAATGGCGACAAAGAATGTGCGCCTTCGGTGATTCGATAAAAACGAGCACATGGAAACACTACTACAGTACATGGTCAGTTTAAATTTGTATAATAATTCCGTCAAGATACAAAATTCGTAAAATTTCAAATTTCTTTTCGTCCGATTTAAAAATTATTTGCGTATTATATTGTATCATTTAATTAATTCCGAATAACACCCCGTAATGCTGGGTAGACACCTTTACGTGGTGTGTTACGGGGTAAGATCTACCACGGTTACATTGCCAGCTGCAGGCAAATCCTGACCCAACGAATACCTTCCTCATTATCCAACTCCGTGGTACTTATGAGGGTGTCGCTACTCTGGAGATGTATAAAAAACATTAAATACTTCAATCGTCTAAGACGAGTTTAGTACTCTCCATTTAATTCCACTACGTTTTGTTATCTTTGCAGATAGGTATTTCGACGTCAACTGTGAGGTTGTTTTCAGTGTTTTGTACAAGTCGAGTCAAGTACAAGACACTGAAGGCGACCTCACAGTTGAGGTCGAAATACGTATATGCAAAGATAACAAAACGTAGTGGAATTAAATGGAGAGTACTAAACTCGCCTTAGACGGTTGAACACATTCTGCTAACAGGATTTTAAAATATTTTTTCATAAAATACTTATAATACTTGAAGAAATATCATCATCGATATTAAATTACCCCCTTTTCAACAATTAAGAAAAATATGAGAACGACCCAATATAATCCTAATCTAATTCAAATTAGCATTAGCATTAGCATTTAGCAGTTCGCACAAATTCGTAGGTGGTACAAGCCAAGACTGTTGTATGAGAGTAGCATCACTTTCATCCGTTGCGAATGCTGAGGAAGGGGAAGGATGGTTTGTTGGACACCTACTTAAGAAAGATGCAGAGAACTAAGCATATGCGGTATTTCCAAAAATTTGGTTTTAAGGCATTCGAAACGAAATTCCCCGGAATTCCGCGGAATTTGAGTATGGCTAAATCTGATTTCGTTTCGTATCGTTTAATTTCAAAAATTTCGACAGAAAAATCATTCGTTTAACGAAATTTAACGGAATTTCGAGTAATTTCGAAATTAATTTTTAATAATTCAAATTTTCATATCATAAAAATCCGGCTGCGCCGCTTAATAAAGCCATTCAAACTCTACTTAATATTTCATACATATAAATTCTTTCACTAAATCTCACTACGTAGGGAACTGTTCCGATCTTCATCTCACTGTACATATAGCCATCTCATCGCTAAACAAAGAAATATGGCACCAAATTCGTCGATATTTATCACTAATGGCCAAAATACTATTTTTTGTATATTAAATATTAAAAAAAACCCGTCATTTTTTTTGCACGTATTCTCAACCATTCTTGCGTTCAAATGGAAATCCTGTCTTATCATTTCATATTGAAAATTGGCTGGATCGGACTATGGATTCAAAAGTTATGACAAAAACACTTTTTTTCCATTATACACCAGAAAGTAACCGATGCCGCAGGTGGGTAATTCAGGGTTTTTTTTCTAAATAATTGACTACACCACTGCAAGTAAAATTAAAGACAGATTTTTTAATAGCAGATTTTATTTTTTATGGTGGTTCGATTATCCGGAGTAAAAATAAAATCGATACTCCGGATAATCGAGTGCGACCTGTATTTGGAAGATTTTGTACCAAATTAATTAAGTTACACTGGCATGGAGATCACCTTTTTAGAGCTACCAACTGAATAGTAACAAGGCAGTCTCGACTGAATTGTTATATCATGTCCTAGCTCTCATTTTATTGCTAAAATCAGCAAATAACCGTATTTTTTACTAAAATTTGTTCTTCATTTTGCTGAGCTGCAGAAATAACGGCTTTACAGATTCATCATGGAATTCGGAAGGTTTTCCGGGGCACCAGGAAATGCGAGGCAATTAGACTGTTCCACATAATCCGGGACGGTTGGCCACTGTAAACTAATGCCTACATGCAGATAGCGTGAAAATGTTGCTAGAGTCAGCGCATCCCAGGGATATTATTGTTAAGGTTCAACTCCAACCGCAGCGCACCAAAGAATTTGAGAAAAAATGATGAAACGAAAAAAGGTTTTCATCTAGCAGTCACGATTTTCGTTTATCTTCCAAGGCTCCATATAAAAAGTGATGGATGAAAAATGCCCCTTATCATAAAAAATCACAACTTAAAAAAAAGTCGAGTTTTGTATTGCAATCAACAGCTTTCATATTGCTTAGATCTGTTGAAAAGACCATTTTGTAAAGTTTTACAGATTCAATAAATCTATCATTCAAGATGTTAATTGAAATGGAGGGGTGGCACTTTGAATCTGTAATACTTTTCAAAATGGTGAACAGATCTAATCAATATGAAATCTGTTAGAAATATTAAGCGATATTAGGCGATATTAGGGGCCCTCCCTATGGCATTTGGGTCACAATTATGTAGAATGAAATCAGTAGTGATTCAGTTTCATTTCAAATTTTCAATCACTATTCTAGTTTGAATCTGGAGCAAAATAGAACGAACTCGCTGGTTTCCTCAACACATGTTTTTGAAATTTTCAATTAAATGAAATCATTATGTTGCTGCCAAGAAAGGCGCCTGTAATTGCAAAGTGGATTTATCGAAACTCGTGATTTATTCGTGGTTCAAATCTGCAGAAAATAGAACTGAGCGTTATTGCAGTTTTAAGTTTTTGACAGGTATAAAAAATGAATCTAGAACAGCTGCTGGACAAATAAATGTTTCAGATTCATATTCAAAATGAGGATTGCTGATTTTGCTCTTAGGCCGTTACATTTAATAAAAGTTATGTCCTACTGATGCCGGAAAGGTCAAGGTGTTGGGGGTTATAAAAGATAAATATTAAAATGAAAAAAAAAAAATCAAAAACCTTCTCTTATTTGTTAAAGAATGTTTTGAAAATCCTTATAATTTTCCGATTTTTGTTGTTGTCGCATCAAAACTTTATTTTACAGAAAAAAAATTCTAGGTGGCGCAATATCTTTTATTCCGTTTTTGAATTATCTATATAATGCTAAAACAAAACTTTTATCAAAAATTCCGCGAAAAAAAAAATTAATTTCGTTTCGTTTTGTAAAATTTTGAATCAAATGGACCCGGATTTCGTTTCGTTTCGAAGTTTCGGAAGAAAATTTGAATTTCGTTTCGTTTCGTTCCGATCCAACAGTAGCATTTCTAATTTCGTTTCGTTTCGTCAGAAAAAAATGTGTTATCGCATACCCTTTCAGAGAACTCTACAATCTCTTATAGGTACCACGGAAAGTTTTTGGGATTGCGTGGAAGGTTATATCAGTAGGAATCGTTTTGGTATAACGTAAAACACAGAAAGAACTAAAATAAAAATACAAAGTAGGACAGGGACGAGCTTGGAATTGAACCCACGACCTCCTGATTATAAGGCAGAAGCGGACCACCGAGCTCGTTAATCCTAATCTTATTCAAATTGTACTCCGATCCTTAACCAATCCAAAACCACTTCAAATCCAATTCCGAACCAATCTAAATCTAAATCCAATCCAAATTCAATCCAAATATAATCCATATCCAATCCAAATGCATCCCAAATTCAATGCAACTCAGTACAACTAAAAACCAATCGAATCAAATCCAAATCCAACCCAAATCCAATCCGAAATCAATCCGAACAATACAAATCCAATCCAAATACAATCCGAATCTAATCCAAATACAATTCAAATCCAATTCAAATTAAATCCGAATTTAATCCAAATCCGATCCGAATTCAATCCAAATCCAATCCCAGTTCAATCCAAATCCAATTCAGAACTAATTTAAATCCAAATCCAATCCAAATGCATTCCAAATTCAATGCAACTCAATCTAAATCCAACCAAAACCAACCGAATCAAATCCAAATCCAACCCAAATCCTATCCGAAATCAATCCGATCAATACAAATCCAATCCAAATACAATCCGAATCTAATCCAAATCCTATTCAAATCCAATACAAATTAAATTCAATTCAATCCAAATACGATCCGAATCCAATCCAAAACCAATCCCAATTCAATCCAAATCCAATTCAGAACTAATTTAAATCCATATCCAATCCAAATGCATTCCAAATTCAATGCAACTCCAATCTAAATCCAACTAAAAACCAACCGAATCAAATCCAAATCCAACCCAAATCCAATCCGAAAACAATCCGAACAATACAAATCAAATCCAAATACAATCCGAATCTAATCCAAATACAATTCAAATCCAATACAAATTAAATCCGAGTTCAATCCAAATACGATCCGAATCCAATCCAAATTAAAATCCCAATTCAATCCAAATCCAATTCAGAACTAATTTAAATCCAAATCCAATCCAAATTCAGTCCAAATTTAATGCAACTCCAATCTAAACCAACTAAAACCAACCGAATCAAATCCAAATCCAACCCAAATCCAATCCGAAATCAATCCGAACAATACAAATCCAATCCAAATACAATCCGAATCTAATCCAAATACAATTCAAATCCAATACAAATCAAATCCAAATCCAATCCAAATCCAATCCAAATCCAATCCAAATCCAATCCAAATCCAATCCAAACCAATTCAGAACTAATTTAAATCCAACCAATCCAAATGCATTCCAAATTCAATGCAACTCAATCTAAATCCAACTAAAACCAACCGAATCAAATCCAAATCAACCCAAATCCAATCCGAAATCAATCCGAACAATACAACCAATCCAAATACAATCCGAATCTAATCCAAATACAATTCAAATCCAATTCAAATTAAATCCGAATTTAATCCAAATCCGATCCGAATTCAATCCAAATCCAATCCCAGTTCAATCCAAATCCAATTCAGAACTAATCTAAATCCAAATCCAATCCAAATGCATTCCAAATTCAATGCAACTCCAATCTAAATCCAACTAAAAACCAACCGAATCAAATCCAAATCCAACCCAAATCCAATCCGAACAATACAAATCAAATCCAAATACAATCCGAAACTAATCCAAATACAATTCAAATCCAATACAAATTAAATCCGAATTTAATCCAAATCCGATCCGAATTCAATCCAAATCCAATCCCAGTTCAATCCAAATCCAATTCAGAACTAATCTAAATCCAAATCCAATCCAAATGCATTCCAAATTCAATGCAACTCCAATCTAAATCCAACTAAAAACCAACCGAATCAAATCCAAATCCAACCCAAATCCAATCCGAAATAAATCCGAACAATACAAATCCAATCCAAATACAATCCGAATCTAATCCAAATCCTATTCAAATCCAATACAAATTAAATTCAATTCAATCCAAATACGATCCGAATCCAATCCAAATCCAATCCCAATTCAATCCAAATCCAATTCAGAACTAATTTAAATCCAAATCCAATCCAAATGCATTCCAAATTCAATGCAACTCAATCTAAATCCAACTAAAAACCAACCGAATCAAATCCAAATCCAACCCAATCAATCCGAAATCAATCCGAACAATACAAACCAATCCAAATACAATCCGAATCTAATCCAAATACAATTCAAATCCAATACAAATTAAATTCGAATTCAATCCAAATACGATCCGAATCCAATCCAAATCCAATCCCAATTCAATCCTAATCCAATTCAGAACTAATTTAAAACCAAATCCAATCCAAATGCAATCCAAATTTAATGCAACTCCAATCTAAATCCAACTAAAAACCAACCGAATCAAATCCAAATCCAACCCAAATCCAATCCGAACAATCCAAATCAAATCCAAATACAATCCGAATCTAATCTAAATACAATCCAAACCAATACAAATTAAATCCGAATTCAATCCCAATACGATCCGAATCCAATCCAAACCAATCCCAATTCAATCCAAATCCAATTCAGAACTAATTTAAATCCAAACCAATCCAAATTCATTCCAAATTCAATGCAACTCCAATCTAAATCCAACTAAAACCAACCGAATCAAATCCAAACCAACCCAAATCCAATCCGAAAACAATCCGAACAATACAAATCCAATCTAAATCAAATCCGAATCTAATCCAAATACAATTCAAATCCAATCCAAATTTAATTCAAATTCAATCAAAATCCAAATCCAATCCAAATCCCATCAAAATTCAATCCAACCAATTCAGAACTAATTTAAATCCAACCAATCCAAATGCATTCCAAATTCAATGCAACTCCAATCTAAATCCAACTAAAACCAACCGAATCAAATCCAAATCCAACCCAAATCCAATCCGAAATCAATCCGAACAATACAAATCCAATCCAAATACAATCCGAATCTAATCCAAATACAGTTCAAATACAATTCAAATCCAATACAAATTAAATTCGAATTCAATCCAAATCCGATCCGAATCCAATCCAAATCCAATCCCAATTCAATCCAAATCCAATTCAGAACTAATTTAAATCCAAATCCAATCCAAATGCATTCCAAATTCAATGCAACTCCAATCTAAATCCAACTAAAAACCAACTGAATCAAATCCAAATCCAAACCAAATCCAATCCGAAATCAATCCGAACAATACAAATCCAATCCAAATACAATCCGAATCTAATCCAAATACAATTCAAATCCAATTCAAATTAAATCCGAATTTAATCCAAATCCGATCCGAATTCAATCCAAATCCAATCCCAGTTCAATCCAAATCCAATTCAGAACTAATTTAAAACCAAATCCAATCCAAATCCATTCCAAATTCAATGCAACTCCAATCTAAATCCAACTAAAAACCAACCGAATCAAATCCAAATCCAACCCAAATCCAATCCGAACAATACAAATCAAATCCAAATACAATCCGAATCTAATCCAAATACAATTCAAATCCAATACAAATTAAATCTGAATTCAATCCCAATACGATCCGAATCCAATCCAAATCCAATCCCAATTCAATCCAAATCCAATTCAGACTAATTTAAATCCAAATCCAATCCAAATCAATTCCAAATTCAATGCAACTCCAATCTAAATCCAACTAAAAACCAATCGAATCAAATCCAAATCCAACCCAAATCCAATCCGAAATCAATCCGAACAATACAAATCCAATCCAAATACAATCCGAAACTAATCCAAATACAATTCAAATCCAATACAAATTAAATCCGAATTCAATCCAAATCCGATCCGAATTCAATCCAAATACGATCCGAATCCAATCCAAATCCAATCCCAATTCAATCCAAATCCAATTCAGAACTAATTTAAATCCAAATCCAATCCAAATGCATTCCAAATTCAATGCAACTCCAATCTAAATCCAACTAAAAACCAACCGAATCAAATCCAAATCCAACCCAAATCCAATCCGAAATCAATCCGAACAATACAAATCAAATCCAAATACAATCCGAATCTAATCCAAATACAATTCAAATCCAATACAAATTAAATCTGAATTCAATACAAATCCGATCCGAATTCAATCCAAATACGATCCGAATCCAATCCAAATCCAATCCCAATTCAATCCAAATCCAATTCAGAACTAATTTAAATCCAAATCCAATCCAAATTCAGTCCAAATTTAATGCAACTCCAATCTAAATCCAATTCAGAACCAAACGAACCAAATCCAAATTCAACGCAAATCTAATCCGAAATTAATCTGAACCCAATCCAAATCCAGACCGAATCCAATCCGCGTCCAATCTAAATTCAATCCAAATTCAAACCAAATTCAATTTGTATTTGTTCGCATCAAATTAAATTTAAATCCAATTCAAATCGAATAAAAAATTAATCTAAATCCAATCCAAAGCCTAATTTTGTTTTATTTTCATCTGATCATTTTTTTTTTGTTTTCATTCCGCCAACTTTTTGGTTTTTCATTTTACAAATTCTCTTGCTTTTTAGTTTCATTTTTCTCATTGTGCCTTTTTTGTGTCTTCTTTTGTCACCCTACCTAAGCATCGTTGTGAACTGATACAGGGGAGATGAACCACGCGATAATTGACAGATTGTGGTAAAAAATGTGCTTGAGAATAGAGCACAAATCAAAAATTTACTGTTGAAAATTATTGGCAGACGATAGATCACAAAACCATGAAAATCCTTTGAGAAATATTCGACTTGGCCTTCAAAACCTATCATGTTTTCGTGACGATCTCATTTTTTCAAATTCTGAAATTTGTATTTTATCGGAAACAATAAAATATCTATAAATTAAATGAATCCTAATGAAAATTACGAAAACCTTCCACATGGAAATCGCAAGGCCTTGCGAAAAATATCCAATGAAAATTATCAATAATTTCCCGTACACAGAAAAGCTAATCCAACTTGTTTTCTGTTACCAGAGAGAATACATATAAATAATTTTCGGATATGTTTGAAGCGCCATAAAATTGCTTGAATGTTGGGAGGATTTATAAATTGTCAAAAGTTAATAACTGAGTTTGAATGTGTGAACATTTTATAATTTAGAACTACCAGCTCAAAAAGCGTTTCACGATGCACAACAGACGGCAGTGATGAATGTACTTCCTATGTAAATAAGTGATATTCTAGTAAATATTAAGTGATATGACAGTATAGTAGTTTGTACAACTAGTTGCAAAAGATAATTTTTAAGCACGAGTTGTACGTTATTATTATACGCTATTTTCTGCAATGACGAAAAATTAGCTTTCATATGATAAATCTGTACGAAAATGGCACAGTCTATAACTTACTTCACATAATCTTTCTTGCCAATAAATCATATTGCTGTAGAGAACAATCAGATTCCATATTATCATGCAACATGATACGGTAATACATGAAACGAGAGATGAAGAGAGAGAATTTTGGAAAATGTTAATCTCATTGTCCATCACACTATTTCATTTAACACGCGACGCAGAGTACATATACATTATTTGCACAGGCACCCAAGCTAGTTCAGCAAAATACGTAAATGCTCGATGGATTTCCATTATAGCACCCAAATGAGTGCTATAACGGATTTTTTGCAAACCCATTTGAGTTGCATAATGGTCATAAAAGCACCAATTTCATTGGTAGGAAAAGTAGGCCGTTTTAAAACTCAAACACGAACTGTAAAACGTAAAACCAGTAGGGGAACTGTACCGGTTTTGGCCATGTTCCTAATTTGGCCAATTTTGCGAATAACTCCGAAAATAAAGCAATTCGCGAGGGTTTTATTAGTTCCAGAAAAAGATATATCCCTCACGGTTCAATGCTGCTTTCAACTGATCGATTATCTTGGAAAAATATGTATTTTCTAGGGTTGGCCAAATTAGGCACTAAGTTGGCCAAAACCGGTGCACCTCCCCTATTATGATCAGGAATAGCATTTTATTTTTATTTTTGTACTCCATTACGAATGTCTTCCTCTTGTTGTCCATTTCAACCTCTGTCGTTAATACTTTTCTTATGTCTTCCTCTCTTTGTTGTCTCCCTAGAAAATGTTAGTTTGTCCCGTTACAGATGTGAAACATCGCCAAGAATGTCAACTATAAGAATATGAGCATCGTAATTCGTAACTACTTCGGTTTCCCAAAACTAACACTATGTATAAGACAATCAAGAAACGCACTATTCAACTTGATTTCGGATCCGTAACGCTTAACGGCAATTGAGCCTTCCAAATAAACAAAAGATTTAAAAAAAATCTGTTTTCGGTATACTGCAAAGAAATTACTGACGACGCCAGGCGTTGCAACAATGTTGTATGGAAATTCAGCTTTTCGCATGGATTGCTCCCCACACCAGAAGCATTGCATTGGTGCCCACTCGTTCGACTTCGTTTCCAATCAGATATCACGACTTAGAGGACATCCATTATGTACGTCATTGGCAAAATAGTTATTTTTACACCTAATTTCGGGGTGCTATTTAATATTCTGGAATGCTGCGCTTCTTACAACAACCTACTTAAAAAATCGTGACGTACTAAATGGATGCCTCTTCTAAAGCCATGAAAACAAAACGGTGGATGTCGTGTAGTAACAAATGAGCCCCCGAAGATTGGTCATTTTTTCTTCCCGCTACCTCGTGTTGGCATATATGGTTCAAAATTGGATTGGGCTCTATAAGGAAATTTCACCGATTGTATGGATTTGTGTGATTGTGTTTATTTTAGAAGAACGTGAACACTTTGTATTCGAGTTCAAAAGCGGTACGACGCGAGTGTTATCGCACACTACGTCCGTCGCGCTCGAATTCATGGTAGCCCCGGAAGGTCCTCCATCCTGCTAACGAGTACAACTTTTTAATTCGAATAATTTAATTGTAGCACTGCAATGCTTATCCGATTATATTCCCTGGAGTTGTCGATGGAAATTGAAACAGTTTATGTTTTCTTTGGTTACACTGGATTGAGCTTCAAGATGCAATCGCCATCAGCTTAATCAAACATCAGTTCCCAAATCATGCAACTTCGTCAATGAATGGTGCAATTTGTGGTTGACAAATATCAAGTTAAAAGAATATTATTTTAGAATAATAAAAAAAATGCCTTAATTTTAGAAAAAATCTTACAATATCTTTGTTTCCACACTAATAAAGGTTTAACATTTAAAAATACGTATCAAATATATAATAAAGTAATGAAAACTATTTCAAATTTCAAAATCACACAATTAGTTGATTCTATCATTTCCTAGGATTCATTCTTTTCACGACAACTCACAGGGAGCTTATACCACGATTTTAGTCCAGCTACTTTTTTTTTTATTGTCAAAGCTAATTTACTTCAATTTATTTCAATCCAAATCCAATTCAGAACTAATTTAAATCTAAATCCAATCCAAATTCAATCCAAATTCAATCCATATCCAATTAACTCCAATCTAAATCCAACTAAAAACCAACTGAATCAAATCCAAATCCAAACCAAATCCAATCCGAAATCAATCCGAACAATACAAATCCAATCCAAATACAATCCGAATCTAATCCAAATACAATTCAAATCCAATTCAAATTAAATCCGAATTTAATCCAAATACGATCCGAATCCAATCCAAATCCAATCCCAATTCAATCCAAATCCAATTCAGACCTAATTTAAATCCAAATCTAATCCAAATCCATTCCAAATTTAATGTAACTCCAATCTAAATCCAACCTAAAACCAGCCGAGTCAAACCCCAACCCAACCTAAATCCAATCCGAAATCAATCCGAGCAATTCTAGTCAAATCCAATCCCAATTCAATCCAAATCTAATCCAAATCCAATTCAAATCCAATACAAATTAAATTCGAATTCAATCCAAATACGATCCGAATCCAATCCAAATCCAATCCCAATTCAATCCAAATCCAATTCAGAACTAATTTAAATCCAACCAATCCAAATGCATTCCAAATTCAATGCAACTCAATCTAAATCCAACTCAAACCAACCGAATCAAATCCAAATCCAATCTGAAATAAATCCGAACAATCCAAATCAAAATCCGAATCTAATCTAAATACAATTCAAATCCGATCCGAATTCAATCCAAATACAATCCAAATCCAATCCCAATTCAATCCAAATCCAATTCAGAACTAATTTAAATCCAAATCCAATCCAAATCTAGTCCAAATTTAATGCAACTCCAATCTAAATCCAACTAAAAACCAACTGAATCAAATCCAAATCCAAACCAAATCCAATCCGAAATCAATCCGAACAATACAAATCCAATCCAAATACAATCCGAATCTAATCCAAATACAATTCAAATCCAATTCAAATTAAATCCGAATTTAATCCAAATACGATCCGAATCCAATCCAAATCAATCCCAATTCAATCCAAATCCAATTCAGAACTAATTTAAATCCAAATCCAATCCAAATGCATTCCAAATTCAATGCAACTCAATCTAAATCCAACTAAAACCAACCGAATCAAATCCAACCAACCCAAATCCAATCCGAAATCAATCCGAACAATACAAATCAAATCCAAATACAATCCGAATCTAATCCAAATACAATTCAAACCAATACAAATTAAACTGAATTCAATCCCAATACGATCCGAATCCAATCCAAATCAATCCCAATTCAATCCAAATCCAATTCAGAACTAATTTAAATCCAAATCAATCCAAATTCATTCCAAATTTCATGCAACTCCAATCTAAATCCAACTCAAACCAACCGAATCAAATCCAAATCCAACCCAAACCAATCCGAAATCAATCCGAACAATACAAATCAATCCAAATACAATCCGAATCTAATCCAAATACAATTCAAATCCAATACAAATTAAATTCGAATTCAATCCAAATACGATCCGAATCCAATCCAAATCCAATCCCAATTCAATCCAAATCCAATTCAGAACTAATTTAAAACCATATCCAATCCAAATGCATTCCAAATTCAATGCAACTCCAATCTAAATCCAACTAAAAACCAACCGAATCAAATCCAAATCCAACCCAAATCCAATCCGAAAACAATCCGAACAATACAAATCAAATCCAAATACAATCCGAATCTAATCCAAATACAATTGAAATCCAATCCAAATTAAATTCGAATTCAATCCAAATACGATCCGAATCAATCCAAATCCAATCCCAATTCAATCCAAATCCAATTCAGAACTAATTTAAAACCAAATCCAATCCAAATGCATTCCAAATTCAATGCAAGTCCAATCTAAATCCAACTAAAAATCAACCGAATCAAATCCAACCCAAATCCAATCCGAAATCAATCCGAACAATACAAATCCAATCCAAATACAATCCGAATCTAATCCAAATACAATTCAAATCCAATGCGAATCAAATCTAAATTCAATCAAAATCCGATCCGAGTTCAATCCAAATACGATCCGAATCCAATCCAAATTAAAATCCCAATTCAATCCAAATCCAATTCAGAACTAATTTAAATCCAAATCCAATCCAAATTCAGTCCAAATTTAATGCAACTCCAATTCAGAACCAACCGAACCAAATCCAAATTCAACCCAAATCTAATCCGAAATTAATCTGAACCCAATCCAAATCCAGACCGAATCCAATCCGCGTCCAATCTAAATTCAATCCAAATTCAAACCAAATTCAATTTGTATTTGTTCGCATCAAATTAAATTTAAATCCAATTCGAATCGAATAAAAATTAATCTAAATCAATCCAAAGCCTATTTTTGTTTTATTTTCGTCTGATCATTTTTTTGTTTTCATTCCGCCAACTTTTGGTTTTCATTTTACAAATTCTCTTGCTTTTAGTTTCATTTTCTCATTGTGCCTTTTTGTGTCTTCTTTTGTCACCCTACCTAAGCATCGGTGTGAACTGATACAGGGGAGATGAACCACGCGATAATTGACAAATTGTGGTAAAAAATGTGCTTGAGAATAGAGCACAAATCAAAAATTTACTGTTGAAAATTATTGACAGACGATAGATCACAAAACCATGAAAATCCGTTGAGAAATATTCGACTTGGCCTTCAAAACCTATCATGTTTTCGTGACGATCTCATTTTTTCAAATTCTGAAATTTGTATTTTATCGAAAACAATAAAATATCTTTTTTTTTTTTTTTGTTAAATATCTTGGCTGTGCATTTGCACATTGATATGAAATTTTGCGAAAAAGAATCCACGTGTCTTGGAAGGACTCGAACCCTCAACGTCCTACTCTCTAGATAGGCGTGATAACCCCTACATAACAAGACCACTTAAAGGTCACGTTTGCGGAAAAGCCATAAGAATCCGAGTACCAATTTCCACCGCGGTTAACTCTTTTTTGCAAATTGAATATCTTTCGGATGCTTGATTTGTTCAATCTCACATTTGCTTTACTGTTGTATATCCACAGCCAAGCGAGTGCACATTGTTTATTAAACGAGAGGATCGCACTCCATGCCCCCCAGCAACGGACTGGGCAGGACGGTATAGAATGCGAATTCAATCGCACTCTGCTGTGCCAAAGGCTTGCTTGGCTAAAGCATTTGATGAGTTTGATTGCCTTTACGTAAACGGTCGCGTGTACTCAGACGACTAATGACGGTGAAAGACCGACACTTGATTACAATTAATTGCATATTATTCAGCAACTCGGCCGTACGAAAACCATTTTTTGTTAAATATCTTGGCTGTGCATATGCACAGCATATGTTTCGAAATGGACAAATTGATATGAAATTTGCGAAAAAGAATCCACGTGTCTTGGAGGGACTCAGACCCTCAACCTCCTACTCTCTAGATAGGCGTGATAACTACACAACAAGACCACTTAAAGGTCACGTTTGCGGAAAAGCCATCAGAATCCAGTACCAACCTCCACCGCGGTTAGCTCTCTTTTTGCAAATTGAATATCTTTCGGATGTGATTTGCCCAATCTCCACATTTGCTTTACTGTTGTATATCCACAGCCAAGCGAGTGCACATTGTTTATTAAACGAGAGGATCGCACTCCATGCCCCCAGCAACGGACTGGGCAGGACGGTATAGAATGCGAATTCAATCGCACTCTGCTGTGCCAAAAGGCTTGCTTGGCTAAAGCATTTGATGAGTTTGATTGCCTTTACGTAAACGGTCGCGTGTACTCAGACGACTAATGACGGTGAAAGACCGACACTTGATTACAATTAATTGCATATTATTCGGCAACTCGGCCGTACGAAAACCATTTTTTTTGGTAAATATCTTGGCTGTGCATATGCACAGCACATATTCGAAATGGACAAATTGATATGAAATTTGCGAAAAAGAATCCACGTGTCTTGGAGGACTCAGACCTCAACCTCCTACTCTCTGGTTGGTTGAGGTTCAGGTCCTCAAGACAAATTTCAGCATTGATGCACAACAGCTGGTGAAAGGATATCATGCTGAGTGTGAAGCTGAAATCCATGCAAGAGAAGCAGTGGAGGATTCTGATAGCTTTCACAAACAGCTGAAACTCTGAAGGTCGAACAGTCTGATTTGAACATATCAATAGCATATGCATATGCACAACCAAATATTAACAAAAATAATTTTCATGCAGCCAGGTTGCCGAATAATATGCAATTAATTGTAATAAAATATCTATTAATTAAATAAATCCTAATGAAAATTACGAAGAACTTCCACATGGAATTCGCAAGGCCTTGCGAAAAATATCCAATGAAAATTATCAATAATTTCCCGTACACAGAAAAGCTAATCCAACTTGTTTTCTGTTACCAGAGAGAATACATATAAATAATTTTCGGATATGTTTGAAGCGCCATAAAATTGCTTGAATGTTGGGAGGATTTATAAATTGTCAAAAGTTAATAACTGAGTTTGAATGTGTGAACATTTTATAATTTAGAACTACCAGCTCAAAAAGCGTTTCACGATGCACAACAGACGGCAGTGATGAATGTACTTCCTATGTAAATAAGTGATATTCTAGTAAATATTAAGTGATATGACAGTATAGTAGTTTGTACAACTAGTTGCAAAAAGATAATTTTTTAAGCACGAGTTGTACGTTGTTATTATACGCTATTTTCTGCAATGACGAAAAATGAGCTTTCATATGATAAATCTGTACGAAAATGGCACAGTCTATAACTTACTTCACATAATCTTTCTTGCCAATAAATCATATTGCTGTAGAGAACAATCAGATTCCATATTATCGTGCAACATGATACGGTAATACATGAAACGAGAGATGAACAGAGAGAATTTTGGAAAATGTTGATGTCATTGTCCATCACACTATTTCATTTAACACGCGACGCAGAGTACATATACATTATTTGCACAGGCACCCAAGCTAGTTCAGCAAAATACCTAAATTCTCTTCTGATGATGGATTTCCATTATAGCACCCAAATGTGTCCTATAACGGATTTTTTGCAAACCCATTTGAGTTGCATAATGGTCATAAAAGCACCAATTTCATTGGTTGGAAAAGTAGGCCGTTTTAAAACTCAAACACGAACTGTAAAACGTAAATCCAGTAGGGGAACTGTACCGGTTTTGACCATGTTCCTAATTTGGCCAATTTTGCGAATAACTCCGAAAATAAAGCAATTCGCGAGGGTCTTATTAGTTTCAGAAAAAGATATATCCCTCACGGTTCAATGCTACTTTAAACTGATCGATTATCTTGGGAAAATATGTATTTTCTAGGGTTGGCCAAATAAGGCACTCAGTTGGCTAAATCCGGTGCACTTCCCCTATTATGATCAGGAATAGCATTTTATTTTTATTTTTGTACTCCATTACGAATGTCTTCCTCTTGTTGTCCATTTCAACCTCTGTCGTTAATACTTTTCTTGTGTCTTCCTCTCTTTGTTGTCTCCCTAGAAAATGTTAAAAAATGTAAGAATGAGATCATTCTTACCGTTGGTTGCTTGGGAACATCTGTTATCAAACGTTTTACAGAAAAAACGATTGGATTTTCAAGCGACAGATAAAGATCGACCGGACAGTCTCATTTCCTTTCCAATTACATTTCCCCCTCTTCTCAAAAAGGCTCATCAGATACCGGTGCAAGTCATGTATGACCGCACACAGCATCGATGGCCATCATCCAATCAACGGGATGTGGTTTTCCAATTTCCACTTGTGTGCACCTATTGGGATGATTTTTGCACCCGGTCGCTTCCGACTGGAACATCGACACCCAGCACCGGCAGCCAGAGAAAACGACACGGTTGATATCTGTTTTACATATCCTTTCGTTTTGACGCTTCCGGTGAACAGCCTTCTTTCGTCACCGCTGCACTGCTGCTGGTTGGCGTGGACCATCCGCAGTGTGATGGCAGCTGAGTGTCTGTCCCTTCAACGATCTAACTTTTCAATTAAAATTGACCACCCGTGAGTTTCGGAGGGAGCAAATTGTATGAACGCTTTTTTTTTGCTGCTGCCAAGCTTCGACGATGTTCTTTTGTCTCAATTGCTTAACATGTGACTGCCACAGTTCGGTTCGAGAGGAGAATGACCGGTGGCAGAATGCCTGTTGAGGTTGGATGGTCATTATGTTGAATTGAAACCGTACCTACTGCATTGCAACTCTCTTTTTTTGTTGGTTTGTGACGCTCTGAAATTCTAATTTAACAAAACTGTGCTGGAGTGCCTTTTATATGTAAACGTTTGGTGCTAAAAGTCTGCTGATAGCAGGGACATCGGTCCGGTTACAATACCTCGCTGATCTAATTAAGAATGCATTTGGTTCCTAATCGTAATGGGTATTTTATTCATTTCACTTGAAATAGCATGGGTACAACAGCAGAGGAAAGAATAAAGGATAGGATTATAAAAATGCAGCACTGATTGAAGGGTTTTGTTCGTGATTTCCTTAGATGTGAAAAATTTGATGTGTCTAATGATAAATTTGATTTATAAAAGAAGCAATTAACAATATTTTCATCAAGGAACAGCAAAGTGAGTCACGCAATACGCTAGTCATCGTATCCGCATAACTCGAAACCGGCTGGATGGATTTTCACGTTTGTTATAGTTTCCGACGGGTTTATTGATATTTCCTCATGCGGTAAAGCAGGGTCAGATCGGCTAGTTTTGAATAAAAGTACGATTTTTTGAACCCTCTAAGACGAGTTCAATACTCTCCATTTAATTCCAATTAAATGGAGAGTACTAAACTCGTCTTAGACGGTTGAATACATTCTACTAAAAGAGCTTAAAATATGTTTACGATTTTTTGGTCAACTTGCGATATCATTTCAAAATGATGGAGAGCCGGCAAATAGTTTAAAATTTAGAATAAGTTTCAATTAAAAACCGGAAAACACCCGAAAGAATTCACCCCGGATATTCATAATAACTTTCGCTGGGATTTTAGAAGTATTTCCATTAGAAAATTGTAAAAGATTCCGCTGGTAAATCAGCAGGAAATTCAAAAGAATTTCTGTTGAAAATTCAGACAAATTTCTGATGGGAATTTAGTTTTTACTTTAAGATATTAAAGCCCATTTTTTCCTCATACTAAAAAATAGAAGGAAGGGCCGATTGGCCGAATACCGTTCCGCCGAATGCCATTTGGCCGAAAGCCACTAAGCCGAAAGTGGTTTGGCCGAATATACCATTTGGCCGAACAGACGTTAGACCGAAAGTCATATATTTAGGATTGTTTTGATCACCGCGTGACTTTATCGAAATTAATTTATTTGCTTTTTTTTCGGTGCGGACTTGGTAGTCATATGGTTACTGGTTCTGCCTCATACGCAGGAAGTCGTGGGTTCAATCCCAGGCCCGTTTTATTCTATTATGTTGTATCTTTCTCTATATTTCTCATGTTCTAGCAATCGCTAGAACTGGAAATGGACTTCCATACCGTTTCCATTACTATTCCTATACTTTCAACTTGAGTATTCTAACAATAATCTGCTAGAATTGGAAATGAACTATAGAGCTCGTTTCCTACATCCAATTAGAAATTGCATCAGTTGCTTTCTCCTATTTATCACATTGGCAGCTCGTTAACCAAGACAGACCTCTGCCTCTCCAACCTAACCCAGAAATTCCAATAAATTCCGCATGAACTTGTGGCAAATGCAGAGGTATATTCGGCTTGCAGTGGGCGAGTAATTGCATTATAATTTCCTCCCCTTCCCTACATTGACTTCCATTCTGATGTGACAGGCGCCAGTATGACCTAACAAATGATTTCACCAGTACTTGTACATTGAAGATGTGTGCTAGTCCCAAGCAAACATCTGTTGGTTTCTAATGCAAGAACAGCTAATCTGGTCATAATGGAGTTGCAACTACGAGCAGTCAATCAAGCTCAAGCTCAAGCTCAATTTATTTGCTTTTTTTCGGTGATAAAGCTATGTCCATTTAGAATCCGGAATAATAAAATCATCTGTATCTCGGTAACGGATTGACGTACAAATAAGGTTAATACATCAAAACAAGGGTAATTCACTGTACTTTAAAGAAAAATTATTGATGCAAATAATTTCTTCGTGTTTCTAGTGAAAAGTTGCACCTTCTTCTTTATTCCTCTCATCAAAAGTTGCACACCTCCGGAGTCAACTTCCTTGGCACATTTGTTCCACATTTTGGTCATCTGAGTCGCGTCCCGAGCTGTTTTTCCACTTTTTCCACTTTTCTTAAGCTTCCGCTTCATTACTGCCCAAAATGTCTCGATGGGCCGGAGCTGTGGGCAGTTGCGTGGATTTATGTTTTTATCGATGAAATCTTCGTTATTATCGCGGTACCACTGGATAACTTCCCGGCTGTAGTGGCAACTCGCCAAATCTGGCCAAAACTTCACGGGACCTTTATGGGCTTTATGGAAGGTCGACCGCGGTTTTTTGAGACATTCCTCCTTGTACAGCTTCGAGTCCGTCGTCTTATGCGTCACAAACACTTAGATCTATGCCCCACAGTTGCATATCCCTTGCCAAAATCATCCGTTTTTTTGCAAGTTTGTCCAAAAAGCAAACTTAAACTTCGCAGGAACTACTCCTCGTGCCGTCACCATGTAGAATTTTTGGCTAGGAAGCTGTCCGAAATCCATTTTGACGTAGGTTCCACCGTCGATGACAGGATTATCAACGTGGGTGTGCAGACTTTTTTTTCTCCTTTCGGCTTCCATCTGGAATAATTTTTGTTACGCTGCACAAAACTTCGTGAAATTTATACCACAGCAAGTGGGCGTCTAGGTAGACAAACCGCTGTAAAAGAATTCTTGCAGCGGTCACTTTCCGTACCGCTGCAATACAATAAATGATTCCGGATTCTAAGTGGACATTGCTTTAATCATACTACTCAAAGCGAAAGGGAGTAGATAGAAGTAATGAAGATACAGATTCGATTAACACCGCAAGCGAGCGAAAGTCATGTGATCATTTGGCCGAATAGGTTATTTGGCCGAAAGGTTATATGGGCGAATATTTCATTTGGCCGCACAGGTCATTCGACCGAATGTGTCATTTGACGTCTCACATCTCACCTCTTACTGTAAAAAGTAAGAAATAAGAAGTTAGAAGTGATGAGCGAGAAGAGAGGTGTTTTCATTCTCACTTTGCTCTTCTCACTACGCAGTAAGAAATGATAAGTGAAAAATGAAGGGTGAGAAGTGGGACGTCTCATTTCTCACTCTCGGTCTCGGTCTAACATCTGTTCGGCCAAATGGCATATTCGGCCAAACAACTTTCGGCTTAGTGGCCTTCGGCCAAATGGCATTCGAACGGTATTCGTCCTCACTTCTCGGAGTGAGAAGTGAGACGTCTCACTTTTCACTCCTCAATGCTTACTGTAAAAAATGAGAAGTGAGTAGTGAGACGTCTCGCCCCTCACTTCGCGCTTCTCACTTTTCTCACTTCGCACTACTCACTTTTCACAATAAGAAGTGAGAGATGATGAGCGGAATGGAAAAAGGAGCGAAAAAGTGCTTGGGGCTTGGGAAGATGGGGAGATAAGAAGTTGGACACTCGAGTGAATAAGATGTGGTGGAGCAAGTTTCGTGAAGTGTAAAACCTCCATCTTTCCGTCAGGGTTGTCCGTGCCGCCGGGAAACGTTTCTGTGCCGCTTTCGCCGGTAAACCCGACTACTATCGCTATATTTCCTGCTACATCACTCAGTGAGCAGTCCATTCTGCCAGTAAAACGGCCTTCCCGAATCAGAATCGTCGTAGGGAACCGCCATCTAGTCCGGGGTACCCATGCTTGAGCTTGAGCTTGAGCTTGATTGACTGCTCGTAGTTGCTACTCCATTACGACCAGATCAGCTTTTCTTGCACAGGGAACCAACAGATGTTTGCTTGGGACTAGCACATCTTCAATGTACAAGTACTGGTGATCTCATTTGTTAGGTCATACTGGCGCCTGCCACGTCAGAATGCAAGTCAATGTAGGGAAGGGGGAGGAAATGATGATGCAATCACTCGCCCACTGCAAGCCGAATATACCTCTGCACTTGCCACGAGTTCATGCGGAATTTGTTGGAATTTATGGGTTAGGTTGGAGAGGCAGAGGTCCGTCTTGGTTAACGAGCTGCCAATGTGATAGATAGGAGAAGGTAATTGATGGAATTTCTAATTGGATGTAGGAAACGAGCTCTATAGTTCATTTCCAATTCTAGCAGATTACTGTTAGAATACTCAAGTTGAAGGTATAGGAATAGTAATGGAAACGATGTGGAAGTCCATTTCCAGTTCTAGCGATTGTTAGAACATGAGAAATAAAGAGAAAGATACAAAGTAGAAGAATAGAACGGACCTGGGATTGAACCCACGACCTCATGCGTATGAGGCAGAAGCAGTAGCCACATGACTACCAAGCCCGCTTCGAAACAAGTATCACGCACTGAACTGATTAATTTTATTGCCGGCCGCGCAATGCAGAACACAATAATTCGGCCGACCGCACGATCGTTCTGCTGTCCGAAACAAGAGAGATCACGCACTGAACTGATTAATTTTATTACCGGTCGCGCAATGCAGAACACAATAATTCGGCCGACCGCGCGATCGTTCTGCTGTCCGAAACAAGAGAGATCACGCACTGAACTGATTAATTTTTATTACCGGCCGCGCAATGCAGAACACAATAATTCGACCGACCGCGCGATCGTTCTGCTGTCCGAAACAAGAGAGATCACGCACTGAACTGATTAATTTTATTACCGGCCGCGCAATGCAGAACACAATAATTCGGCCGACCGCGCGATCGTTCTGCTGTCCGAAACATGAGAGATCACGCACTGAACTGATTGATTTTATTACCGGTCGCCCAATGCAGAACACAATAATTCGGCCGACCGCGCGATCGTTCTGCTGTCCGAAACAAGAGAGATCACGCACTGAACTCCATCTAGTCCGGGGTACCCACGCCACCAAAAACACGTTCCAGGCCGCCATCGATGGTGAAATCGCCAAATCCTCGACAAATACCGCCACCCTTTCCACCGCGGCGTTAAGTCCAACTGGCGGCTCACCCCTTCAGTGGTGCCGCTTTAAGAGGACCGATCAGTGTCGTCGTGAACCACCATCTTCTCGTCCGTGAAGCCAGAAACCCGTTCTGGGCTGTCCACGTCGGCGACTTCGCCGAATCATCGGAAATTATCACCTTCCTTCGTTGCCCGCCCTGTCGGTGGGGCCGTGAAAAGCAAAAGCTTCGACGTCGCGGTGAACAGTCATCTTCTCGTCCGGCCACCAGAAACCCAGTCGTGGTCGCCTCTTCGGCTCAACGAATATCGATATTCATCTCGCCAGAGCATCCGGCTAACCTAAGGGCCAGTATTGTCGGCGGCCGTCCACAAAAAAACCCATCCAGCGCCTTTTCCGCAACCTCGCAACGGATCAACTCCAGCAACTATCCGTCCAGGGACCCATCCTACTCCCTGCCGCCCGAAAACCGATAAATAATACAGTAAGTCAAAATTTAATATTTTTTTGTTCTAGGACTCCACATCCGAAACTCTCCCCTACTTATACCGCCCTGGGACCCGGGAGAAAAAAGAAGGTCTTTGGTACCCACCCCGGAAGCGGCCGTTGGCTCAAGACCAGCTGCTTGGGGCTTAGGCGGGTCCCCTTCTGGGACCGAGCAATTTCTCCTGGGGTCAAATCGTTTCATTCTTCACTTTTCAAATGGCCTATTCGGCCCAATGACCTGTTCGGTCCATTAACATGTTCGGCCATTTTTTTATCTTTAGTAATGGGGTTTTCAATTCAATTTAAGGTTCAACACAGTGCTTGGCAAATGTCCTGTTCGACCAAATGACCTATTCGGCCACATAACCCGTTCGGCAAGATGGGGTTCTGTCAAACCATTTTTGTTCGGCCTAGTGGCATTCGGCCAAATGGCTTTCGGTCGAATGGGTTTCGGCCAAACGACCCCTCCCCAAAAACATGGTTGTTGCAAAAAGATATTGTTTTTCAGCACGAATTGTACGTTTATCCAACGAGGCTACGAGCATTGTACAAATAATTAGGGTCACTGCTTTTGGACTTCATCTCATAGCTCCGATATTCATCCCATGAAAAACAAAGCAATGTAAAGGAATTTGATTTGTTTATTTTTTTTTGATTTTTTAGCAGTGTTAGCAAAAATAAGCGACGGAATTGATGCTGTATTTCTTTGTTTTGCGATGGGATGAATCTCAATGAGATGGAAAACGGAACAGTTTCCCTATTAGGCATATATTAGGAGATTAGAAAAGCGTTCATGATATCCTCATGATATTCAAAACAAAAAAATACTGACAAAACAGTCTTCAATTATTTAATTAATTTAGGGGAAATGACGGCTTTGGCAAGTTTTGTTCTATTATTGTCATGGGGGTTTTCTATAATCAAATATGCTCAAATTTGGCCTAAACATTCTTTGCATATCAGAGAATATTGTGGCCGAATTTCATGAAATTTGGTCAACAAAAACTCCTCTGACAATAATAGAACAAAACCTACCAAAGCCGTCATCTCTCCTATTGAAATGGTGCCAAAGTATCAATTGTAAGCGCATGGTAGAGTTAGGTTCATTAAATATATTTTGCGCAACTATGAGAGCCGGTACCTTACCATTTCTTTGTTGAAAAACTGTCTTTAACGTAGCAGAAAAGTGTCAATGAACTATCATCAATAAACTCTATATTTGGGTCATCGATGTATACAAGCATGGGTATTATCAAACATTGCTGTAGAATGTCGTAAAATAAGAATTATATTTGTGGATATACCTCATTGAGCAATGCAAAAGTTTTTAATGTCTGCTGAACGCAGGCCAAGACTATTTTCATCGAACAAAATATATCACCTGAATCGGAATAGGCCAAACCATTGCCAGTCATATATGATCCATTGAACTAGATTGTTCTGTTCCTGCAGATTCGGCTTCCATTTCCTGTTGAATTATTCAACGCAATTCACTGCACTATCCTGGGTATAGGTGAATTACATATCAAGGACATAATAGTAACAAATGTATTCATATTGTATATTTTTGTTAGCTATTTTCATCTGATTATGTTAGGATTTTTATATGAAAAATTGATGGTTATGTTATTGGTACAATATCAAATTTAATATTTTTCTATTGCTTAAGTTATAAGTTGTATCCATTTAACTTTGATTTAAACAAATAAATTTTCTTATTCTGTTTTGCAAACAAAATTTGCTTTTTCGTATTTTATAATTTCATACAGAATAACATAAAATTCCGTAATGTTCAACATTGCATTTTAACCTGAATATTCGTTTGCGCCTTTTTTCTATTCGGGGATTGCTGCAGGGAAAAGTTTTGCCATCAAATCTAAATGTAGGTGCCCAATGCGATGTTAAATTATGGCATCAATCGAACTCTGAACTGCTGCTGTTTCAGCAGAGCATTATTTTTATATTAAACATTTCGTTCTGCAGTCCGGTGCTATTCATCACGTTTTATGACTTCGATATTAATCATCGGGTTCATATATCGGAAGACCAAAGCATATGCGATTCCGCGAAACTCCTCCCTTTCCTCTGGCTGCAGCACGGGTGGATCACCACCACGCACCCGGAGGAGAAGACATATGTGAGCAATCATGAATCATCCGTTCGCTGGCTCTCGCGCACATGTGTGTCTGATAACTGTAAAATTGCAAAAGTACTTCATTTCCCCAGTCATCGTCGTCGGAGGAATCGAGGTCAGCACGGGAGCAGATTTGGTTTGCTGATGGAGTCGCATTTCTTTATTGCGCTTTCTAAAAATCACAATGGACTTCTATGTTGCACGGTGGAAGCAGAAGCAGAAAGGTTCCATTCATCGAGAGTCACATAAAAGGACTCACCCTGCGAAGAAAGCCAAGTCCTGCGGCTATAGCCCGCGTTACCGTACGAAATTACGGAATGGACACTGCAATTTATCATCTTCAGCGCCTTGTCTTGGCGGGGAGGAGCGTTCGGTCGGACAGGCCACACGTAAAACCATCCTATTTTTGTTCTTTCGTTGCGAATGACTGCCCAAACCATTATTGATTTAAATTTTTCGTTTTTACCTATACGTTGAAGTTGAAAGATTATGATATCTTTCGATTTTTGCCTTTCTCGTATACAAAGTATACGTAAGGGCTATATGTTCGCTCCAAAAACGAACACGACGAATTCAAGTGATGTCTGCGTGTGTATGTGTGTACGCAAACTAATCTCACTTATTTTTCAGGCACCTATCCTTAAGGGATGTAACTACGACGCGGAATCCTGTCCCATTGTTTCGTATTGAAAATTGGCCCAATCGGACTATGGGCTTCGGAGTTATGGCCAAAAAACATTTTTTTACAAAAAACTTTCTCTCTCACTTTTTAGGCACTTACTCTTAGCTTATTTGCTCGCAACAAGTTTCATTCGACGCAGAATCTTGTCCCATTGCTTAGTATTGAAAACTGGACAGATCGGACTATGTGTTTCGGCAAAAATTAATTTTTTTACATTAGAAACACGTACAAAATTCTCACTCATTTTTCATCCTGTCCTGTCCCATTGTTTCGTATTGGAAATTGGTCGAATCGGACTATGGGATTCGGAATTATGGCCAAAATACATTTTTTTACAAAAAAAATCTCACTCTTTTTTAGGCACTTACCCTCAGCCTATTTGCTCGCCATAAGTTGCATTCGACGCAAAGTCGGGTCCTATTGTTTCCTATTGAAAATTGGCTGGATCGGACTATGGGCTCATGAGTTATGGCTAAAATACTTTTTTTTTAAACCGAAAAGTTTAAAAAGAAAAGTTGAGTGAATTAAAAAAAAAAGTTGAGTGAATTTACTGTACGAAAATAAATCCGACCTTATGTCTGGCATGGATAGTCTTATGTCCAACGATGTCGAGAAATTTTCCAGCTGAAACTTGGCAGAATTCAAGATGAGTGAAAAGCATCCCGAAAAACTAATTTTGCTCGGGTTTTCGAGGGCACCCCACTCGATACGGAAGCAACGCACAACTGTGCAATGCAGCGAAGCTAAAATAATAAAAATGACAGTTGTGCGTTGCTTTCGTATTGAATGGGGTGCCCTTGAAAACGCGAGTGAAATTAGTTTTGGATTCCGCAAGGCACCATAGACCTTACGGCAAGGAATAGATCAGAGGAGACACCTCGGAAGCCAACGATGTAAATTCTAACACCTTCACGTGGTCACGGCAGAATATCTTTTGATATCGGACTTGACTGGGATCCATTTCCACTAGATCTGTTCAAATTTCAAAAAGTTTCTTAAAATCGACCGGTCAACTGGTATTCACTATTCTTATGCTATGATAGACTGCTGGTGAAAATTTCAGCTCAATTGAGTTGAAATTTAGGTGTGCTTCAAATCGATTTAGTGTTTTCGGCATGGTTTTGCCCCTAAAAAAATCGTAACTCTGAGTGGGATGAACGAAATTTATTGCAACAACAACTAAATGAAAGCCATACCTATCCTCGAAAACTTTGTAGAACATTGTGTTATAATCGGAACAGATCTTCTACGTGTTTCAACAGATTTCGTACTTCGAGATACTCAAAAATCAACATTTTTCATTGATAAAAGGCCTATGAAATCTACATCCAAATTTTTTTTGGATTGAATTTATCGGGAAGCTGCAGCTACACATTCATTTATATAGCACGGTATTAAATCTTAAGCGGGTATTAAATAAAAATTGTAGAAAATTGAGGAGTGGATTTGAAATTTTAACAGATCTAATTTCCACCTGTTCATACATTTTCTCGATGTCAGTTGCAAATATATAGCGACTCGACAGATATTGAGTGCCATGAATATATAGTTATTTGAATTCTCGTTTGGCAGTGTGTAATATGCATATTTATCTTATCGATCTTACGTCTCACGTGACTCACCATACGCAACCGTGCCAACGCGGCATAATTTGAATTGAGTGTAAGTAGGCCATGACTGATAACACGTTTACAAAGCAACCAGTTTTTCCCCTGATTAGGTACGGACACGTAAGTACTATTTTGTTACCGACAATTACCTAACGTATCCAGCTAGTCCTTTTCCGATGGTACTAGGCCACACATTTGGCGATCCTTGCTGGGCATAATTTATTTATTTATTTATTTATTGTACATCGTCTTCAACTTATAAATTGACTTAATCCTATTTTAAAAACTAATTTGCTAACATTAAAGTCGAAAAAACAACACACTTCGTTGAATAGTCTGCAGCATAAGTCCAATGGAATATTTTGTCCGTAATGTGTGCGGCGGCCACGGATCCTTAACATTTGACGATTCCTGAGCTAACGAGACAATGCATGAAATCGAACATACTCCAGGATGTAACTGTGGGGTTTGAGTAAGTTACCATCAGCGTGTTATTACACTTTAACACCTCAGCATGTCGATCAGTGCGCAGCAAGCCATGACTCGGCCTCTTCTGGTCAGACCTCCGTGGCGCGCACACGCACCCACGGAGAGCTGCTGTCATAACACTTCGCTCCGTCCATTTGGGGCCATACAGGAACCTCTGAGGTGCTGCAACCTTCAGCTTTTGCAGCTCTCCAGCAAGGAGGAAAACTCGTACAGGTTCCAACAGGGTCCTATCGTTCCAAGTACCGAGTTTCCAATCAGTTTCCGTTAAACATTGCCGTGCCATTTGCTCACTCTATCCTGTATGTTTGGTATGTCTCGATTAATTTACCAGGGCTGCGATACCTAGCCACGTGATTGGGATGTCATGTTAGAAAAGGTTAAGAATAGCTGACGTGACACCGCATTTCGTGTTCAGCCACCCGCTACGGGTTAGACTCTGTTTTGGCCCGCTTCTAACATAAGCAACAGACTCTCAAGTAGGTTTGATTGAAGGACTATGCTAGTGGGCTTTGAGCGGCACACGGACGCTTTGATAGGGCCTACTTTTGCGGATATAGTATAACAGAGCCCACTGTCAAACCCCACAGTAACGGCAGTCGATGTTGCACGTTATGCCGTCAAAATAAACATCCTCTGAAGCATCACTCGACGGTCTGCCAATGGTTGCAAGTCAATCAATCCACAACGATTTCGGTATGGAGGGAGGTTTAATGGATCGTTCCATGGTAAGCGGCGCAAGGCGTAGTTGATGAACCGTTTTTGTATTCTCTCAATGCGTTCAATGTGAACGGAATGATACGGAGCCCAGATTTGCACTCCATACTCTACTATGCTCCGAATTAATGCACAATATAATGATTTAAGAGCATGGACATCATCGAACTATGCTGTATTCCGCCGTAAGAATCCAAGAATAGCATTGGCCTTAGCAATAATGTTAAATGCAATAATGATAAATGTTCCGTAAAACGAAACTTACTGTCGAGAACGATTCCAAGGTCTTTGGTCGATGTAACCCTTTGAAGCGCTGTGTGATTCAGACAATAGTCATAGGAGAAGATCGGCAACGAGTGAATGTTATGGCTTTGCATTTAGTCGGGTTCATCTGCATACCATTGGTCTTGCACCAGTTTGCAACATTTACAATATCAGTATGTATAGCACAACAATCTACGAGCGATTTTATGGCACGATATATTTTTAAATCGTCAGCATAAAGCTGTTTTCCGGAGCTCAGGTTGTTACACAGATCATTGACAAAAAGAATAAAGATGAGCGGACCTAGAATACTGCCCTGCGGTACTCCAGAAGGAGTGTCATAGGCATCAGATTGGCGCCATGTATTTTGACGAAAGCCTTGCGAGAGGATAAGTACGATTTTAACCACCAGGTAGGTAAGCCAAGTCGGTCAAATTTTTTTTTTATCGCTAGTGCATATGGCACCTTGTCAAACGCCTTCGAAAAGTCAAAATAAATAGCATCGACCTGGCTCCGGTTCCCCAATTCGTCTAGCACTGTATGAGTAAATGCCATTATGTTGGATGTCGTCGAGCGCTTTTTCATGAACCCATGTTGATACTTGTGTTGAAACTTTGGCGAAACAGTTCAAGATTGATATCGGACGGTAGTTCTCTACACTATGTATATATGTTAATGGATTTGTACACGGGAACGATCTTCCAAGCTTCCGGAAAAACGCTTATAGATCGATTAAAAATTGAACCAATGGGCATTGCCAGCGATGAAGCACATTGTTTGATGAAGGTGAGCGGTAAGTGATCGGGTCCCGGTCCTTTTGATGTGTCAAGCGAGCTGAGAGCTTCAAAAATATCTGCATTGCTAAAAGTGACTTGAGGAAGCCGGACGGAATACGACGGAAGACTTTCGATGTAGCTTTGATCCAATGGAGGAGGATTGTCGTCATGTACTGAGCGGAAGAAGCTGGCAAACAAATTTGCTGTTGCGTCAGGTGATCGGGAGGAAAGCGTACGATAAGTGACATCAATGCTGACATATGACAATGCCGACAATGCTGCATACGAGTATATTCTTCAGATAACCGCAGAATAGACGCGTTCACTTCAATCATGTTTCGGAAGAACTTCTTCCTGAATTTTCGCAGACGATTGCGAAGATTCCGGAGCTGTGGCGTCCACCAGGGTTGATTGTACTTCATAGATGATCGGCAAATTTTGACCGGCACGTTTTCTTGGATGACCTGTTCGGTGGTGCGATAGAACGTGGTAACAGAGTCGTCGATTGAGGCATAATTCATAACATAATTCCAGTCCAGGGCAGCAATCCGTGAATTGACGATTTGATAATCACACCTGTTGAAGTCGTAGTCAACGGTTGATATTGGCACTGATCTTTCATCGCGAGAACGGACGTCAACGGTTAAAACTAATGGCTTGTGATGAGGGTCAATTTTTAAAAGAGCAGATGGTGACTCGAAGAGATCTATGATGCATGGATCGTTTACGAACACCAAGTCAAGAAGTTTGTCGTTCGCGTTCAGAAGATCATTGATCTGATGCAGACCGGAGGATAACATGGACTCTGATAGGACAAGCTCTTGCTCAGTTGACGCGTTGATAGGCAAGTATCCGTTAACTTCATCATCGAAGTGCCATACATCCCGAGCAGCACAAGTCAGACAAAAATGGTTGCAGCAACCTGATTGTGACTAAATCTGGTCACATATGAGTTGCAGCAACCTATGTGAAGCATGTGTGCTGCTAGGGATGTAATCTGCCATGATTGTAATCTCCGAGGCAAACAATGACGTCGCAGGAATCGGCACGATTCAATATCTGGCTAATAGAATCCACGTGTTTTATGAAGATATCAGGGCAGCTGTTTGGGTGAATGTAGATGCAGCTAACGTAAAGCGAAAAGTGTGGCAGAAAATTAGAATTTAGACCTTAAGTTAGTTTTTTGATGCAATCGATAACCTGGTTGTTTTTTTTTTTAATTAATAAACTCCGCATCGGAAAAGGATTGACCGATCAAAGTTAATAATTGCTCGCAAAAGTGCTCAGTGCATATCCAAATCGCTAATATATTTTGAGCGCGAGTGGTGCTTGCAAAAGTGCTCAGTGCGTATCCAAAGCACTAAAACATTTTGAGCGCGAGTGGTGCTCGCAAAAGAGCTCAGTTTATATCCGAATTGCTAAAACATTTTAAGCGCGTGTGGTGCTCGCAAAAGTGCTCAGAGCGTGTGAAAAATCGCTAAAATATTTTGAACGCGAGTGGTGCTTGCAAAAGTGCTCAGTGCATATCCAAATCACTAAAACATTTTGAGCGCGAGTGGTGCTCGCAAAAGAGCTCAGTTTATATCCGAATTGCTAAAATATTTTGAGTGGTGCTCGTAAAAGTGCTCAGTGCGTGTGAAAAATCGCTAAATTATTACACATTCAAATGCTGGCAGCAGCGAAAAGATCAGAGTTATTCGGCAATGTAAGGGTGATTATACAATTGTTCTAGAGGTAAATTTTAAATTCATCACAATATGTTCATTTTCAAACGTGGCCAATTTGCCATTGTTTCAACCTTATGCGCGTTATGGTTCTCTCAATTCGTGTTCTAGAAAAATAACCGAAAAAACACGTGGTCTGCAAGATAGTCGATTTGTGGCTTTGTTGTATAATCATGTTAATTACGGATGTTTCATAAAGATTATTAAAAAGTTACTGCGAACGAATAGCAATTGGGGCAATTGCATTTTTTTAAATGTCATTTTTTTTCGCATCAAGAAACCCCGGAGCGCCAATTAGTGGTCAAAGAATGATCTTTAATTTTTTCTCACATTGCACAGTGGGAAAAAGGACCCGAAATGCGAAAGAATTCTGTATCTCAGCTCGGAGTGGAACGAATTTGAAAACCAATACATTTTCCCAAGTAAAAATTGCTGTAGAACCGATAACCGCACAAAGCTCATAGTGAAGATATCGAGCTCATTTAACCCCAATTTCCCTCTTTTTGAAGATTATACCTCAATATCTACACTCGGAGCACCTGGAAATTGACCAAGAAAGACTAGTTCGATGTGAAATCTCTAGGAGAATCGAATGGAGAAGGTTTCATGGACCGCACGGCCTCGCGGAACATGATATGACCTATTTTACCCCATTTTTCCTCAGTTTTTAGAATTATTTACCTATTTTACTCCGTTTTCCCTTATTTTTTAGAATTATTAATAAATTATTTGCTCGGAGCGCTCAAAGACCAACAAAATTGGACTCTTTTTATGTAAAACTAGCAGACCCGACAAACTTCGTTTCGCCTAAAATTGATTTATGTTCTGATTAGTTTTCGAGTTATGCCGAAATTTTTGTTTCATTTATATGGGAGCCCCCCTTCCCAAAGGAGGGAGGGGTCTCGAACCATTTTAGGAACCTTTCCCGGCCCCAAAAACCTCTGCATACACATTTTCATGCCGATCGGTTCAGTAGTTTCCGCGTCTATAAGGTTCAGACAGACAGAAATTCATTTTTATGTATATAGATTTTCTGTACAATCAAGAGAAAGTGGATACACGCACCGCACGGCACTGTGAATGATGGAATGACTCAGTTCACCCTAATTTCCACCTTTAGATGATTTTTCATCAATATCAATACTCGGAGCACCTGGAAATTGGTAAAGAAATGCTAGTTCGATGTAAAATTCCAGGAGAATCGAATGTACAATCAAGAGAAAGGAGATTCATGCACCGCACGGCACGGCTTCAGGGCAGCAGGGACTATATCCAAGGGCTTGACGATCCCTCCCCAGGCCATCTGCGAGTTGTGGCGCCTGCCTAGGATGTGGTGGGGTTTGACAGTGGGCCCTGTTAAATCTCTATAAAAAGCTGCATGAATCCGCAAGTAGGCTCCGCCAAAGCGACCGTGTGCCGCTCAAAGCGCACAAGTCCAAGTCCTGGTGTTAGGTGAGACGCTAAACAGCCCTGACACGACGGCCCTCCGACGAGACAGGAGGTTTGCGCAGGCCCAATAAGCCGCCTGGAAAACCAATAATAACGAACAATATAAGAGATAATACGACTTGATATAATTGGTAAAGACCTAGGCGACGAATAAAGGATCACGAATGGAAGCTTGGAACATGGAACTGCAAGTTGCTAGGTTTCGCAGGATGCGACAGAATGATCTACGATGAATTACATCCCCGCAACTTCGACGTCGTGGCGCTGCAGGAGATTTGCTGGATAGGACAGAAAGTGTGGAAAAGTGGGCATCGATCCAAAGCTGTGGCACCACCAACAAGCTGGGAACCGGCTTCATAGTTCTGGGTAAGGTAAGCCAACGTGTGATTGGGTGGCAGCCAATCAACGCAAGGATGTGCAAGTTGAGGATTAAAGGCCGTTTCTTCAACTATAGCATCATCAACGTGCACTGCCCACACGAAGGGAGACCCGACGACGAGAAAGAAGCGTTCTACGCACAGCTGGAGCAGACATACGATGGATGCCCACTGCGGGACGTTAAAATCGTCATCGGTGACATGAACGCACAGGTAGGAAGGGAGGAAATGTATAGACCGGTCATCGGACCGGATAACCTGCACACCGTATCGAATGACAACGGCCGCAACGATGCATAAACTTCGCAGCCTCCCGCGGATTGGTAGTCCGAAGCACCTTCTTTCCCCGCAAAAATATCCACAAGGCCACATGTAAATCACCTAACCAAGAAACGGAAAACCAAATCGACCACGTTCTAATCGATGGTAAATTCTTCTCCGACATCACGAACGTCCGCACTTACCGCAGTGCGAATATTGAAACCGACCACTACCTCGTTGCAGTATGCCTGCGCTCAAAACTCTTGACGGTGTACAACACGCGTCGAAGTCGGACACTGTGGCCTAAGGTCACTCCTGACGGAATCCAATTTTCAAAGTACTCGCGTTTTCAAGGGCACACTATTCGATACGGAAGCAACGAACAACTTTTTATTGTTTATTTTTTTTTAGATCTTTATTATCGTGAGAACGCACAACTGTCATTTTTATTTTTTCAGCTTTGCTGCGTCGCAGCATGCGTCAAAAAATGACAATTGTGCGTTGCTTTCGTATCGACTGGTGTGTCCTTGAAAACGCGAGTACTCTGAAAATTGGATTCCGTCAGGAGTGACCTTAGCATTTGGCGGCTACAAGACGGTAGACTAGCCCACCCTAGCTGCACCCATGTTCCACGGAGGTTACTGCAACTCATATGTGACCAGTTTTGGTCACAATCAACTTGCTGCAACCATTTTTGTCTGAATTTTGATGCTCGGGCAAGAATACGCGCAGCAGCTGGCAGTGGCACTCCCAACGGAAGAGCAGCTAGGCGCAGCGTCTCTTGAAGATGGCTGGAGAGATATTCGATCCGCCATTGGTAGCACCGCAACCGCTGCACTTGCCACGGTGCCCCCGGATCAGAGAAACGACTGGTATGACGGCGAATGTGAGCAGTTAGTTGAAGAGAAGAATGCAGCATGAGCGAGATTGTTGCAACACCGCACGAGGGCGAACGAGGCACGATATAAACAGGCGCGGAACAGACTTCCGGAGCAAAAAACACCAACAGGAAGATCAAGGCCGTGAAGAGACGGAGCAATTGTACCGCGCTAATAACACACGAAAGTTCTATGAGAAGTTGAACCGGTCACGTAAGGGCCACGTGCCACAGCCTGATATGTGTAAGGACATAAACGGGAACCTTTTACGAACGAGCGTGAGGTGATCCAAAGGTGGCGGCAGCACTACGAAGAGCACCTGAATGGCGATGTGCCAGATAAAGATTGCGGTATGGTAATGGACCTAGGAGAACGCGCGCAGGATATAATTTTACCGGCTCCGGATCTCCAGGAAGTCCAGGAGGAGATTGGCCGACTGAAGAACAACAAAGCCCCTTATTATTTATTTATTCAGACTAAGGCCGAAGTGGCCTGTGCGGTATATAAGAGTCTTCTCCATTCGGCTCGGTCCATGGCTACACGTCGCCAACCACGCAGTCTACGGAGGGTCCGCAAGTCATCTTCCACCTGATCGATCCACCTTGCCCGCTGCGCACCTTGCCTTCTTGTGCCCGTCGGATCGTTGTCGAGAACCATTTTCACCGGGTTACTGTCCGACATTCTGGCTACGTGCCCGGCCCATCGCAGTCGTCCGATTTTTGCGGTGTGAACGATGGATGGTTCTCCCAACAGCTGATGCAATTCGTGGTTCATTCGCCTCCTCCACGTACCGTCCGCCATCTGCACCCACCATAGATGGTACGCAGCACTTTCCTTTCGAAAACTCCAAGTGCGCGTTGGTCCTCCACGAGCATCGTCCAGGTCTCGTGTCCGTAGAGGACTACCGGTCTAATGAGCGTTTTGTAGATTGTCAGTTTGGTACGGCGGCGAACTCTATTCGATCGGAGCGTCTTGCGGAGTCCAAAGTACGTACGATTTCCAGCCACTATGCGTCTCCGAATTTCTCTGCTGGTGTCATTTTCGGCAGTCACCAGTGAGCCCAAGTACACAAATTCTTCTACCACCTCGATTTCGTCACCACCGATGCAAACTCGCGGTGGGTGGCTCAAATTGTCTTCTCTTGAACCTCTGCCTATCATGTACTTCGTCTTCGACGTGTTGATGACTAGTCCGATCCGCTTAGCTTCCCTCTTTAGTCTGATGTAGGCTTCCTCCATCTTCTCAAAGTTACGTGCCATAATATCTATGTCGTCGGCGAAACCAAATAGCTGGACGGACTTATTGAAAATTGTACCACTCGTGTTAATCCCTGCTCTTCGTATTACCCCTTCCAAAGCGATGTTGAATAGCAAACACGAAAGACCATCACCTTGCCGTAACCCTCTGCGGGTTTCGAAGGGACTCGAGAATGCCCCTGAAACTCGAACTACGCACATCACCCGATCCATCGTCGCTTTGGTCAATCGTGTCAGTTTATCCGGAAAACCGTGTTCGTGCATTAGCTGCCATAGCTGGTCCCGATCGATTGTATCATATGCGGCTTTGAAGTCGATGAATAGATGATGTGTGGGCACGTTGTATTCGCGGCATTTCTGCAGTACTTGGCGAATGGCGAACACCTGGTCCGTGGTGGAGCGTTCGCCCATAAAACCCGCCTGGTACTGCCCCACGAACTCCCTTGCAGTTGGTGCTAGTCGACGGCATAAAATTTGGGAGAGTACCTTGTAGGCGGCGTTCAGCAATGTGATTGCGCGGTAGTTGCTACAATCCAGCTTATCGCCCTTTTTGTAGATGGGACACACGACACCTTCCATCCAAAGCCCCTGGGGTTGACCAACTACCAGGAGAGCTATTTAAACACGGTGGTGAGGCACTGGCTAGAGCGCTGCACTGGGTCATTACCAAGATTTGGGAGGAAGAAGTTTTGCCGCAGGAGTGGATGGAAGGTGTCGTGTGTCCCATCTACAAAAAGGGCGATAAGCTGGATTGTAGCAACTACCGCGCAATCACATTGCTGAACGCCGCCTACAAGGTACTCTCCCAAATTTTATGCCGTCGACTAGCACCAATTGCAAGGGAAATCGTGGGGCAGAACCAGGCGGGTTTTATGCGCGAACGCTCCACCACGGACCAGGTGTTCGCCATTCGCCAAGTACTGCAGAAATGCCGCGAATACAACGTGCCCACACATCATCTATTCATTGACTTCAAAGCCGCATATGATACAATCGATCGGGACCAGCTATGACAGCTAATGCACGAACACGTATTTCCGGATAAACTGACACGGTTGATCAAAGCGACGATGGATCGGGTGATGTGCGTAGTTCTTGAGTCCCTTCGAAACCCGCAGAGGGTTACGGCAAGGTGATGGTCTTTCGTGTCTGCTATTCAACATCGCTTTGGAAGGGGTAATACGAAGACTAGGGATTAACACGAGTGGTACAATTTTCAATAAGTCCTTCCAGCTATTTGGCTTCGCCGATGACATAGATATTATGGCACGTAACTTTGAGAAGATGGAGGAAGCCTAAATCAGACTGAAGAGGGAAGCCAAGCGGATCGCACTAGTCATCAACACGTCGAAGACGAAGTACATGATAGGAAGAGGTTCAATAGAAGACAATGTGAACCACCCACCGCGAGTTTGCATCGGTGGAGACAAAATCGAGGTGTTAGAAGAATGTGTGTACTTGGGCTCACTTGTGACTGCCGAAAATGATACCCGCAGAGAAATTCGGAGAAGCATAGTGGCTGGAAATCGTACGTACTTTGGACTTCGCAAGACGCTCCGATCGAATAGAGTTCGCCACCGCACCAAACTGACAATCTACAAAACGCTCATTAGACCGGTAGTCCTCTACGGACACGAGACCTGGACGATGCTCGTGGAGGACCAACGCGCACTTGGAGTTTTCGAAAGGAAAGTGCTGCGTACCATCTATGGTGGGGTGCAGATGGCGGACGGTACGTGGAGGAGGCGAATTGCATCAGCTGTTGGGAGAACCATCCATCGTTCACACCGCGAAAATCGGACGACTGCGGTGTGGGCCGTAATTTATTTGAATACTTTATTGGTCCTTTTCTTATAATTGTGGGTAAATGACACCGAATACATTGTATCCTAAAAAACTCTATGCCCTATTTTAATTCTAGCTCGTAAATCCCAACTTACGCTTCAAAAAAGATTTTCAGTATGTTTTCCAATGCAATGTACTTTAAGTAAGCATTTGAAAAAAAATATTCAAACCACACTTGTGACTGAATTGATCGGAGCTTCAAAAATTGCCCCTCTGCTGCATCTTTCTTCGCTCCTGCACCTTGGTTAGTTGCGTCTTGAATATCAGAACATAACTAAGGAATGCACTGTTGTAAGAAAGTGCACTTCTGAAGCAGCACTTTTATTGTTTTCTAGGGCTATAAATATGAAGTATGAGTATGAGCAGCAGCAGCAGAAGCAGTACATTCCCGAGATACTTGGCCACTTTTGCACAAATGTGAAGAATGGTCTCCGGATGAAAAGTGTGTGAGATTTCTGCTTTTTACGGGAAAATTGTTTCCGAAAGAAGTGACATTTATTTGCAGTGATTTTTCACAATGAACACTAATCATTTGAGTGCCATTGGTTGTAAGAATTATTATAAGGATGACCACTAAAACAAGTGAAAAGTGGTTAGCGCCATATGTCTGGACGGGCGCAATGCATCAGAAATCTTTGGTACACTTTTTTCATTCATGTTTGTTTTTCAAACGCATTCAATTTTGAGACTAGTGTTATTTTCATATGATTTGAAGAGGAGATCTCGTGTCTCACATATGATATTCATAAATCCAAACTTGCAGGCGAAGGATCAAAAACACCGAACCTGATGGAACGAAACGACACAGTGTAAACCGTAATTAATCTCCTGAAAGGTGAACGTGAGAAAACACGACGTCGACAATGCTCCACAGGGGCTGGACAGAAGTTAAGCATCCAGAGTACGGCAACAAAGTATCTAAACGTTGAGCTGCCGTAGCTCCCCATTCTTCGATTGAATCGGAATAACGAGCAAACAAATCTCCACCGCTTGACACCGATTCCGTTTCATTAGCAGATCCGAGGTGCTGGAATTGTAACCATTAGGTTTGCATTCAAACCGATCAATGAAAGCGAATATCCTTCCCAGCAGCACCGCTTCGTTGCTGTCTTGTATTTATGTTTCCACAAAGGTTTGAGCTGTTTGTGTGCAACTTTCTCGTTCTTGTTCGTTGTTGAGTGTTCTGAGATCATACCGAATACACTGGTTATGAAGTTTATTGATTAAAAGCGATATAGGTTAACGGTACCAATAGTGGAGGTATTAGTAGATCCACAGAAGAAAATATTTTTTTAAAAATTGATAATTATGGGAAATTTACTGCTTTATTATCTTAGTCAATAGATAAACTAATAAATTTGCTAACAAAAATGAGATAGATGTTATTTAACATCAACAATTACCATATATTGCTTGCACCACTATGGGTACACTGTTCCTTTAGTGGCGGTAAAAATTAATTTTGGTTCCTATAGTGGTGCTATCCATTGGTTTCTTATGAGACTCGCCACTAATGGTACAGTTGCACCACCAAAGGTGCAAGGGAGTCAATTTTGTTAAGAAAAATCATTGTTTTCAATAGTTTTTCAAGCGAAATCTTAAGGTAAGTTGCACTTAAAAGGATATTTAACACTACGATTCATTCGTTCAGAAAATCGTTGTAACTAAATTTTCAAATGGCTATATCTCAGTGGTTTTTCAACCGATTTTCTCAGTTTTTTCACCAACCTCTTAGCCATCTCTTCTAGTTTCTGGACATTGCAAAATATCGTATCTAGGGGTGTTCAATTTTTCACTAGAGCTGTGGGAGTAAAGCAACGGATTTAGAAAAATGCGATTTTGGAGATATACTTATATTTCATTACCAAAAATGATATCTATTCATATAGTGATGATGGAAATGATAAAATAACAAATAAGAGACATCACCTGGAACATAAGAACACATTTTGAGCATCCCTACTATACATACGATGATAATTCGGTACCTTTAGGAACCACTTTATACTACACGATTTATAAAGCTTCAGAAAATGTTTTCAAGCATGTTGTCTACTGTGAACTTGTTAAAATAAATGTAAACTATATACGGAACATGTGTGATAATAAATTATGATGTTCTAGGATCTCCGAACTGTACTGGAATTTGAATCAAATGGTCTACCGAATCAACCAAGGCTTCCATGATGCCCCCAGCCGCAGTATCAACCCAATTATGTCCTCCGAGTATTTGTCTTTCACTTGCGTCTCAAATCCAAACATATGAGATGTTGTAAGATCTCCAAATTGTCCTGGAGTTTGAGTAAAATGGTCTATCGAATCAACCACGGCTTCCATGATGTCCTCTGCCGTAGTATGAACCCTATTATGTCCTCCGAGTATTTTCTTTCACTTCCATCTCAAATACAGGCATTTAAGATGTTGTAAGATCTCCAAATTGCCCTGGAGTTTGAGTAAAATGGTCTATCGACTCAACGAAGGCATCCACGATGTCCCCAGCCGCGGTATCAACCCAATTATATCCTCCGAGTATTTATCTTCCACTTGCGTCTCAAATCCAGGCATTTGAGTCGTTGTAAGATCTCCAAATTGTCCTGGAGTTTGAGTAAAATGGTCTTTCGAAATCAACCAAGGCATCCATGATGTCCCCAGCCGCGGTACCAACCCAATTATGGCCTCCAGTATTTATCTTTCACTTGCGTCTCAAATCCAGGTATTTGAGATGTTGTAAGATCTCAAATTGCTCTGGAGTTTGAGTAAAATGGTCTATCGGTCCCCAGCCGCGGTATCAACCCAATTATGTCCTCCGAGTATTTATCTTCCACTTGCGTCTCAAATCCAGGCATTTGAGTCGTTGTAATATCTCAAATTGTCCTGGAGTTTGAGTAAATTGGTCTATCGAAATCAACCAAGGCATCCATGATGTCCCCAGCCGCGGTATCAACCCAATTATGTCCTCCGAATATTTATCTTTCACTTGCGTCTCAAATCCAGGCATAGGCGATGTTGAAAGATCTCCAAATGATCCTGGAGTATGAGTAAAATGGTCTATCGAATCAACTAAAGTTTTCATGATGCCCCTAGCCACGGTATCAACCCAATTATATCCTCCGAGTATTTATCTTTCACTTGCGTCTCAAATCCAGGCATTTGAGATATTGTAAGATCTCCAAATTGCCTTGGAGTTTGAGAAAAATGATCTATCAAATCAACCAAGGCTTCCATGATGTCCTCTGCCGCGGTATCACCCCAATTATGTACTCCGGGTATTTGTCTTTTACTTTCGTCTTAAATCTAGGCATATGAGATGTTGTAAAATCTCCAAATTGTCTTGAAGTTTGAATCAAATGGTCTAAAGGATCAACCAAGGCTTCCATAAAGTTCCCAGCTGCGGCATCAACCCAATTATGTCCTCTGAATATTTGTCTTTCACTTGCGTCGCAGTTTAAGGCAATTGAAATATTGTGAAATCTCCAAATTGTCATTGAGTATGAATCAAATGGTCTACCGAATCAACCAAAGCTTCCATGAAGTCCTCAGCCGCGGTATCAACTCAATAATGTCCTCCGAATATTTGTCTTTCACTTGCGTCGCAGTTTTAGGCAATTGAGATTTTGTAAGATCTTCAAATTGTCCATGAGTTTGAATCAAATGGTCTATCGAATCGACCAAAGCTTTCATGATGTCCCCAGCCGCGCTACCAACCCAATTATTACCTCCGAGTATTTGTCTTTTACTTGCATTTCAAATCCAGGCATATGAGTTGATTACTTTACTTATGATGTTTATTGTTTATTATTATTATAATAATCATCCGACAGTGTATGTTTGTCTTAATGAAACTTTACTCTAAAAACCTCAATTTTAAGAACATCACTTTGTCAGTCGAAGTCTAATTTCGGACACGTCTCGTTAAGTCCGATCATCATTGATCAAATTGGTACAATCAGGTCCTAGTAATGGTGTCCTCGAGGTAAACGGAAGAAGACACTAGAATGGAACGTATAGGCAAGCATATTGATGTCCATTATCGCCAAAAAATAGGGGGAGGGGGTGGTTACCCGATACACCAACAAGAACTTTGGTAAGTCTGCAAGTTGTACTACCGGAATTCATCAATGATCATCCGCAGGCTGAACATCTGATCCGTCGTTGATCGACCCTCACGAAAACCTGCCTGGTATTCGCTGACGAAGGACTCTTCCAGCGGTGTCAGTCTGTTAAACAGAATACGCGAAAGAATTGTGTACGCCGAGTTCAGAAGGGCGATCCCTCTGTAATTGGCACACTCTAGTCGACGGTCATTGGCAAAAGTTATGAAGAGAATGGGAAACAATCCAAAAAGGTTGGTGTTTTGGTTAAACGGAAGAAAGGAGAGATCACTTACTACCTGGTATTTCAGAGAGGCATCGTAAAGCGTGTTGTTTTGGGAGGAGTACGTTAAGTACTACGTAGGACCAGTCACGGCAGCAGAAATCTCACGCTCCGGCACACTATCATCCCTAGCTGCATGATTTGGGTAATTATTTGTCATAAGACAATTTTTAATTGTAACTTACCAGATACGTGAGGCCTTCTTTAGTGTCTCGTACTTGACTCGACTAAATGTGTGCATGAGCTCGGAAGACATGATTAGATACATACCTTCGTTGGAGACATAGTTCCAGGCGAAGTTGATTTGGTTGACAGACTACTTGATCCACAACCAGGGCGATTTGGGGGACTAATAACATCGCATTTTATATACCAAACATGTGCATGGGCTCGGAAGATTGGATAAAAACATCAGCTGGAGACATATTTCAAGGTAGGGTCGATTTGCAAGTCGTGGTTCATTTGGAAAGTAATTTAAAAACAATAATGTCCACTAAATTGCGTTGATATCGTGGCTGAAGACATCATGGCAGCCTTGGTTGATTCGGTAGGCCATTTGATTCAAACTCCAGGACAATTTGAGATTTTTACAACATCTCATATGCCTGGATTTGTGACGCACGAGAAAGTCAAATCCTCGGGGGACGTAATTGAGATGATACCGTGGCTAGGGACTTCATGGAAGCCTTGGTTGATTCGGTAGACCATTTGATTTAAACTCCAGAATAATTTGGAGATCTTCCAACATATGATATGTCTGGATTTGTGACGCAAGTGAAAGACAAATACTCGGAGGAAATAATTGTGTTGAAACTGCGGCTGGGGATATTATGGAAGTATTCGTTGAATCGGTAGGCCATTTGTTTCAAACTCCAGGACAATTTGGATATCTTTCAACATCTCATATGCCTGGATTTGTGACGTAAGTGGAACTTGAAGACTCGGAGAACATTATTGGGTTGATACCGCTGCTAAAAACAGCATGGAAGCCTTGGTTGATTTGCTAGACTATTTGATACAAACTCCAGGACATTTAGGAGACATTACAACATCTCATTTGCCTGGATTTGAGACGCAAGTGAAAGACAAGCTAGAGACTTCATGGAAGCCTTGGTTGATTCGATAGACCATTTCACTCAAACTCCAGGATAATTTGGAGATCTTACAACATCTCATATGCCTTGATTTGAGGCGCAAATGAAATGCAATTACTCGGAGGTCATAAAAGAGTTGATATCGCGGCTGAGGACATCATGAAAGCTTTGGTTGATTCAATAGACCATTTTGCTCATACTCTAGAACCATTTGAATATCTTACAACATCCCCTATGCCTGGATTTGAGACACAGGTGGAAGACAATTATTCGGAGGACATGATAGGGTTTATACTGCGGCTGAGAACACCATGGAGGCCTTGGTTGATTCGATAGACAATTTTAACCAAAATCCAGGACAATTCAGAGATCTTAGAACATCTCAAATGCCTGGATTTGAGACGCAAGTGAAAAATAAATAAGTGTGGGACATAATTGGGTTAATACCGCGGCAGGGGACATCATTGGAGCCTCGGTTGATTCGATAGACCATTTTACTCAAACTCCAGGACAATTTGGAGCTCTTACAACATCCCATCGCAAGTGAAATACAAATACAAATGCCTGGATTTGAGACGCAAGTGAAAGATAAATACTCGGAGGACATAATTGGGTTGACACCGCGGCTGAGGACATCATGGATGTCTTGGTTGATTCGATAGACCATTTTACTCAAACTCCAGGACAATTTGGAGATCTTACAACATCTCAAATGCCTGGATTTGAGACGCAAGTGAAAGATAAATACTCGGAGGATATAATTGGGTTGATACCGCGGCTGGGGGCATCATGGATGCCTTTTTTGATTCGATAGACCATTTTACTCAAACTCCAGGGCAATTTGGAGATCTTACAACATCTCAAATGCCTGGATTTGATATGCAAGTGAAAGACAAATACTCGGAGGACATAATTGGGTTCATACTACGGCAGAGGACATCATGGAAGCCGTGGTTGATTCGATAGACCATTTTACTCAAACTCCAGGACAATTTGGAGATCTTACAACGACTCGAATGCCTGGATTTGAGACGCAAGTGAAAGATAAATACTCGGAGGACATAATTGGGCTGATACCGCGGTATGGGACATCATGGAAGCCTTGGTTGATTCGGTAGACCATTTGATTCAAATTCCAGTACAGTTCGGAGATCCTAGAACATCATAATTTATTATCACACATGTTTCGTATATAGTTTACATTTATTTTAACAAGTTCACAGTAGACAACATGCTTGAAAACATTTTCTGAAGCTTTATACATCGTGTAGTATAAAGTGGTTCCTAAAGGTACCGAATTATCATCGTATGTATAGTAGGGATGCTCAAAATGTGTTCTTATGTTCCAGGTGATGTCTTTTATTTGTTATTTTATCATTTCCATCATCACTATATGAATAGATATCATTTTTGGTAATGAAATATAAGTATATCTCCAAAATCGCATTTTTCTAAATCCGTTGCTTTACTCCCACAGCTCTAGTGAAAAATTGAACACCCCTAGATACGATATTTTGCAATATAGAGAAACTAGAAGAGATGGCTAAGAGGTTGGTGAAAAAACTGAGAAAATCGGTTGAAAAACCACTGAGATATAGCCATTTGAAAATTTAGTTACAACGATTTTCTGCACGAATGTATCCGCGTAAGTTTTTAGCGAATCAATCCTAGTGTTAAAGACGACGCATCAACTGAAACCATCGTAAAGTCTATAAATACGATAAATCTCATTAAAACCCCAATACCTCCACTATTGGTGCTACCTCCACTAAGGGTACGATTACTAAGATTACGAACGAGTGAAAACGAAATTTGAAAAATGTACGCTTTGTGGTCTATAGTTCGATCCAATTGCCTCTCCTAGTTGGGATGCGTCCCTATAAGTCGCCATGCCATAGAATCGTATCGCGTGTGTTTGGGGGAACCTTTATACACACATTTGTCAGGTCAGAAACGGTTTCAAGAACTGGGAGATCAGGTATAAAGCATTGAAAAGTAAATCACTACCTTCAATAGGTTAGCTTGATTTGCTTTGTTTCATTAAAGGACCTTGCTCCGTTCAAGGTCAACATTGCATTGAAATATATTTTAACTATTATATTGAATAACGCGAATCTAAATATTTTCAGTTACAATTGGAAAAATCAGTTCGCACATCAATAGGGATTTACTCTCAAAATACAATGCACATGAATTGCACTGGTTATCGCAGCAGGAAGTGGATCATTATTTCACGCAATCGTACACGAAAACAGCATGACGTGACCACAAAACAACGACGATGGTTAAAAAACAAACCCAATTGATGTAAATATTCCCGGTGCCAACAACCAACGAGTAAAATGGGATTGCACGTGAAGCGAAATGGAGCGTACGCAAACAGGACCCCGTTCCGACGATAACAACAACATCAACAACCTAACAGGAGAACAAACTGCCGATCAAGGGGCCAATTCGTTGGTCGTTATGTTTGTGGCATGGTGGCAACTCGGCAGTGAGCTCGGTGCACTTTTGTGCATATCAAATTTACATCAACCCCACCTTAGCGCGATGCGATGACCTGTCGTCCGCAGAGAAAATCGCTGCTCCCATCAGCAGCATCAGCAACCAGCAATGCTTTGGCTCAGAACGCATTGAGAGACACTTTCAAGCGAGCTGGTGGTCAAAAATGTGTATTGTACATGATGTCAGAAATCTTCAAAAATCGAAGAAAAATCAGGTAGTATTCAAAAAGTTGTGGAAAAGCGATCCTTATGTAGAAACAAACGTCTTCAAAACCTTGCCAATTGGAATGCGGTATTAAAAACTATTTTAGTGGAATTGCTGTTATGCTAAATCCGCAAAATGGCTCGCAACAGAGTTGAAGTGCTTGTCTCAATGAACATGCATCATACTCTTGTACTCTTTCAAGATGCTCATTGGCATATGTACAGAGCTTTGAGTTATGTCCGGAGCGAATCACATGCGGAATCGACGAAATTTGATCACTTCACATCCCACAGTGGGATGGAGAGTTTGTTTTTCGGATCGCATGTTGTCTCGACTGCACACGGTAGTGCAAAACTAATGTATTTTGTCAACCGAAAGCGAATTCTGCAATTCAAAATAGTCCGCTCGTTGCCTCGTATAGCTCAACGGGGCTGCACCGGAGAAATGTAACCAGCCAAGGATGGGCGCCGCCCGGGACGAGACATTCGATGCAAATTACTGGAAATTATTTATGTTGTTCACGATACGGGTGAAAAATCAATCTTGTTCAGTTTGGTATATTTTTCCCTGCCGAGGTAGCAGTTCCTGGCCCACCATGTACAACAATGGAATTATTCATGTCGAAAATGGCACAGATTGTTTACATATGACGTGTTGCAAAAAGCATCGGATGACGAATGTTTGAGCTTGAGGGTAAGCAAAACACACCCTACGATTGTTAAAATGATCACCCATGCCGATGCTTATTTTTCCAGTATGTCAAAATCATTATTTTGCATTGAGAATACATTTTCAATAATAGATTTGTTTATTTATTACCAGCCTAGTTGGATCCATTCCGCTAGAGCTAGGTCCATAGCTGCTCGCCGTCAATCACGTGGTTTACAAAGGATTCCAGGCTGCTGACATCTCTATATCCAATTCATTGCCAGATTATAGCCAGGATGTCCCAGGCACATCATTGTTAGCATAATTCCGCACTGAATTTCGTCTAAATGCAGGCAATATATCCCTATAACCATCTCAATGAGCAGACAATAATGTAAAACAATCAGCCTCCTTTAACGTCCATGTTTCATGGCCTTATAAAGCCACCGGAAGAATCAGAGTAGTATACAGCGCGAATTTTGTTTTCGTTTGCAGACTACGGGACTTAAGCTGGTTAAATTATCGCACGTCACTAATGTTCCATGATACACAAATTCTTCTACCACTTCAAATTTTTCACCATCCACCACCACTAATGAACCCACGTTGATTGCCAGCGACCATGTACTTCGTTTTGCTGGTATTGATCGTGAGTCCAATCCTCACTGTCTCCCTCTTAAAAGGCACAAAAGCCTCTTCCACGGCACGGCGGTCAATCCCGATAATATCGATATCGTCCGCAAATCCCAGGAGCATATGCGATTTTGTGATAATGGTACCGCTTCTTTGCATACCAGCTCTCCTAATCGCTCCCTCGAGCGCTATATTGAACAGTAGATTCGAGAGTGCATCACTCTGCTTTAATCCATCTAAGGTAACAAATGACGTCGATATTTCATTCGCAACCCTTACATAATTTGCCATAATTTATTCCGTTTCATTGAATCGTACGCCGCCTTGAAATCTATGATGTGTGTGCAAGTTGTACTCCCGGAATTTATCAAAGATTTGTCTCAGGGTAAACATTTGAACCGTCGTTGATCGGCCCTCACGAAAACCTGGTTGCTATTTGCAGACGAAGGACTCTTCAAGCGGTCTCAATCTGTTGAACAGAATACGGGACATAATTTTGTACGCCGAATTAAGGAGGGTTATTCCTCGGTAATTGGCGCACTCCAGTCTGTGCACTTTCTTAAAGAGAGGGCAAATGAGACCGTCCAACCAGCTAGCAGGCAAATCCTCGTTTTCTCATATTTTTGACATAATATGGTGCAGAACTTCATAAAGCTGCTCACTGCCATGTTTGAGAAGTTCAGCCGGGAGCTGGTCCTTCCCCGCAGCCTTATTGTTTTCAGCTCTTTAATAGTTTTTTTAACCTCATACAGTGTAGGCGGCTCCACAGCTTGTCCATCGTCGCTAATATTTATTCGTGCATCGGTGAAGCACGGTCACTTCCACTATTCAACAAATTTTCGAAGTGTTGTTTTTCCTTACGGAAAAATATTCCGGAAAAGTGACATTTCTCCCATACTGAACTTCCGGAGGAATTCCTGGAGGAACTTCCGGGGAAATTGCTGAAGGAACCCCTAGAAGAACTTCCGGAGGAATTCCTGGAGGAACTTCCGGAGGAATTTCTGGAGGGACTTCCGGAGGAATTCCTGGAGGAACTTCTGGAGGAATTCCTGGATTAACTTCCGGAAGAATTCCTGGAGGAACTTCCGGAGGAATTACTGGAACTTCCGGATAAATGCCTGGAGGAACTTCCAGAGGAATGCCCGAAGGAACTTCCGGAGAAATTCCTGGAGGAACTTCCGGAGAAATTCCTGGAGGAACTTCCGGAAGAATTCCTGGAGGAACTTCCGGAGGAATTTCTGGAGGAACTTCCGGAGGAACTTCCGGAGGAATTCCTGGAGGAACTTCCGGAGGAATTTTTTGAGGAACTTCCGGAGGAATTCCTGGAGGAACTTCCGGAGGAATTCCTGGAGGAACTTCCGGAGGAATTCCTGGAGGAACTTCCGGAGGAATTCCTCGAGGAACTTCCGGAGGAATTCCTGGAGGAACTTCCGGAGGAATTCCTGGAGGAACTTCCGGAGGAATTCCTGGAGGAACTTCCGGAGGAATTCCTGGAGGAACTTCCGGAGGAATTCCTGGAGGAACTTCCGGAGGAATTCCTGGAGGAACTTCCGGAGGAATTCCTGGAGGAACTTCCGGAGGAATTCCTGGAGGAACTTCCGGAGGAATTCCTGGAGGAACTTCCGGAGGAATTCCTGGAGGAACTTCCGGAGGAATTCCTGGAGGAACTTCCGGAGGAATTCCTGGAGGAACTTCCGGAGGAATTCCTGGAGGAACTTCCGGAGGAATTCCTGGAGGAACTTCCGGAGGAATTCCTGGAGGAACTTCGGAGGAATTCCTGGAGGAACTTCCGGAGGAATTCCTGGAGGAACTTCCGGAGGAATTCCTGGAGGAACTTCCGGAGGAATTCCTGGAGGAACTTCCGGAGGAATTCCTGGAGGAACTTCCGGAGGAATTCCTGGAGGAACTTCCGGAGGAATTCCTGGAGGAACTTCCAGAGGAATTCCTGGAGGAACTTCCGGAGGAATTCCTGGAGGAACTTCCGGAGGAATTCCTGGAGGAACTTCTGGAGGAATTCCTGGAGGAACTTCTGGAGGAATTCCTGGAGGAACTTCTGGAGGAATTCCTGGAGGAACTTCTGGAGGAATTCCTGGAGGATCTTCCGGAGGAATTCCTGGAGGAACTTCCGGAGGAATTCCTGGAGGAACTTCCGGAGGAATTCCTGGAGGAACTTCCGGAGGAATTCCTGGAGGAACTTCCGGAGGAATTCCTGGAGGAACTTCCGGAGGAATTCCTGGAGGAACTTCCGGAGGAATTCCTGGAGGAACTTCCGGAGGAATTCCTGGAGGAACTTCCGGAGGAATTCCTGGAGGAACTTCCGGAGGAATTCCTGGAGGAACTTCCGGAGGAAATCCTGGAGGAACTTCCGGAGGAATTCCTGGAGGAACTTCCGGAGGAATTCCTGGAGGAACTTCCGGAGGAATTCCTGGAGGAACTTCCGGAGGGATTCCTGGAGGGACTTCCGGAGGAATTCCTGGAGGAACTTCCGGAGGAATTCCTGGAGGAACTTCCGGAGGAATTCCTGGAGGAACTACGGAGGAATTCCTGGAGGAACTTCGGAGGAATTCCTGGAGGAACTTCCGGAGGAATTCCTGGAGGAACTTCGGAGGAATTCCTGGAGGAACTTCCGGAGGAATTCCTGGAGGAACTTCCGGAGGAATTCCTGGAGGAACTTCCGGAGGAATTCCTGGAGGAACTTCCGGAGGAATTCCTGGAGGAACTTCCGGAGGAATTCCTGGAGGAACTTCCGGAGGAATTCCTGGAGGAACTTCCGGAGGAATTCCTGGAGGAACTTCCGGAGGAATTCCTGGAGGAACTTCCGGAGGAATTCCTGGAGGAACTTCCGGAGGAATTCCTGGAGGAACTTCCGGAGGAATTCCTGGAGGAACTTCCGGAGGAATTCCTGGAGGAACTTCCGGAGGAATTCCTGGAGGAACTTCCGGAGGAATTCTTGGAGGAACTTCCGGAGGAATTCCTGGAGGAACTTCCGGAGGAATTCCTGGAGGAACTCTCGGAGGAATTCCTGGAGGAACTTCCGGAGGAATTCCTGGAGGAACTTCCTGGAGAAATTCTGCATGAACTTCCGGAGGAATCGCTGGAGGAAATTCCGGAGGAGTTCCAGGAGGAGATTTTTCGGAGGAATTCCTGGAGGAACTTCCGAAGGAATTCCTGGAGGAACTTCCGAAGGAATTCCTGAAGGAACTTCCGAAGGAATTCCTAGAGGAACTTCCGAAGGAATTCCTGGAGGAACTTCCGAAGGAGTTCCTGGAGGAACTTCGAAGGAATTCCTGGAGGAACTTCGAAGGAATTCCTGGAGGAACTTCCGAAGGAATTTCTGGAGGAACTTCCAAAGGAATTCCAGATGGAACTTCTGAAGGAATTCCAGAAGGAACTTCTGAAGGAATTCCAGAAGGAACTTTCGAAAGGATTCCAGGTGGAACTTCCGAAGGAGTTCCAGGAGGAGATTTTTTCGGATAAATGCCTGGAGGAACTTCCAGAGGAATGCCCGAAGGAACTTCCGGAGAAATTCCTGAAGGAACTTCCGGAGGAATTCCTGGAGGAACTTCCGGAGGAATTCCTGGAGAAACTTCAGGAGGAATTCCTGGAGGAACTTCTGGAGGAACTTCCTAAGGATTTCCTGATGGAACTTCCGGAGGAATTCCTGGAGGAACTTCCGGAGGAATTTTTTGAGGAACTTCCGTAGGAAATCCTGGAGGAACTTCCGGAAAAAATCTTGGAGGAACTCCGGAGAAATTCCTAGAGAAAGTTTCGGAGGAATTCCTGGATGAACTTGCGGAAGAATTTTTGGAGGAACTTCCAGAGAAATTCCTGGTGTAACTTACGGAGGAATTACTGGAGGAACTTCGGAGGGATTCCTGGAAGAACTTCCGGAGAAATTCTTGGAGGAACTTCCGAGGAATTCCTGGAGGAACTTCGGGAAGAATTCCTGAAGGAACTTGAAATTCCTGGAGAAACTTCCGGAGGAATTCCTGGAGGAACTTCCGGAGGAATTCCTGGAGGAACTTCCGGAGGAATTCCTGGAGGAACTTCCGGAGGAATTCCTGGAGGAACTTCCGGAGGAATTCCTGTAGGAACTTCCGGAGGAATTCCTGGAGGAACTTCCGGAGGAATTCCTGGAGGAACTTCCGGAGGAATTCCTGGAGGAACTTCCGGAGGAATTCCTGGAGGAACTTCCGGAGGAGTTCCAGGAGGAGATTTTTTCGGAGGAATTCCTGGAGGAACTTCCGAAGGAATTCCTGGAGGAACTTCCGAAGGAATTCCTGGAGGAACTTCCGAAGGAATTCCTGGAGGAACTTCCGAAGGAATTCCTGGAGGAACTTCCGAAGGAATTCCTGGAGGAACTTCCGAAGGAATTTCTGGAGGAACTTCCAAAGGAATTCCTGATGGAACTTCTGAAGGAATTCCAGAAGGAACTTCTGAAGGAATTCCAGAAGGAACTTTCGAAAGGATTCCAGGTGGAACTTCCGAAGGAGTTCCAGGAGGAGATTTTTTCGGATAAATGCCTGGAGGAACTTCCAGAGGAATGCCCGAAGGAACTTCCGGAGAAATTCCTGAAGGAACTTCCGGAGGAATTCCTGGAGGAACTTCCGGAGGAATTCCTGGAGGAACTTCCGGAGGAATTCCTGGAGGAACTTCCGGAGGAATTCCTGGAGGAACTTCCGGAGGAATTCCTGGAGGAACTTCCGGAGGAATTCCTGGAGGAACTTCCGGAGGAATTCCTCGAGGAACTTCCGGAGGAATTCCTGGAGGAACTTCCGGAGGAATTCCTGGAGGAACGGAGGAACTTCCGGAGGAATTCCTGGAGGAACTTCCGGAGGAATTCCTGGAGGAACTTCCGGAGGAATTCCTGGAGGAACTTCCGGAGGAATTCCTGGAGGAACTTCCGGAGGAATTCCTGGAGGAACTTCCGGAGGAATTCCTGGAGGAACTTCCGGAGGAATTCCTGGAGGAACTTCCGGAGGAATTCCTATAGCAATTCCTGGAGGATCCGAAAGAAGTCTTGGAGGATCTTCCGGAGGAATTCCTGGAGGAACTTCCGGAGGAATTCCTGGAGGAACTTCCGGAGGAATTCCTGGAGGAACTTCCGGAGGAATTCCTGGAGGAACTTCCGGAGGAATTCCTGGAGGAACTATCGGAAGAATTCCTGGAGGAACTTCCGGAGGAATTCCTGGAGGAACTTCCGGAGGAATTCCTGGAGAAACTTCCGGCGGAATTCCTGGAGGGAGTGTCGGAGGCGTTCCTGGAGGAACTTCCGGAGGAATTCCTGGAGGAACTTCCGGAGGAATTCCTGGAGGAACTTCCGGAGGAATTCCTGGAGGAACTTCCGGAGGAATTCCTGGAGGAACTTCCGGAGGAATTCCTGGAGGAACTTCCGGAGGAATTCCTGGAGGAACTTCCGGAGGAATTCCTGGAGGAACTTCCGGAGGAATTCCTGGAGGAACTTCTGGAGGAATTCCTGGAGGAACTTCTGGAGGAATTCCTGGAGGATCTTCCGGAGGAATTCCTGGAGGAACTTCCGGAGGAATTCCTGGAGGAACTTCCGGAGGAATTCCTGGAGGAACTTCCGGAGGAATTCCTGGAGGAACTTCCGGAGGAATTCCTGGAGGAACTTCCGGAGGAATTCCTGGAGGAACTTCCGGAGGAATTCCTGGAGGAACTTCCGGAGGAATTCCTGGAGGAACTTCCGGAGGAAATCCTGGAGGAACTTCCGGAGGAATTCCTGGAGGAACTTCCGGAGGAATTCCTGGAGGAACTTCCGGAGGAATTCCTGGAGGAACTTCCGGAGGAATTCCTGGAGGAACTTCCGGAGGAATTCCTGGAGGAACTTCCGGAGGAATTCCTGGAGGAACTTCCGGAGGAATTCCTGGAGGAACTTCCGGAGGAATTCCTGGAGGAACTTCCGGAGGAATTCCTGGAGGAACTTCCGGAGGAATTCCTGGAGGAACTTCCGGAGGAATTCCTGGAGGAACTTCCGGAGGAATTCCTGGAGGAACTTCCGGAGGAATTCCTGGAGGAACTTCCGGAGGAATTCCTGGAGGAACTTCCAGAGGAATTCTTGGAGGAACTTCCGGAGGAATTCCTGGAGGAACTTCCGGAGGAATTCCTGGAGGAACTTCCGGAGGAATTCCTGGAGGAACTTCCGGAGGAATTCCTGGAGGAACTTCCGGAGGAATTCCTGGATGAACTTCCGGAGGAATTCCTGGAGGAACTTGAAGGAATTCATGGAGGAACTTCTGGAGGAATTCCCGGAGGAACTTCTGGAGGAATTCCTGGAGGAACTTCCGGAGGAATTCCTGGAGGAACTTCCGGAGGAATTCCTGGAGGAACTTCCGGAGGAATTCCTGGAGGAACTTTCGGAGGAATTCCTGGAGGAACTTCCGGAGGAATTCCTGGAGGAACTTCCGGAGGAATTCCTGGAGGAACTTCCGGAGGAATTCCTGGAGGAACTTCCGGAGGAATTCGTGGAGGAACTTCCGGAGGAATTCGTGGAGGAACTTCCGGAGGAATTCCTGGAGGAACTTCCGGAGGAATTCCTGGAGGAACTTCCGGAGGAATTCCTGGAGGAACTTCCGGAGGAATTCCTGGAGGAACTTCCGGAGGAATTCCTGGAGGAACTTCCGGAGGAATTCCTGGAGGAACTTCCGGAGGAACTTCCGGAGGAATTCCTGGAGGAACTTCCGGAGGAATTCCTGGAGGCACTTCCGGAGGAATTCCTGGAGGAACTTCCGGAGGAATTCCTGGAGGAACTTCCGGAGGAATTCCTGGAGGAACTTCCGGAGGAATTCCTGGAGGAACTTTCGGAGGAATTCCTGGAGGAACTTCCGAAGGAATTCCAGAAGGAACTTCTGAAGGAATTCCAGAAGGAACTTCTGAAGGAATTCCAGAAGGAACTTCTGAAGGAATTCCAGAAGGAAATTTCGAAAGGATTCCAGGTGGAACTTCTGAAGGAGTTCCAGGAGGAGATTTTTTCGGAGGAATTCCTGGAGGAACTTCCTAAAGAATTCAAGGAGCAACTTTCAAAGGAATTCTATGAGGAACTTCCGAAAGATATTTCTGAAGGAACTTCCGAAATAAATTCCTGGAGGGACGTTATGAGGTCAGTTATGCGAAATTAGGCGAGAAGTAACTGGGTTGTGGGAAATAAGAAATGAAATGCAAGAAGTGAGTGGTGAGAAGTGAGACAGAAAGAAGAAGAATATTGAAGAAGGTAGTAGGAAGAATATCGTGTCTTGTGTTGTGCTGATCGGTCGACTTTTATTTTGCTCTGTCATGTTTTTTGTTGGTTTTGTAATTTGAAATCCCTGAACTCATCGCAAAAAAACGATTTTAGTTGAACTCTCGTGATTTCAATATCTCAACATCTCTGTTTGAAAACTGTAAAATATAGTTGCTTCAAGATCGTTATGGATTGCAAAAAGTGCTATTTCCCTGTCATAACGAAAGAACAGCCATACTTGATACTTGATCGATCCTGGGCCAATCGCTTCCAGTCGCCTTGTACATTGAGCGCCCCCAGGTCCTCTTCACGAAGCCTGCGGCCTCTTCCGGGTTCTCTACTAAATATTATCTTCGCTTGACGTTCTTCCGGCATACTAACAACGTGACCAGCCCACCGTAGCCTGCCGTGTTGTATAAGCCATACATCTGTTGTAATGGAACGTGCGCCGAAGTATTCAACAAAGAACAACTTGCTGCTGTGTCGCAGTCGTACCGAAACAGCTTTTGGTTGTGTGATGATTGTTTTACTGAGTTCGTAGAGTAGAGAAATGATAAAAATGGGCGAAACGTATCAATCGCCAACGTTCAAAAATCTGTGGAGCCGAAATGCGTACTTCATCATGATATTATTGAGTTCAAGGCAAAAGTTAATTCAGTAATATCTATGCTCACTTCGAATGGAGAATGCCACTTGGATATCTCATTCAAAATTGTATTGAATGGGAAATGGAAATCAATTGCTATGATGCCGCCTACGTGGTCAAAAAATGTTAAATCTCGTGAGTTTGGGCAGAGGCTATGTACCTGGAAACCAGATGGTAGATAATTTGCTATATTTTTGTATCAATCACTTATTCTAATATCGCTGTTGTTGTATTTAATGAATAGTTAGCGTCTGAGTCTATGTTGTTATGTTTTGAAGTTGTGAGTAATTTTAACTGTTTAGATACTGCCCGTGCAAAATTTGTGAGGTTTATTTCAATTAGAATTGAAAATTTTCAATTACATGACGGGCTTGGTAGTCATATGGCTACTGCTTCTGCCTCATACGCAGGAGGTCGTGGGTTCAATCCCAGGTCCGTTCCATTTTCCTACTTTGTATCTTTCTCTATATTTCTCTTGTTCCAGCAATCGCTAGAACTGGTAATGGACTCCCATACCGTTTCCATTACTATTCCTATAACTTCAACTTGAGTATTCTAACAGTAATCTGCTAGAATTGGAAATGAACTATAGAGCTCGTTTCCTACATCTAATTAGAAATTCCATCAGTTGCCTTCTCATATCACATTGGCAGTTCGTTAACCAAGACGGACCTCTGCCTCTTGAACCTGACCCAAAAATTCCAAAAAAATCCACATGAACTCGTGGCAAGTGCAGAGGTATATTCGGCTTGCAGTGGGCGAGTGATTGCATCATCATTTCCTCCCCCTTCCCTACATTGACTTGCATTCTGACGTGACAGGCGCCAGTATGACCTAACAAATGAGATCACCAGTACTTGTACATTGAAGATGTGTGCTAGTCCCAAGCAATCATCTGTTGGTTCCTTATGCAAGAACAGCTGATCTGGTCATAATGAAGTAGCAACTACGAGCAGTCAATCAAGCTCAAGCTGAAGCTCAATAAAATTGGAAATTTTCAATTACACTAATACTAGTCCGTTGAATCGAGAAATTATAAAGAAATCAAGAAATAAAGAAGCAGAAAAAAAGGAAGAATGAAGAAGAAAGAAGCAAAAAAGAAGGAAAAGAAATTAATAAAAAAAAGAAGGAAGAAGAATTTAAGAAGAAGCAAGAAGGAGAAACGAAGAAGAAGAAAGGAACACAGCAGAAAAATGAAGGGAGATAGATGAAAGAAGAAGAATGAGAAAAACACGAAAAAAGGAAACTTGAAATAAGAAAGCAGGAAGAAAGATAAAAGAAGCAAAAATGAGTAGGAAGAAGAAAAAAATAAGAAAGAAGGAACAAAAAAGAAAGTAAAAGAATAAGGAAGGAGTACGTATTAATTTTTCTCTTCTCCTTCTACCTTCTTATTCCACCTTTTTCACTTCCGACAACTCACATCTTACTCCTAGTTGTTGAATATTTTGTCTACTATTCGGCTAAACAGCATTCGCCCAAATGGCCTGATCCCTATGCTTGTCTGTTTGTCTTTTTGGACCGTCCCGAGCAGTACAAGTCAGACATAAATGGTTGCAGCAACTTGATTGTGACCAAATCGACTAAAAAATAGAAAATTGCCGATAAAGAAATCAGAGTAGGTATGAGCTATAAATAAATATAAAATTTCCACAAATAAAACAAAATTTACATAAACAAGAATTTTCCACAAAACAAAAATAAATAAGCACTTTTAAAAGCAAACATTGCAATTATAAAAGATGAATTCTCTATAAAAAAAATCAAAATGTTCCACGAAAAAAAAATACAAAATTTCCATAAATAAATCAATATTAGAAATAAAGAATTACAAAATTTTCCACAAAAAAAATTAAAATTTTCCACAAAATGATCAATAAAGTGCAACAAAAAAAAGAAAATTTCCATAAATTTTTAAAATAATGTCTTTTTCTCGTCGGATTTTTTTTGTTCAAAAGTATTTTTCTAGTTCACCTATAAAAGTGATATTCAATAAATTTTAAAACAATCTCAACAATTCTGAGGAATTTTTATCTCAATTCATTTCAATGCTTGTCATAAGACGAGTTTATACCATCCCATTGAATTCCACCACTTAATTGTATCTTGACAGATACGTATTTCGACCTCAACAGTAAGGCCGTCTTCAGTATCTCGTACTTGACTCGACTTGTCGACTTCATAAAAATGTTACACTCAAAGCGTATTCTTGTCCCACCATTATTGGAGACGTTTTTCACAATTAGAAATGTAAAGCTCGTGAATAAAACCTATCTGCCATTTTTTAATGTTTTTTAAGGTTGAACACGACGAAAGAAGAATATAAAAATCATCACATGTGAATTTATAATTACAAGCTTGTTTTATAATTTACATTCGTTTGAAAACTAAAGTCGCCCCCGCAATAGAAGATTTTCTAAAAAAAATATCATCCTTTACTTATTTTATTACTTTAAAAGTTGCAAAAAACGTCTCTCACTATATGCCCCATATCGAGAGTGTATACCGAGATGATTATTGAGAAATATTTTCATTTCTCATTGCCCAAAACGTCAGTACGTCGACCTAACATTAATTACGAATCTATTGCAAGTTTCCAGCAGTCTTGGAAGAATAATTTTGTTCTGTATCGGTTGATCATCTCGGGCAAAGTGCGAATACACTTCGTACACCAAAGATTTATTTTTTATTCCAAAGATACTTTTCGATTCAACCCGAAATATCAATAGCCAAAAACAGATTACATCGTTGTCTCCTCGAGCGCTGCCTTTGAGTGAAACAAACATTTGCAGTTTGTGGATTGAAGAAAAAAAATCTGTTTGAGCAAAAAATCGTGACAATTATCGGCTTACATCGTGGACTGCTTCTCAATCATCGCGCGCTTTTGGTATTGGCATCATCAAGAGGCACCTCATCATCGTCTTCCACGTCATGCGGTATTGGATAGAACCAAAGTGCATCAGACGGTTCCCAGCTGCAAAGTATGTGCAAACTGATACCACAGTGGAGGGCGTTCGGTTGGCTACATCTGATTTTTTTAAAACTCTGCGAAAAAAACTTAACGTTTTACGCGAATATCGTAGTTTGATCACCCAAAAGTTTTGCCCAATCGGCCAGCAAACCGTAGATCATTATAAGGTTGAAACACACATCAGTAATACACGGCTGTATAGTTCTTTTTAATGCGTCTATTCAAAACTGCAGCAAAAGTTTTCCTTAGATCTTATCAGTCTTAGTCAGTCAGTCTTTATGATAAATCCAACTTATAACAATCTTGAGCTATTTTTTCTTTGTTAACAATTTTTTAAAATAAGTCCAACCTTTGCGTCAGAAATTGACTATAGATCTAAAGAATTGTGTACCACTGTATTCTAGGTACCGAATACAAGCACTCGGTATACGATACTCATGGAGAGCGTTGATGCTGCAGGCGCACATTATCCTGTACCATGATGCTGCTTTCGTTGGTAAATGTTGTGTCCGCACAGTGGGAAATATGCTCTGCATGAATCAAATCATTTCTCAACAACAAATTTAACCATCTTCAGCTCAACAATATTTTTCGCAGATATTTTACACTGTTCCAACCAGGTTGTGGTAGCTGCGCGAAATCTTCCAACATTATCACATCTCAACAAAATGTTCGCAAATGGCTTGGCGTAGAGTGCAGCAAGCGCGAAGGGTTTACTCTCGTTTCTCATTATCATCGTTATTATAACGGTTTTATTAGTTTTAACAGTTTCAGCAAAGCTCACTTCTCGGTTTACTCCGTCGAGAAAGGGCTATGATTTTCGACCGAGCGTCTTGAGTGGAGCAGTCATTGTGTCCCAATCCACCTAGTAGGTGAAAAATCGCTCGGTAAGAATCCACACGAAAAAACTTCCATCGCTTTCCACACTCTGCAACGTACAGTAACAGCGACTGTGCTTCTTCCTGATTGCGCAGCCACGAAGTTGTTGTGAAAAAAGGGTTTCAGTTACATAATGATATCTCACACCACGACCACGGACTCTGCTGATTTGAAAGGAAAGGAATCGCACTCCACCAAACTCAAAACGCCGACCGAGTTCGATATCATCCAATCCAGACTCAACTCTATCTGCTCACCAGGGATGCCAGGTTGTGTTCGGGTCTGGAAAAATGGGTTTTATGTAGAGTTGACGTTTTTGATATAAGTGAAAATAAGCATTTTGGTATTCAAAGCAACGACAAGTTGTCACGTAACTGCTATTAGGTTTGTTATTAAGTATAGGCGTAAATTGATATAATCAACAAGATTTACCCGTAGCTTACAGGAGGCTTTGTAATAGCCTCTTCTACAAATTGGCCTTTCGGCCTGAAGCTAACATTACGCAGGGGAGTCGAGTTATCGTCAGCATGGTCTAGCTTAGCCGCGCCTCTTACCGCACGGTTAAGGAAGGCCCCAAGTAATTTAACTTGAATGCATTTAATTTCGAAGATTTGTACAGATTCTCAGTGATCATAATAAAAACAATAAAACCTTTCACATCGGCATGTTCTGAAATCTGAAATATACAAATTTGGCATTACTGCTGTTCACCGACTGACCATAAGGCCAATAATTGCCACCTTGGGTTTCCACATCATGCATTTTACGTGTCCACACGACGATCCGAAGCCCCAACAGCTGGGGCTCATTTTGCTCTAAATTATATCTTACACGTTCTATATAAACGCAGTATCAATTTAATATTTACTTAAACTCGGCGCGTCGAAACTCCCTTCTGGACTATGCGGAGAAATCGTGAAGAATAAATCCGCACCAATCTCCGTGCCGGTCCGTCCGACTGTTTGTTCTGCCTTATCCCGAACCGTACATTGGGAAGCTGCTCTTTTATCGCGGCTAAATTAAATTAAATGAGGGAGCGAACAGGAATTAAATACCACATCGGCTATCGGACGAGGAATTGAGGGCAGGGAAGCACAGTGATGTCAATTTGCTTGACTGGACTTACCGACGACGGAAGAATGCAATTTTTGTGCGAATTATCCAGATTATTGCTGTTGCCCTTCTGCAACACCAGGAATTATACGCGAAGAGATGGCTGTCCGGGGGAGGAGTAACGGCGTGGATTGCTTATCGCGGCAAGCCGAGAACGTGCGCTCGGCGCGGATAAAGCCAACGAGGTCGTATAAGGAAAACCAGAAGATAGCTGACGATTTTCAGGAATTTAGGATGTGTTGGGAATGCAATTATTCGATATGGAAAGGTGTAGGTCACGTTCTTATTTCCCGTTCTCAAACAACGATGGCTATGAAGACTTAAGGAACTGAAAGATTTCATTATCCAAGTGCTTGCTGACACTGTGGCATGCGTGAATTTGACTTGATTTAATCCTATTTTGTAGTATGCTCTAGGTTCTTGTACCATTCGTTACATTAATTTATTATAATTATTTTTTAATTGAAAGCCCTCAATGACGAATGTAATTATTTTGGGGAATTTCTAGCAGGGTTCATATAATGATGCCTGCATCTATCTTTTTGTTTAAAAATGTCTAATGTATAATTGTCTAATGTTTTTGAAAAATATTTCGTTCGAATGATATTTGGTCGGAAAAACACCACGTTGTATCCATGTTTGATCTAAAACTTTAAATCAACGAGTGACAATTCATTTCACTACTCAATAGACCAACAAAACGAGCATACTAATAGCATGAAACATGCCAAAGTTATAACACCTTAATATTAATGATGTAATTCTATTGCCAAATATCGTTTTATTTACTTTAAAGAAGCATTTAGAAAACTCTCACGTCCAAAGATGTTTTGGAAGAAATCAAGTTTCTATAAAATTAATCACATGTCAAATGAATAACGGCACTCCTGCTCATAATGAATGATGTTAAGGTGATTATAGAATGAAGCCCGTGGTGAATTTCAAATTCACCACACGCTTATCTACATACATTTCCAAAAGCCCAAATCTGGCGTAATAGTTTTCGTACAGTGCCGAAACTCAAATTATGATTGTTCAGCATAACTAAGAAAATGATCTACCATTATTTTAGCCCCATACGCGTTACTTTCATCTCGTGCTCTTGAAAAAAATATTGGAAAAGCACGTGGTTTACAAAATGGCCGATTTCTGGCTTCATTCTATAATCACCTTAAACCCAACATTTTTTCCGTGTTCTCCGAGAAGACAGCTTCTACTCCTCAAATCAAACATTAAAAGTTAAACGAAGCTGGCCCAAGCTTGTCTGTTTTTATGTCAATCGTGAATGATTAAGAATGGATGAATTTTCTGGGGATCTCTGCTACATTGTGGGCTACACGGCCGTGCGGTTAGCGGTGGCAGTCATCTGTGCGCATTTGCGTGAGTTCGATTCCCGCCCTAGTAAGGTGACACCTTTTCGCAAAGTGGAAAATGCTGTCCGTTGTCTAATGCTAGGTGTCAAGTATTCAGTCTGTGCGACCTATGGTCGGTAATCCTATCTTTTTATATGAAAACGTGAAGTGAATTGTCAGTCTAGCACCATGAGAAGCAAATCATGAGATAGCCGTATTTAGCTGGTAGATCTGTGCTTCCAATCTTTTTCTGCTTTTGGTGCGTATAATTGAATGTAAAAGAACGAGTGACGCATTAAAATCCAGCGAATCTGACGCAATAAGACTGATTTTTAGCAGTTTGTCCAGAAAACTTTATTCCAGAAATTCCATTGGTCTTGAAACCTGGCATTATTTTTTTCTGGGCGAACTTGATTATGATTTGAACTGTAAAAAGCTGAAAGATCTATATATTTAAATGAATGCTATCGAATTGCTGCTTTAAGAAAGTTACTAAAGAAGCAGACAGCAAAATTTTGATTTATTTCACTTTTATTGTAAACTAGCTGTATGTTGCCAGGCTTGCTCGGAATTGCTAGTTTGATTCGCAGTTTCTGATGTAGGACTACGCCTGTGTTTTGTATACTGGGGTACACTTTGCGATTACGAAAATTGGAGACCTTCATGATAATATGACATACTTTGAACGTTAATAGCTCAGCCGTTTCTAGATAAAATTTCAATTATTTTCGATCAAATAAGAGTCAACACTTCATTGTGTTGTTCTAAAAACACAGATCTTCAACTATTTATTATCAAAAACAGTTTAGAAATAGTAAAACGACCAATCCCGTACATGCATCACAAGCACAGACTTCAAAATCAAGCAACTTGCTGGTTTAGGAGTGAAGGCAGCAGCATGAAGGCACTGATAGCAGTGTCAACGGAAAACTATCTCATCAATGGTAGTCGTCGAGATGGTTGCTGTAGATCAGTGTTTCCAAACTGGCACATTTCTCCTTAATAAAGACACACAAAAAAAAACTGGCACATTTCGAAAAAATCATGTTTAAGTGTTTTTGAATGCACATAAAAGGAGTGAGCCGTTGGACTTAACTTTACGTCCGATCTTAAAACTACATGACACTGAAGCTGAAGCATCAAAATCATAATTTACATTCGATGACGTAAAAATATTCCTCGTACGACTTAACATTACTTTCTAGATTTAAGTCACCGTTAATGTAATTTTAAATGGTCTGTGATGCTGCTTTCTTCTGAAAATGATTTTACGGATAGCATCGATCGTTTAGACGTTTCAGAACACATAACCCAGCGGTTCCCAACCTTCCCGGGATCATGACGCCTTTTATGATTAGCCAAGTGGCCCACGGTCCCCTGGATATGTCATGCTGAAATCAAGAACAAACCCATATTTTCATGTCATTTTATTTCAATATCTTTTATCATTCTAATATGACATTATTCACCAGTATTTCACTCAGTGCAGTGTGATTTTTATACTTGCATTTGTGATACCAGCTTCGGCGAACGAGTTTGCGTGTCTGATAAAGCCGATCTCAAATTGTAATTGATAGGGTAAAACGACCTATTATGGAGGGGTTAAGCACCGTGTCGAAACAAAATTGATTACAAAAATTCTTCGAAAATTACCTGTTGGTCGACTTCCACATTGTAGTAGTTGAATAGGATGCTCGTTAACTATAGTTTCGTATATATTACGTCAATTGTGCCAAAATTATGTTGTTTTGTTTTTATAATAATAAAACAAACTACCGCAATAATAGGACGCAGTTGCCTATCGTTGCGATATTTTTTGAAGGTCAGTCCTATTGTTGCGGTATTGCATGTAATTCTTATGGAGAGCGATACAGCAACAATAGGACCTTAGCATTACCGCAATAATAGGCTCAAAGGATTCAAATTTTTAACGAAAAATGATGATTTTTCATCGTTTTGAACGGAATTTTTTCAAACAAAAGCTGTTCTAGTCGTTAATCCGAAGAGTTTTAGCGTACCCACAATTGTTTGCAATGGTATTATATCCAGAATGGACTTCTTTAACACTATCGCAACATTAGGGCATACCACAACGATAGGACGTTATACCCTATTCAATCTGCTTCTCGCTTTGGTCTTCACCCACCATACGCCACATTTTGAAATTTCAATGGGTGGCATGATTCCTTCATACAGCTGTGTAAAACAAGTCAAAATGCATTATCAGTGCGGGTGCCCCCTAAACTGAACTTTTTTAAATGGAGAAGGGCCGTTCGGCCGAATACCGTTCAGCAGAATGCCATTTGGGCGAAGGCCACTAGGCCGAAAGTTGATTGACAGAAAATACCATTTGGCCAAACAGACCATTAGGCCAAAAGTTATTTGGCCGAGTAGATCATTTGGCCGAATAGGTCATTTGACCGAAAAGGACATTTGGCCGAATGTGACATTAGTCCAAATAGAACATTTGGCCCAATAGGACATTTGGCCGAAAAGGACATTTGTCCAAATAGGACGTTTGGCCGAATAGGACAATTCGCTGAACAGGACATTTGGCCGAACAGGACGATTAGCCGAATAGGTCATTTGAAAAGTATGAAATGAGGTGTGAAAAGTAAAATGTTACGCTACTCACTACTTATTTCCCACTTTTCAATGTGAAAAGTGAGTAGCGCGAAGCGAGAAGTATTATTGAGAATTCTCGCTTCTCACTCCTCATTCCTCACTTCTGACTGTGAGAAGTTAGTAGTGAGACGTTTCACTTCACACTACTCACTTTTTACAGTGAGAAATGGAAAATATGCAGTCAGAAGTGAGACGTCTCATATTTCACACCTCATTTCTCACCTTTTAAAATTATCAGTCCTAATAATTAATGTCCTATTAGATCAAATGTCCTATTCGGCCAAATTTCCTATTTGGCCAAATGCATATAACATATAGGCATCTTTGCTGTGGAATGTGGTCCTTCCTTAATTTTGGAACGCTAGCGAACCTAACGGTGGAAGTCAAGCTTTACTGGAGAACGTGCATTAGACAGAGCAGCATCGCATGCTTTGCTGCCTCTTTCTTTCGCCATGGATATACGGGAGTGCCGTTCATCGATTATTGCTACACAAAAAGCCTTGAAATTTGCCGTTTGTTCTATGATGCCTATCTGTTTTGTGCCAAATGTCCTATAAGGCCAAATGTCCTGTTCGGTCGAATGTCTTTTTCGACCAAATGTCCTATATGGCAAAATGTCATATTCGGCCAAATGGGTTTTCGGCCTAATGGTTCATTCGACCTAGTGGTATTCGACCGAATTGGTTTCGGCTAAACGACCCTTCTCCCTTTTAAAGATATTTATTATGAAGTATCCTGTCTTCTGGCTTTTTCAGCCTGAAAATTATTCAAACGGGTTCACATTTGCATTGCCCAATAAACGGGCCGAAATGTCGGGCAATGCAAATGTGAATTTCCAGCCTAAAAGGCAGAATATAGGAACAAATATCGCAGTCGAACTAACATCAATGAATTATTGGCAGTGGCTGATTTTCTACTCGCCGCTATCACATCCCGGTGCTATAGTATATGCGCAAAATAGCCAGCATGAGTTAACCCCCAGAAATTTGTATGGCGAAAGATATCTAACGCGGGTTTTCTCAAGATTAGGAACATTTCATGAAAAACTATTTGGTACCGGTTATAAGGCATGGTGTCCGCTACTACGCCTACCAAATATTTTTTCGATTAAAGTGCTTAATTTCGAGTAATCGAACCGTAGATGCCTTTCGCTATACTGATTTCAGAAAGTTAACTCCTTCTGTGCCGCTGTAAGCACGCTCAAAGCAGACGATTCATTACACACTTCGAAAAAGCCATGTTACTTTAGATGCTTTAGATGAAACCGACACCCACGAGTATCATTATTGATTCGAAATTGTGTCATGATAAATGAGAAACTAAGTTCACTTTTAAATTTACACGGCTGTATTTTTTCAACTAAAATGATAAAGTACCAAACGGGAATCGAACATTGGTTCACTGCGTGAGCGCCCCTCACGCTACCACACAGCCAGCACCGCTTCATGAAGAGACAGAGTTCAAATTGAAACAAGTTCTACATTCTTCTGCGCATGCTCTGTTCATTGCATCAACCCCTCAGCTGCTTGGCTGTTGGGTGCTTGTGTTGTCGTTTCATACGTTCATCGCAACGGTTGCTGTGCTTTGGGTTCGATGGATGTAAATTTCAGTTCGTTTTTCATTAAAACTGTGGCGATTGTACTGAAACTTTCGTGTGCATCCTAATTTACTGAAAAAAAACATCTCAATTCATATTACGTCTTGTGGTATTGTGTCAGTTTTTTCCATTACGTCACTGTAACATTAATAATGTTTTGGTGTGTATAAAGTATTTCTCCCGAAGCAGTTTATTATCATAACAGCTTGCGAAAAAACATATACCAAATATCATATACCAAAGGGGAAGGGCTTCGGCTCGTGTCACTTTCCTATGATGACAAAGTCGTGCCTCGCGCGACCGCTTAGTTTCAATTCAGATTTTCCGACAATCCGGGGAATGGCGTCTCACTTGTAGCTTTTCGCTAATCACTTCTCACTTCTCATTGTGAAAAGTGAGTAGGCGAAGTGAGAAGTGAAACGTCTCACTACTCACTTCACACTTCTCACTTTTCACAGTAAGTAGTGAGATGTGAGAAAGTGAGAAAAGAGACGTCTTAATGCTCACTGCTCATTTCTTACTTCTCACTGTGAAAAGTGAGAAGTGCGGAGTGAGTAGTGATACGTTTCCTTTCTCACTTCACAGTACTCACTTTGCACAGCGAGAAGTGAGAAATGATTAGTGAGAAGTAAGAAGTGAAACGTCTCACTAGTCACTAATCATATCTCACTTCTCACTGTGAAAGGTGAGTAGTGCGAAGTGAGATGTCTACTCACTTTTTACAGTGATAAATGAGAAGTGGGAAATGATTAGTGAGAAATGAGAAGTGAGGAATAACATAATCGGCCAAATAACATATTTAACTAAATGACTTGTTCGGCCAAATGACCTATTCGGTCAAAATACTTGTTCCGACAAATTACCCATTCGTCCAAATGACCTATTCGATCAAATGACCTATTCGACCAAGTGACCTATTCGGCCAAATGACCTATTCGGCCAAATGACTTTCGACCAGATGGGTTTCGGCCTAATGGTTTGGCTGGCCTAGTGCCTTTCGGTCAAATGGGTTTCAGTCAATCGACCCTTTTTCCACCTTCATTTACGCTCTCAAATTTCCTCCAGGGACACGGCAGATATTTTCGTTCATCGTCGTATGGGCTAAAACCAAAGAAAACAACGTTCATTTGCTACAATTCCACTATAGCAGAACGTTTCTCCTGAGCTTACAATTTGGTACGGATGAGTTTGGCAAAAAAGTGTCTCTTTCATTGGTTTTCGAGACATTGATGAAAAGACTAAAATGCCTGCCTTAACACTATCCGTTTTTATTAGACACTAGCAGACCCGACGAACTTCATTTCCTAAAATTGATTTATTCTCTGATTAGATCTCGAGTTATGAAGAAATTTGTGTTCCATTTGTAAAGGAGCCCCCTTTTCCAAAGCGGGGAGGGGTCCAAGGATGTTAACGATCATTCAGTAATTTGCGTTCGATCATTTAGTAGTTTGTCAATAACACATTCCAGAAGCTGAATTTCAAATCATGTTGTATGGTGGACTTCTAGTGCGAAGGTTTTTCTACAACTTTGCTTAATGGTTCGTTATTAGAATTCAACTTATAACGGAGTTAGAGCGCTAGTTGCAGTAACTTAAACTAAATGATTGGAATTTTGTTATCATTTAGTCTAAGCTACTGAAACTATAGCTGTAACTCCGTTACTAGTGGAATTCAAACAACGAACCATTAGACTGAGTTGCAGAAAAACCTTCGCACTAGAAGTCCACCATACAACATATTTTGAAATTCAGCTTCTGGAATGTGTTACTGACAAACTACTAAATGATCGAACGCAAATTACTGAATGATTGTTAACATCCTTGGCAGGGGTCCCGAACCATCTTAAGAACCTTCCCTGGTCCCAAAAACTGCTGCATACAAATTTTCACGCCGATCGGTTTAGTAGTTTCCGAGCCTATAAGGTTCAGACAGACAGAAATTCATTTTTATGTATGTAGAAGAGAAGACTAGAAGATGTCGATGGAGCTCTGTATTCAAGATCCAGTTCTGAGGTCACTAAGCCCGAAATATAGAACGCAGACATCGGTTGAAGAATACGTGCAGATTCTGCATCATCTCTGCTGCTCGGAAATAACAAACAGAACAAGTTTCGAAACGCTAATAACGTGGATCAGGGAAAAGTGGGATAAGATCGCCACGCTAAGTTCTGGTTCTTGTGGAACACTTAAAATCACCGGCATATTTCAGATTTATCTCAGAGCTATTTTTGAGGGATTTATCCACTGTATGGGGCGAAGTCGTCACCCCTTCGGGGCAAGACGAGTAATCAATAAAACATGGTTACTATTATCCTTGGACTTCAAGTGATCGTGTATAATCTTTGAATGTTATTTCGAAAATTGTTGTTTCAAATGCATAGTAGGCAAAAATGCGCGTTCAGAACTGTCCATGCGAAGTTTCCATACGATTCTTAATTTTAGTTTTTCACGACTCACTCAACCTTATTCGAGATTTTTGCATGAGGAAATATCATATAAACCCGTCGGAAATGATTACGAACATATTTGCTGAAGGAAAGAAGAAAATCCATCCAGTAGTTTTTGAGTTATGCAGATACGACAATTTCATTTTTTTTATACAGAAGAAGATAAATAGATAAAATAAAATAGAAGTGAATCTTTACATCATAAACAAACATGTGTTCGAACGAAATATCGAGAGATCCATTTTAGTATCAGAAATTTAAAGACAAGTTGAGATTTATTTTCTGACACTTTGAAGTATTTGTATAACACTTTCATTTCATTCCAGCTAATCGAAGTAAAAAAATCATACATTACTTAGTTGCCAATTTCTCGTAAAGGTTCCTTATCGTGTTAAGAATCGTATAAAAATCCAACTCACATTGAACTGCCGATGAGGGACCTACTCCATAAATATTGAGACAACGACTTTTTGCATTTTATGTGTACTTTTATACCATCCTGATCTTTAACGCGCTTGAGAATATTTTGTCACCCACTGGATAAATATTCATGGCAGACTGCAGTAAATGTGTATAAATGTATATAAAAATGCCATACAAACAATCTAATATTGATGGCAGCGATAAAAAATTCACTCCTCAGCCAGCCACTTACAGCTTGCGTAAGTGTTACATCAATTTCCTCCGTCATTGAAAATTCATCGGAAGCACTTCCCTTTTCGTTCCTCGCCAACCAGCGATCTTAAGTCATTGATGTGCCGTTTTACATGGTGGAGGAAATTAAGGGAAATAAAAACAGACTTGGCACCCCACCAGGATCTAACTGAATGTGCCTGCAAACTTGCCGCATCAGGTCAATTATTATCATTATCATTATAGGCAATTTGGCGAATCACATGCTAAGCAAATGCAGTGTGCTTGTCGGATTCCTCGGAATGTACTGCAATTATCGGTATGCGCTGACCAACGGGCATGTTGACATTTTATGGCCGCCCAAGAAGAGTGTGGTAGTCCATACACTATGTCAGCGGATATACAGTTTTATGGTCAAAATTTATCTCTTTTTTTTGAAATATTAACGTATCTTTAATAATGTTAGATGTTTCATGCTTTATCGCCAATATAATTTAAACTTAATAAGAACTTTTAATGAGAAAGTTCGATTGATGTTGAAACTTTTTACTATTTTACAGAAAGACGTACTAGCAGAACAGAACACAAATTGAAAGTAGGCCAAGTTTCAGTTGTAATGTACAGCTACTGCAAGAGCGAAATGTGATATGTAAATGAATTTCAATTTCTTCCATGTCTGGATTAATATAAAAATTTAACGCCATTGTAAACACTGTTCAAATCAGTTAAGTTTGTCGGTAACTTTTATAAGCTTCTAATAAACGCATGCTCGCGTAAAATCACTGCTGCGTGTACTGGGGATAACGATTAATAATAAATGCTAATAACGAGTCCAATAAAACGCGATACTCGATGCCGGAATCATTTATAGTGACTTTGACGCGGCTATAGCCGCAAAACGGTGTTCCTATAGCTGACCACGCCACAATCCGAGCAGTGCTGGCTTGTGGCTGTTGAGCTTCGCGAAATTATCGAGCGAGCGCACAGGTCCGATGAAGACTTGCACTCCGCATATTTGCTCGTGACAGGAAAGGATGACGCGTCGAGTCGTTGTCGCCGTCGGCAAAGTCCTAAGCGCGCACGCGTAGTGTCGTTTATACGACTTAAAGTCATAGAGATAAAAGTAAATGGCTGGTCGCATTTGCATAATAACTAGCAACGAATGAATTGGGGATTTGTCGATTAAAACTGCTCTGGATGTTTTTTTTTTCTTTCACGATTATGGAGCAGGTGATACAACCTGCTTAATTGGAAGTTTGAATTATTTTTGAATTGAAACGATTAAATTAACACCAGATAAGTCACTAACTATCCGTGTACTAATAGTAGCTTAATTAAATGTGTTGTAACATTCGTATCAGGATAAAAGGAAATAATTATAGTCATGTAAATTTTGTAATAATTAATGTTATTTTGATAGACTACAAAGTCTTTATAAGAAGTTACAATCTTATATCACATTATTTGAAATTTCGTAATACTAAATATCTTACCAATAGGAAACACTGGTAACCTAAGTATTTAAATAAGACTTATGTACGTGCGGTACCTATAGCGTATATCTATAACCGAAATGTCCTGATGGTTGCATGGAATCAATTAGTCAAAAACAGTCTTCACGAAAACATGAGCGGCGCTGAGCTTGAGTGCAGTTTTTGCAAGTTCATGTTCATCCCGAGCGCGCGTTCTCCCTCACGCTCGTGTTTACCATCAGCATCGAACATGGGTGCGAAAAATTAACGCGGTGCGGCTCAGCTCAGACTTGAGCTCAAGTTCAAAACTTGGGCTGTGTGTTCAGGCTGTGTGCTCATCCAGCATGCTGTGTGCTCAGACTGTGTGCTTAGGCTGAGAACTGAGGCTGTGAGAATAGGTTTTGGGCCGAGCGCGATGCTTTACGATTATGCGGCACGTTTCGTATTCGCCATAGTTGAGCGGCATAGCAAAAAAAAATACGAATCGAAGCTCGCAGATGAAAACAAGTTATGGTTTCAGCATTTGCATTTGCGTGCGTCAAAACGGGAAAACAATCAAAACGTTCGCAAAAGTACTCATTCTGCGTGGTCCTTTAGTATGTGAAAAGCAAGCGTGTTATGTTTTATTGTTGAAAATAATCCAAAACGTGAAGCAAACTAACTTTAACATGAAAATTTAATTTGTAGGCAAAGATGGTACATAACATTATTGTTTCTCAGAGGTGAGCCAGCCTTGGGCTGCAAGCCTCTTTAATAAAGAAATAAAAAAAATATTGTTTCTATCCAGCTTCATTGAAAGAATGAAACTCAATTGGGGAAACAAATGAAATTTAAAATCTCCCTAAAAAAACAAAAATATAAAAAGTGTACAATAAACGGACTAGTTAATTGATTGCCACTAGCATGTTTGGGTCCAGTTTAGAGTGTTTTCGTGAGGGAAACATTTTCGACACCCTGGGCATAGTATATTCATTGCGTTTGCTACATAAGATACACAAAACACATGTATACAATGGCAGGCATAGAAAAGCCTCAATTTTAACGGTTCCTTTAAATGCTAATAGGGAACCCTTAGTTGAAAACAGGTCAAGTTGCAGTTGAAATGTAGACCCATTGAAGAAAAAATGTTCCGATATTGTAGAATGTGTGTCAACTTACTTGGTTTTCCACAAACCCTAAAAAAATTGTGTTGAACATATAGAATTGTTTTTTTTCTTTGGTAGGTAGATAAATACGTGAGTTAAAATTTATGCATTAGTTGTTCAATAATTCCGATTTCACATGGAGGCTTATATAATGAATACTCCTGATTGTTGATTATTGCAAAAATATGTACACACATTTCCATCTCAAGAGAGAAATCCCTCAGTGCCGGACAACTTAGTCACATTACGTAAAATTCTATAAAATTCGGGTTCTGCGACTGGTACCCTGCATACACAAAATATACGATCCATATTTGATTATTTGAACATGTTTTCCGATGATGTACCTTGATAATGACTGAAGGTAAACAAAATCACGGATTACAAAGCCGTCCTTCAATATCGTAAATATAAGCGGCATTTTAAAAAATAACCGCGTTCCTACTCGCTTGAATCTAATACAATGAGGTCGATCTTTGCGGAATACGTTCCACGTACATCCGCGTAGAACAACTTTGTAAAAACAATCGCGTAGAAAAACGGCGTAAATGTCGAAATTCGCTTAAAAATTGCGTGGTTTATGAAATCCGCTTAAAAAGCGACCCCAGTATACACATTCATAACACAATTTTTCACTTATGTAAAGATGAATCAGTGTAAGTAGTGCGACTTTTAAAGGAAATTACATAAAACTTAAAGTTCCCACCTTTTTCAAAGTTGAAGAAGAAATGTAAAGACAATATGTATTTTAAAAAAATAGCACAGGAAAGCAACCGAAAGAATTTTTGAAACTCTTCTCAACAAGTCTAAAGGCTATTCAATTACAAATGGTTAGAAGTACGGGGTTGGACTTTTATTATGCTTATGTTTTTCGTAGAATGTCCTTATACTCTGCCATTGAGGATATTTCAAATATCTACACGCATAATAGGATGATAAATAAGTTCCTTTTTACCTTTATTTGTTCGTATCATCGAACCATTGAAATTCAATTATACTAAAACTAGAGTTTCAACACCAAAATGACGAATTTCGCGCCAACTCGACCAGCGGTTGGCAGCACCATCTCAGAATCAAATGAAACTTGGTGGGCATAAAGATATGGTATTTCTAAGCCACTCTGCATACTTAGTTTTCCAAAAATTGTCAAGAGTAACATTTGATGAGGGCCTAATTTTTTTTCATGGATTTTTTATAAATCGATGTAACTCTAAAATGACAAGACCTACAAAAAAGTGTTGTATGGCGGACTTTCGAAATTTCAGAAGTTTTTGGAAAAATATCCAAAAATAAAATACCGATTTCTACACTGAAAAAATTAGTTTTAAAAATTAAAATCGATATTACAAAAAAACCTCATCTCAGAAATCGATGAAATTTTTTCTGCAGATAGGTATTTTAATTATCTAACTTTTCTGGGAATAATGTTCCTGTGACATATTTAAGGAAAAAAAGTTTTTCTAACAAAAACTTTTTTCATGTCCATATTGAGTGAAAATTTATCAGCGTGTTTTATGCCTACAGCGCCAATTATAGGTTCAGCAGCCTATCATCAACCAACGACACATTTTGGAAGTATAAAAATTTGTTTGGGAAGCAATTTAGCATAATCTAACATTAATGTGGACCAACATTTGGAAAGGGCGTATATTTTCCTAGATTGCTTATATCAATGTTACACACAAATGACCAGATTTACAAAATTGTGATGTTTGATGGACTATTGTAAATTTGTCTGAACTATGAAGTCTGAAACATAAAAGAGCGTTTCGTTCACCGAGAAAATAAATCAATGAATGTAAAGATTAAAATTGGTTGAGCAAGAAAAAATTGGAGGTCGATTAACAGATAAACATTTTGATTCCAAACAATGAAGCTCGGTAGATAATTTCATTAGGGGGATTTTCGGTAAACGCACATTTAAAGAATAATAAATTTTCCGCATTTTTTTAATTTTTTCTTCAATTTTATTTGTTACTACATTTAATTCTTATTTCTACTTGAATACTCATTAATTTGTAAACTTAGTCGAACAATTCAAAGACTTTTGGGTCTTCATCTGAGTTGGAATATTTTTAACCAGGATTTTATTATGAGCGATTGGTATAAAAGAATGAAGCTTTTGTGTGCCAATTATAGTTTTTGCTTTTTTGAAAAGTTCATCAAACTCTTGTTGAGTATCGTCGTCGGGGGTGACAATCGGTCAAATGGGGGTGAGAATGGGTCACTGTTTCAACTACTTAGAATGCTTGTAGAATGGATGTATCTGAGGACAAGAAGACAAAAATATAAGAGACCTTTTTGAACGATTTTGGTCTACGCCCTCCAGGCTCGCGGTGAGAGCGATGACCCATTCTCATCCCCAGACCCATTGCCACCCCGATGGCGGTATTGCTCATTCGTGATATAACAGAAATGTAATATAGTGATATTTTTGTTTGATTGAACACGTGCCCATTCGCCCATTCGTACAACTCCCGAGGAGTCTTGACAGTATTTCCATAATCTTTGGCAAGAGTTGCTCGTTTTGCCATTCGTTTGAGAGTGCCACCAATAGCTTTGCAAGGGACTTTTCCGTGCGATGTTGTAAAAAAGTGCCATTCTGCTTCTAAGCCATATTTTGAATTTAAATTACACAGACTTGCAAAGTTCCTTTTATTTTTATAATGTGCTGCAGCTCACCCAGACACAAAAGTAATTTTTGTAAAATCGATCGACTGTTTCAAAAAGTCAATTAATTTTGAAATGAATAAGTGAACAGCTTTTGTGTCATGGGTCATTACTTCTGATTAATAAAGCTAACGTTTTCTAATTAACCGTTTCTTTCAAAGTAAACTTCGAATGGATGTATTGTTGCCTGGGAATTATTCCAACCTTGAGCAGCATTTTGGATAATGAATGAATAATTTTCAGATAAATCTAACAGTACAAGTGTATTGCTGTTTGCAAATAATGTCATAAGATATAAGTTTATCAATTTTTTTGCTGAAAAACAACATCTTCTTTTCCACTATTACAATTAAATATCACTTCAGTTTCGTTTCGGCAACATTGCCCGTTTTCAAAGTAATTGTTTTTTGTAATTGTTTTAAGTTACTTCGATACAAAAGGCAAATAAAACATAAACCCTTTTCAAATGTTGGTCCACAATTATGTTAGATTATGCTAAATTGCTTCCTAAACTAATTTGTATACGTCCAAAATGTTTCGTTGGTTGATGATAGGCTGCTGAACCTATATTTGGCGCTGTATGCATAAAACACGCTGATAAATTTTCACTCAATATGGACATAAAAAAAGTTTTTGTTAGAAAAACTCTTTTTCCTTAAATATGTCACAGAAACATTATTCCCAGAAAAGTTAGATAATTTAAATACCTATCTGCAGAAAAAATTTCATCGATTTCTGAGATGAGATTTTTTTGTAATATCGATTTAACTTTTTAAATATAATTTTTTTCTGTGTAGAAATCGGTTTTTTATTTTTTGGATATTTTTCCAAAAATCTTCAGGGAATTTCACGACAGTCCACTTTTTTTGTAGGTCTTGTCATTTTAGAGTTACATCGATTTTAAAAAAAATCAATGAAAAAAATTAGGCCCTCATCAAATGCTACTCTTGACAGTTTTTGAAAAACTAAGTGTGCAGAGTGGCCTAGAAATACCATATCTTTATGCCCACCAAGTATCACTCGATTCTGAGATGGTGCTGTCAGCCCCATAGAAGGGTTGGCGCGAAATTCGTCAAATGCTAAGCCAAGCCAACCAAGCAATGTCTGTTGATTGTAACCGATGTTTTGTACCGTGCTCAAAGCGGCGCTCACAGCCGCGCTGAAAACATCAATGTCCGAGCGCCTCTGTGAGCGCGGTGCAAAACATGAGCATCCAGCCTACGCTCGGGTTCATGCTCATTTTTACGAGTGCACGTTCGAGCCCGAAGCGAATGTTCATTCGAGTGCGGCAGCACGGATAAACATTTGCGCGGGGCTGCACCTTGAAGACTGGTCAAAAATAAGTATTTTAGTACACCCAGGTCTTTTTTTACACGGTTTTTTTTTACACGGTTTTTTTTGCGAGGTTTTTTTTTACACGGATCAAAATTTTCTAAGTCTTTTTGAATGGAAAACACTTAGAATAATTTTATGGATATGGGAACGATTGTTTTGCAGAGTATAAAACTGCATACAATATGGGTATTGCCGGAATGAGCTCAACGAGTAGAAGCCGGAAATCGATGTTTGGCGCCATTTTGAAATTCAAGATGGCCGACTTCCGGTTTGATAAAAGGACCGGAAACCCATGCAATATGGGTATTGCCGGAATGAGCTCGACGAGTAGAAGCCGGAAATCGATGTTTGGCGCCATTTTGAAATTCAAGATGGCCGACTTCCGGTTTGATAAAAGGCCCGGAAACCCATGCAATATGGGTATATCCGGAATGAGCTCGACGAGTAGAAGCCGGAAATCGATGTTTGACGCTATTTTGAAATTCAAGATGGCCGACTTCCGGTTTGATAAAAGGACCGGAAACCCATGCAATATGGGTATTGCCGGAATGAGCTCGACGAGTAGAAGCCGGAAATCGATGTTTGACGCCATTTTGAAATTCAAGATGGCCGACTTCCGGTTTGATAAAAGCACCGGAAACCCATGCAATATGGGTATTGCCGGAATGAGCTCGACGAGTAGAAGCCGAAAATCAATGTTTGGCGCCATTTTGGATTTGAAGATGGCCGAATTTGAGTTCGTTAAAACGACTGGAAACCCCTGGAATATGGGTATTAACGGAATGAGCTCGACGAGTAGAAGCCAGAAATCTATTTGCCGCCATTTTTGAAATCAAGATGGCCGTTTTCCGGTTCGATAACACGACTGGAAACCCTTTCAATACCAATGGCCAGAAACCATTATAAGAATTCCTCCGGAATTTCTTCCAGAAAAAATTTCTCCGGAAGATCCTCACAAAATTTCTCCGGGAGATAAATTCTTCTAAAAGTTCCTCAGAAGAATTCCTCAGAAAGTTCCTCAGAAATATTTCTCCCGAAGTTCCTCAAAAGAATTCCCTCGGGAGTTCCTTAAAGAAATTCTCTGGAAGTTCCTTCTGGAATCCCTCAAGAAGTTCCTCCAGGAATTCATCGGGAAGTTCCCCCATTCCTCCGGAAGTCAGAAATTCCTTCCTACAGAAATTCCTTCGGAAGTCCCTCCAGAAATTCCTCCGGGAGTTCTTCCGGGAATTCTCCCCTCCGGAAGTTCCTCCGGAGTTCTTCCAATTCTCTCCTCCGGAAGTTCCTCCAGGAATTCTCTCCTCCGGAAGTTCCTCCGAATTCCTCCGGAAGTTCCTCCGGAAGTTCCTCCGAATTGCTCCGGAAGTTCCTCCGGAATTCCTCCGGAAGTTCCTCCGGGAATTCCTCCGGAAGTTCCTCCGAATTCCTCCGGAAGTTCCTCCGAATTCCTCCGAAGTTCCTCCGGGAATTCCTCCGGAAGTTCCTCCGGGAATTCCTCCGGAAGTTCCTCCGAATTCCTCCGGAAGTTCCTCCGAATTCCTCCGGAAGTTCCTCCGAATTCCTCCGGAAGTTCCTCCGGGAATTCCTCCGGAAGTTCCTCCGAATTCCTCCGGAAGTTCCTCCGAATTCCTCCGGAAGTTCCTCCGGAATTCCTCCGGAAGTTCCTCCGGGAATTCCTCCGAAGTTCCTCCGAATTCCTCCGGAAGTTCCTCCGAATTCCTCCGGAAGTTCCTCCGGGAATTCCTCCGAAGTTCCTCCGAATTCCTCCGGAAGTTCCTCCGGGAATTCCTCCGGAAGTTCCTCCGAATTCCTCCGGAAGTTCCTCCGGGAATTCCTCCGGAAGTTCCTCCAGGAATTCCTCCGGAAGTTCCTCCGAATTCCTCCGGAAGTTCCTCCGGGAATTCCTCCGAAGTTCCTCCGGAAGTTCCTCCGGGAATTCCTCCGGAAGTTCCTCCGAATTCCTCCGGAAGTTCCTCCGGGAATTCCTCCGGAAGTTCCTCCGGGAATTCCTCCGAAGTTCCTCCGAATTCCTCCGGAAGTTCCTCCGGGAATTCCTCCGGAAGTTCCTCCGGAATTCCTCCGGAAGTTCCTCCGGGAATTCCTCCGGAAGTTCCTCCAGGAATTCCTCCGGAAGTTCCTCCAGGAATTCCTCCGGAAGTTCCTCCGGGAATTCCTCCGAAGTTCCTCCAGGAATTCCTCCGGAAGTTCCTCCGAATTCCTCCGGAAGTTCCTCCGGGAATTCCTCCGGAAGTTCCTCCGAATTCCTCCGGAAGTTCCTCCGGGAATTCCTCCGGAAGTTCCTCCGAATTCCTCCGAAGTTCCTCCGGGAATTCCTCCGGAAGTTCCTCCGGGAATTCCTCCGAAGTTCCTCCGAATTCCTCCGGAAGTTCCTCCGGGAATTCCTCCGGAAGTTCCTCCGAATTCCTCCGGAAGTTCCTCCGAATTCCTCCGGAAGTTCCTCCGGGAATTCCTCCGAAGTTCCTCCGGGAATTCCTCCGGAAGTTCCTCCTGGAATTCCTCCGGAAATTCCTCCTGGAATTCCTCCGGAAGTTCTTCCAAGAATTTTTTCGGAAGTTCCTCCGGGAATTCCTCCGGAAGTTCTTCCGGGAATTCCTCCGGAAGTTCCTCCGGGAATTCCTCCGGAAGTTCCTCCGGGAATTCCTCCGAAGGTTCCTCCGGGAATTCCTCCGAAGGTTCCTCCGGGAATTCCTCCGAAGGTTCCTCCGGGAATTCCTCCGAAGGTTCCTCCGGAAATTCCTCCGGAGGTTCCTCCGGGATTTCCTCCGGAGGTTCCTCCGGAGGTTCCTCCGGGAATTCCTCCGGAAGTTCCTCCGGGAATTCCTCCGGAAGTTCCTCCGGGAATTCCCCCGGAAGTTCCTCCGGGAAGTCCTCCGAAGTTCCTCCGAATTCCTCCGGAAGTTCCTCCGGGAATTCCTCCGAAGTTCCTCCGAATTCCTCCGAAGTTCCTCCGGGAATTCCTCCGGAAGTTCCTCCGAATTCCTCCGGAAGTTCCTCCGAAGTTCCTCCGAATTCCTCCGAAGTTCCTCCGGGAATTCCTCCGAAGTTCCTCCGGGAATTCCTCCGAAGTTCCTCCGGGAATTCCTCCGGAAGTTCCTCCGAATTCCTCCGGAAGTTCCTCCGAATTCCTCCGAAGTTCCTTCAGAATTCCTTCGGAAATTCCTCCGGGAATTCCTCCGGAAGTTCCTCCGGGAATCCCTCCGGAAGTTCGTCCAGCAATCCCTTCGAAAGTTCCACCACAAATTCCTTCACCAGTTCCACCAGAAATTCCTCCAAAAGTTCCTTCAGGAAATCATCCAGAAATATTTCTTGAAATTTCTTCATAAGTTCCTCCAAGAACTCCCCTGGAAATTCATCTTGAAATTTTATCCGGGAATTCCTCCTGAAACTCTACCGAGAGTTCCCCCAGAATTTCCTCCAATAGTTGCTCCGAGTATTCTTCAGAGAAATCTAGCTTAACTTTTCAAAAGGACCTAAGCTTTTGATTGCAGTACTCAAATTAATTAATTTGAAAAAATGTTGTTTAGGTCCTTTTGAAAAGTTAAGCGAGAAATTCCTCCAGATGTTTCTCGAAGAAATTTCTTTGGAAGTTGCAGGAAGGTATTCCTCCTGAAGTTCTACAAAGGAATTCCTCTGGAAGTTCCTTCAGGAACTCCTCCAGAAGTTCCTTAGAGGAATTCCCGTGGAAGTTCCTCAAAAGCATTCCGCCGGAAGTTCCTCAAAGGCATTCCGCCGGAAGTTCCTCAAAGGAGTTCCTCCGGAAGATCCTCAAAGGAATTCTTTAAGCATGTGGTCCCGTAGCGTAGTTGGCCATACGTTCGCCTTATAAGCGAATGAACATGGTCTAGATTCCCATCCTCTTCACCAAACCCTCGTCAGTCACCGGCAGCGCAGTCCCAACGGTGGCGTTTGAGGTAACGCCTCACGGACACGTCTGCCAGACAACAACTGATAAAACTGATCTCGAAGGCATTCCTCCAACGTACTTCGAAAAATGGCAACCGAACAAAGCAACGATCATTGGATTCACCATATGGACAAATGGACACAAGGACTCACGATGATATCGGCAACGACAACAATATCGAACTACGGGTATCCATAGATTCTGTACAGCAGAATACTACAGTAGATCACGGTTCAGTAGCGCTTAAGAACACGGAGTGCCTACTAAATAAATATATGAATAAAAAAAATCCTCCAGCAGTTCCTCAAAGGAATTTCTCCGGCGTTTTTTCTGAAATTCCTCCGAGAATTCATGCGGAAGTTCCTCAAAGATTTTTTCCGAAAGCTCCACAGGAGATTTATCCGAAGTACCTCCAGGAAATTTTCTGGAAGGTTCTCCAGACACTCTTCAAGAATTCCTTCCAGAAATTCCTCCGATGATTCCTGCTGAAATTCCTCCTTACTACAAAAAACTAGAAAATAAAAAAAAGCGCCAAGAATGCAAGCTTCTAATAAAAATAAAATTTTACTTAATTATGTTTGTCGACGGGACAAGCGTGCGTGAAACGGACTCGCTTGCCGACGAAGGGGAGAGAGAGCCACAGCAACCAGGGATATTCGCCTCCTCTACGATATCTCACAACGCTTAAGCGGGGCGAAGATGAATGCAACGATGCCTGTAAAAGACGCGAATGGTCAGTTATTGGTCGACCCTTTTTCAAGTGCCAACCAGGCCACCACCAACTCAGCATGATCTGTCCACGATGCGACGTGTAACGCGCGTCAACACCGAAGCGCCATCACATCGTTTATTTCGTAATATAGAACACCTCAACCTTCCCGGTCGACTGATTGCAAAATATCTTAGTGAAGGTGCCCAAAAAGGATGACCTGACTGTGTACTCGTCAGTTATCAGACATGATGTTGCTGTGTACCGTCTTCAAAGTTCTATGCAAAGTTATCCTAGCCCGGATTCAGGAAAAGATCGATGCGACTTTCAGTTGGCAGCAGACCGGGTTCCGTGCTGGAAGATCCTGTGTGGACCTTATTGTCACGCTCCGTATCATTCTGGAGCAGGTCAACGAATTCCAAGAGTCCCTTTACTTGGTATTCTTGAGAATATGTGGGGACCCTGAGACGCAAGGGGGCTCCTGAGAAAATTATCGGCCTCATCGAGGCATAGTACGAGGTCTTCTTGTGCAGAGTACTGCACAAGGGGGTCGTGTTTGGCTCTATCCGGGTCGTAGCTGGTGTGAGACAAGGGTGTATTCCATCACCGTTACTGTTCCTTATTGTAATCGACGTTAATCTGGTAGGCGCCAAACCTATGGCAGCCTTTAACCATGGAGAATCTAAACGACATCGAATAGGCTGATGACGTGAACTTCTAGCTCAACGGTGCTCTGATATGCAGAGTAAGCTCAACGACTCGTCTTCCGCAGGTTTAGTCATCAACGTCAACAAAACCAAATCGTAGGACGTAAACACGGCAACCTCTTCCAGTTTCACAGTAGCTGGACAATCAGTGGAGAATGTTGAAAAGTTCGAATATTTTGGAAGCCATGTGGCGTCAGATGGCGGTACCAAGATCAACATAGGCGCACGGATCAAGAAAGCTGCATTTGCGAGTTTAAGTAATATCTGGAAGAACAGGCAGATATAACGCACCAAAAACCGAATTTTCAACTCTAACGTGAAATCTGTACTGATATACGGTTGTTCATCAACAGATGCCTACGGTACATAATTTGTGCCTGGTGGCCTCACAACTGGATCTCAAACAATGATCTCCATTGTCCGATAGTAAGGCCGAGGCCGATAGTAATGGAAACTCGGGATCGGAAGTGGGGCTAGATCGGCCACACTTCACGAAGGAGCGGAAACGAAATATGCAAACTAGCATTAGACTGGAACGCAGCGGGACATCGCAGCAGAGTCAAACCCAGAGGCTCATGACGGCTCATAGAAGAAGTCGACCTTAATCTAACCTTCCTTTGGGAATCCCGGAAGGATTCCTTTGGAATCGGAAGGATTCCTTTGGGAATCGGAAGGATTCCTTTGGGAATCGGAAGGATTCCTTTGGGAATCCGGAAGGATTCCTTTGGGAATCCCGGAAGGATTCCTTTGGGAATCCGGAAGGATTCCTTTGGGAATCGGAAGGATTCCTTTGGGAATCGGAAGGATTCCTTTGGGAATCGGAAGGATTCTTGGGAATCCGGAAGGATTCTTGGGAATCCGGAAGGATTCTTGGAAATCCGGAAGGATTCTTGGGAATCCGGAAGGATTCTTGGGAATCCGGAAGGATTCTTGGGAATCCGGAAGAATTCTTGGGAATCCGGAAGAATTCTTGGGAATCCGGAAGGATGCTTGGGAATCCGGAAGGATTCTTGGGAATCCGGAAGGATTCTTGGAAATCCGGAAGGATTCTTGGGAATCCGGAAGGATTCTTGGGAATCCGGAAGGATGCTTGGGAATCCGGAAGGATGCTTGGGAATCCGGAAGGATTCTTGGGATTTCGGAATCCGGAAGGATTCTTGGGATTTCGGAATCCGGAAGGATTCTTGGGAATCCGGAAGGATTCTTGGGAATCCGGAAGGATTCTTGGGAATCCGGAAGGACTCCTTTGGGAATCCTGGGAGGATTCCTTTGGGAATCCTGAGAGGATTCCTTTGGGAATCCTGAGAGGATTCCTTTGGGAATCCCGGAAGGATTCCTTTGGGAATCCCGGAAGGATTCCTTTGGGAATCGGAAGGATTCCTTTGGGAATCCGGAAGGATTCCTTTGGGAATCGGAAGGATTCCTTTGGGAATCCGGAAGGATTTCTTTGGGAATCCCGGAAGGATTCCTTTGGGAATCCGGAAGGATTCCTTTGGGAATCCTGAAGGATTCCTTTGGGAATCCCGGAAGGATTCTTTGGGAATCCCGGAAGGATTCCTTTGGGAATCCGGAAGGATTCCTTTGGGAATCGGAAGGATTCCTTTGGGAATCGGAAGGATTCCTTTGGGAATCCCGGAAGGATCCTTTGGGAATCCGGAAGGATCCTTGGGAATCGGAAGGATCCTTTGGGAATCGGAAGGATCCCTTTGGGAATCCCGGAAGGATTCCTTTGGGAATCCGGAATAGGATTCCTTCGGAATCCGGAAGGATTCTTGGGAATCCGGAAGGATTCTTGGGAATCCGGAAGGATTCTTGGGAATCCGGAAGGATTCTTGGGAATCCGGAAGGATTCTTGGGAATCCGGAAGGATTCTTGGGAATCCGGAAGGATTCTTGGGAATCCGGAAGGATTCTTGGGAATCCGGAAGGATTCTTGGGAATCCGGAAGGATTCTTGGGAATCCGGAAGGATTCTTGGGAATCCGGAAGGATTCTTGGGAATCCGGAAGGATTCTTGGGAATCCGGAAGGATTCTTGGGAATCCGGAAGGATTCTTGGGAATCCGGAAGGATTCCTTTGGGAATCCCTGAAGGATTACTTTGGGAATCCGCGAAGGATTCCTTTGAGAATTCCTTCAAGGATTCCTTCGGGAATCCCGGAAGGGTTTCTTCGGGAATCCCGGAAGGATTCCTTTGGGAATCCCGGAAGGATTCCTTTGGGAATCCCGGAAGGATTCCTTTGGGAATCCCGGAAGGATTCCTTTGGGAATCCCGGAAGGGTTTCTTCGGGAATCCCGGAAGGATTCCTTTGGGAATCCTGAAGGATTCCTTTGGGAATCCGGGAGGATTCCTTTGGGAATCCTGAAGGATTCCTTTGGGAATCCCGGAAGGATTCCTTTGGGAATCCTGGAAGGATTCCTTTGGGAATCCCGGAAGGATTCCTTTGGGAATCCCGGAAGGATTCCTTTGGGAATCCCGGAAGGATTCCTTTGGGAATCCCGGAAGGATTCCTTTGGGAATCCCGGAAGGATTCCTTTGGGAATCCCGGAAGGATTCCTTTGGGAATCCCGGAAGGATTCCTTTGGGAATCCCGGAAGGATTCCTTTGGGAATCCCCCCCCAGGACTTCCGAAGAAATCCGCCCAGGATTTTGAAGAAATCTCCTCAGGATTCCCGAAGCTATCCCCCTAGGATGCTCAGAGTCTCCCTAAGATTCCCGAAAGAAACCTCCCAGAATTCTTTAAGGAATTCACCCACCATTCCCGAAGGAGTCCCTCCAACATTCCCGAAGCAACCCTCCCAGGACTGCCAAAGTAATCCATCCAGCACTCCATAGGGAATCAATACCGTAATCGGTTCGTCGGTTGAATAAATTCTTACAGTTAATTACCAAATTTTCAAAAAAAAAAAAACAGAAGGGAGAAAGAAGAAAAAAGAAGACGGATAAAAAAGAAATGAATAGGGCGGAAGGAGGTACGGTACTTACAAATCATTTAATTCATTGATACAAAACGTGTTACGAAGGGTAGGCAGACGATAAACCCAGTTTGAGCGTATTAATTAACACAAGGTGTTTCTGAAACAAATATGTGATTCATAATTATGTATGACAATAATCAAAAATCTTCTTCCTTATAATACATATTTAAGCGCACATGAAAGCTTCAATTAAAATGTCATTTATATGAAATTTCATTACCTATGATTTGTTTGAGGTTCTGCTTCCGATAGTTGATTACTATCAATTAATTTCACATAAAGACATTGTATACCATCAAACAGAAGCGCGTTAATTGCACACTTTTGTGTCTCCCACTTCGCATTTGTCACAACTAAGCTCGTAACCGTAACGACCGAATTGTAATTTATTTCTATACAATTATTGTCACCTCGACTCGCAGTGTTGTAAATTTCTCACTCGGTGGAACAAATTAAACAGACACCCCATGTCGCCCTCGGATCCATCAGCTGCAGAGTAAGTGCAAGGGAGCATAATTTCTACCAGAGCGGCACCGGCAATAGTGTTTCCAGCTCGTCCTGCTCAGCAAAAGGACTCGTCGTCTAACATCTTGTCGTCGTAGTCATCGACGAAGTCGTAAACGTTACATACGCATCTGTGGAAGAATGTAATCAACACGTACAACACATGCCAGGATTGTTGAACGTGTTTAGGTACGTGATAGCATAACCACAAAATCGACTTCCTTTGAAAATTTCAATTAAACTCGAAATGGAAAATTCTTCTGCTATGCACATCAATTAAAATGCAATTACGATGGCACCTCTACGGTTGTCGTTCCAGTAGTGTTTGAATCTGATTCAGCTAAACTGGAGGATTTGCAGTGGGAGATCTACACAGAACTTACCGACTGCGGGGTGCAACGTGCTGAAATTGTTGGTTTGAGCCGAAATTCCCGTTTTTGAAAATTGAAGGTTGGCATCATCGAGTCAATATTTGTATGGTGCAATCATCTAAATTTGTCACATGACCATTCACTACCGTTTCGAATGTTCCGTTATTTTGCATTTGGAACTTGGAAGTGGCCGCTGAAACCGATCAAAAAAATGAATGGCTCGATCACAAATCAGTTTTATTGTTATCATCCCGAACAAAACATCCCATCTTAAACGTTAGCAGGACATTGCTGAAAGTAAGTGATACAACGCTATTCAGGGCGGTGGGGATGAATGCAATTGCGGGTGCAACGTTGCGAACCGTCCGCTAAGATTAATCGCACATCATTAAGCCGGTCCATCATGAGCTGAGAAGATGCAGCTCGAGTTTGTTGGCAATGTGCTAAACAAAGGGGGGTGCGGTCTGAAGCGCAGTGAGATCATTAAAAGGATGACCATGAAGATAATAAAACCATTTGGAAATGAAATATGTCTAATTGCTTCATATTAGCAGCAGATCATTTTTCAATTGTTAAGAAAATTGTTTTGAGCTTTTAGTGGAATGTCTTCACTTGTCATAAGACGAGTTTGTACAATCCCATTTAATTCCACCATAATTGTACCTTGACAGATACGTATTTCGACCTCAACAGTAAAATCGTCTTCAAGTCAAGTCGAGTCAAGTACGAGACACTGAAGACGATCTTACTGTTGATGTCGAAATACGTATCTGTCAAGGTACAATTAAGTGGTGGAATTAAATGGAATTGTACAAACTAGTCTTATGACAAGTGATTTTCCAATTGTTTTTATATTGTTGTCTAAATCGCTGAACAATGAATTATGATGCATATCTCAGCTCTCTCTCTCCTACCTTAAAACACATTTTCACTGACCGAAAAAAAAAGGATCGGAATTGCGCGTATCGTCCGTCGTCGTTGTCGTCATCATCATCATCATCATCGTTGGCCATCTCGCCGGTCGGTTGGCCATGTTTGGCCTGCTGGCTGCAAACCCACTCGTTTATAATTTATGAAGCAGTTAATCTTTCCTTATTACCACACGAAGCAGCTCGAGCAGCCACCAAGTCCAAGTCCCACTACCGACTGACTGCTCGGGAGATGTAGGGAACACGCACATCACATCCCGGGAACGTGAGCTGGTGAGTGTTTTTCTTTTCGGGAAGGATTTCGATCGTTACTGGGCGCACAGGTAGGTTGGAACACTGCATTGTACATCATTTCTGTAGCGGTGCGGTAGCGTGGTGCGTTCGCGGTGCGCACGAGGTCCTTTCGCATTGCATTTGTTGGGATTCTTTGCACATACCTACTGCTTGCACACTGGGGAACTTCCGGACGGCGGGAGTGTGGAGAAGTCGAGATATTGTTATCTGTTGAGAGCGATACACGTATATGCGGTTTCGCCGAGTACGGGAACGAATTAATTATCCGCAGGATGAGCGTTTTCTTCACGCTAATAAGGAGCGGCAGCGAAGACCGACGACATCCGACGGCACGAACGGGCGGGATTACAAGCATTATTTTTTCCTCAAATTGTAATAAACTGGTGAATGATTTACGTTTCAGTATTTGTTTCGCGGGAAAGCGACAAGATGGGCACGTTTCTGTCGTGGCCCGATTTGGGAGAAAGTTTCTGGAGTGCGGTACATTCAAAAGATGAACTTTGCACAGAAACGTAATATTTTTTTTATCGTGTAGATATCGAGACTCACTAGACGCTATGACATAAGAGGAAGATGTTTTTTGGTTACCAGTTTAGTGTTAAAGTTCTACGTTAGGAAAAAATATTATGGATTTGGCCAAACATTTGTGCATGTTTAAAGCATTTTTATCGATTCAATTACATCAAAATCACATTGCGTCACTGCAAATTATATTCACATAAGCTCATCTATGCTGGTTGTCGCAATCGACCACAGAAACACTACAGATGTCGAGTGGAAATCATCGGTGGTTTTGGGGGGAACCATACTGCAGTAGTCGGTCGCCGGATGCAGCATCAGTCACGAACGACCTGACACATTGCAGCCGGCATCGAAAACCGCGACATGCTGTACCATACCTACTTCGGGGACCATGATTGAAGTGATTCTATTATGACATTCCGTACCCACTCGAACATAATGTTGCAGTCAGTGAGCTGCCATGCCGCAGGACATTCAGGGACCACATGCCTCACCAATCAAACCACAAAAATACAATTGAGCACAGCTGACCTGAAGGGCCATTTGGTACGACAAGGACTTTTGCTACCAGCAATAATGGGAGTGGACTCCACAGGAGAGATTTATTAATGTTTTCCTTTCAATAATTTCGATTCAGCTTCTACCTATCCTTGGCACCAATCGATTCCGAGTTGAAGTGACTTGGATAAATACGAAATGGCCTATCGTGCGAAGGCAAATAATTAGCTGCAATGCTCGCGACGATAAGCGGCACCTAGATCCAGCCTTCCCCACGACCGCCTTACCAAGATTCAGGCATGAGCCCAATCAAGCTCGAGCGTTAATTTATTTGCACATTGATTAAAACCAGCTTACACGGTGGAGAAAACTCAGTCGTATGAATAGGTGTGATACTAGGGTGAGAAAATTGAAAGTGAAAATTGTCCTTATGTATTATGCGAGTAATTATTTCTTCGAGGAACGTCCACATTTTTTATTATTTTTGTGATAACTTTTAAATATATCCGGGGCAAAAATACATCTGTCGAATATTATTCTCCGAAAAAACTGATATCGAATTAATTTGGGACGTCATTGGGACAGCAATTGGACCACTCTAGTTTACACAAGCACCACTGATCCGTGCGAGAAAAGTGCAACAAAAGAAGAAAAGGTTTATAAGAGGATAATGAGTTGAATTAATCATATTGGAATCCTTTTAATGGAACCTGTCTGGAAGCGTTCGTTCCGTTTACACCTTCAAGGTAAGCGCGCCTCGCTTCTAGGCTTTCGCGGATTGTGCACGCGTCGTGGTCCGAGATGTGGTCATATATATATCGTTGCTTAATTAATTTGAGTTTTGGTCGAAGGTGTTTACTTATCTCTTAATTTCAACGCCGAATGCCGCGCTTGAAGTTCAGCTTTTAATTGGTCTCGAAATGTAGAACACTTATATGGTGGAATCCAGTGGAGAGCAATCGCGTGGTCGGTTGGCCTCCGGCTGCCATGAGATTGAGTGCATTCATTGATTCGTTTTGCAGCCCTTTGACTCGGAAAAATAAGTCAATTATGGTTGAACGAATGATTAATCATTGCACTGTTTTGATTTGTAAGTGAGGTTATATAGGACCCCCTCACCTGGTAATACTTTGTTGGAAATGTCATCTGTTTAAATAACATATATTGGTAAACACAAACACCTGAGAATGATGCTACACAATGTCATAGTTGAGAAATCACACGACTGCAGTTTTACTATCGGATAAGGCCGATAATAGTACAAGACGCCCAATCTAGCCAGAATATAGGGTGAGACGGTATAATATGCCCCCCCTAAGGCAACTCTTTGATAACTTTTTACTTTTCAACGCAATTTATGCAAACTTTGTGTTATTTGGTAGTCCAGGAAGTCGCAAATGCATTGCCCGTGAGTAGTCATATAAAAATATTACAGATAACACGTAATGAAGCTTTTTTGAAAAGTCGTGAAAAAATGAATTTCAAGAAGTGCCTGGCCAATACGCCCCACCTTAACCAAAGACGTTTCATAGCCCTTCATTAGTATTTTATCAATCCCATAATAAAAAGGTTACAAATCCTTATGCGCTTGACATTAAAAAACCAACATAGGTCCATTTAAGCAGGTGTGAATTACATTTCAATATTTTCCATACAATTTGGAAGCAACTGCTGCAGGCTCGCTGCGCTTGTGTCCAGTTGGTAAGGGCATATCGTCCTGCCTACACTGGGGCGTTTTGGCCAGTGAAACATGTTTTCGAAAATCGTTACATTTTTGAAGATGGAAGCAATTTTATATCATATTAACCACTGAGAAAAGTTATTTTGTTGCCCAACTGAGTGTTCCAGTGCAAGTTTTGCGGACAGTATGTTAGAGTCGCTCCAGAATGTTGAGCAAACAAACATGAAAAGTTACATCAAAACTGTAACTTTTTGTATTTCGCTATTATTTTCATTGTGTGATACAAAAATATTTCCACATTCACATAGTATGATGGGTTTACAAATACTTATGGGTACCAACTGATTTTGACCCTTAATTAGTTATAGTTTTCTAGAAATCAAAGGGGGGCGTTTTGGCCAGGTGGGGCGCATTATACCGTCTTACCCTACAAATTTATTTGTTGAAACCACTCAAATTACTTCCTTTTTTGGTTATTGTGAAATAAAAACAGTTTTAAAGATAACATGATCTTCATAAGCACCGAGCTCGCTTAGGTACTGTTTTTGGCTTTGGGACAGTTCGTCGAATGACGTTTAGTCGAATGACATTTAGTCGAAAGTACATTTGGTCGAAGGGACATTTAGTCGAATGGACATTTAGTCGAAATGACATTTAGTCGAACGGGCATTTAGTCGAATTGAAATTTAGTCGAAGGTTGAAAGTGTTTAGTCGGTAATAGGAAATTAGGTAAATGAATAATTCTTTAATAGATTGTTGGTGGTATTTGAATAAATAATCCACAAATGAAACAGGAAGTAGGCCTTGAACAGACATGACAGTTTTTTTTCCTGCTCTTCATTTTTCTCTCTAATCTGAAGTTTTCAACAAATTTTGAATTGTGATGTGAAAATCTTTCGTTTATCTGGCAAGGAGTGTTGCGGCTATTTGCAGCGGATTGGAGACGAGTATCATTAAGTATAATTTTGTATATATCCTATTGCTTTTGGCTTCAGAGAAGCAGACAAATAAGTTCTAGTTTTAGTAATAATTATATGCAGTACTGTTAACAGATTGAAACAGTTTTGCACCCCGGTATTCTTCTACGTATCAAAGGGGATGGCGTCTTAACCCAAAGCTGCTAGATTGCAACAAGCGTAACGACAGTTTTCTTGGTAGGCATGGAATCCCTTTCCAGGGCGTTGTCAGGAGAAGAGTGCTTTTGGTTAGGTGGTTTTGAATGAGGTATTACTATGTTACCTAAATAGTACTACGGCTACGATATTGGCAACCGCGCTTTTGGTGTCTCGGCTGGTGTGCGGCGACAACTGATCATTGCGACTAAGTGGCGGCTGAATAGTGGCCGGCTGGTGAACTATCGAGGAGCAAAAATGGCAAGGAAAGGATGAACGGCAAGATCGTAGAATCAGCGACGGATTACCGACCGTTTGGTAACCGTCATTACGGCACCAAACGAGATAGTTTAGATTTTAGCGTAATTCGGTCTATATAAGTTTGTAGCAGGTTTGTAGGGCTGTGATAGAATTGGAATTCCTGGAATTCCTGATTCCTGAATATTTTTTATTCTTTCTCAATTAAAGAAACTTTCAACCCTAGAGTTGTTCATTTCTGAGTAAATAAATTTCCGAAAGAGTTTGTGGAGATTATTCCGGAGGAATCCCAGAGGAAAGTAAAGTGTTATTATGGTCGGGACAACGGACACGCCCTGAATATTTATGGAGCAAAACAAAACGTGTGTTTTATCAACGCTCCCTGGGCAACACATTTTGTTTCCCAAAAATATGTTTCAATGAGTGTGGTCGTAGGATTTCTCATTTTTCAATCATTTTTATTACTAATTATATTCGCGTTCTAACCGTACATGTTTTCTTTTATCTTTTAAGCTGCTATTCCGCAAAATTATAAGATTAAAACACAAGACGCTCAGGTTTTATATTAAAAAAAAATCAAATATGAACTAGTCTTCAGAAAACTCAAAATGATTTTTCATGATAATCGTGTGCGAAGTATTTAATTTTGAAATTTATACTAGCCCAACTGATGTGCATATAACACGAGCGTCACACGAACGAACAAAAATAAACAGTAACTGCATACTGCTTATTTAGGATGAAACAATCAATAGATGAGTAGATGAGTTGCATACAGATTGAGATCGAACATACATAATTACATTACATAATTATCTAGATAAATAGCAATGTATTTCTAAATTGTTCGTCTCCCTGTTTCAATTTTGTATCCGTTCATCGAGAAACTATAATTTGCGGTTAATATATTTGCATATAGTATAACCATTACAAATTCATTTCGGCACATTTGAGTGTTACCAAAATATCTACTTTTGTCGAAATTCTGGAAATTTGAACGCCTTTCCAATCGTAATGTAGTTTTGAACAATAATACCTAAAATACATTATTTTCTATATTTATAATATTATAATATTTATTATTTTTATTATAATATTATAAATAATAAAACAGAAATTTTAAAATCTTGAGTATAATGGTAGGTATAATGAGGAAAATGAAGATTAGGAATTTTTGTATAAAAATCTATTAGAAGAAATTTAAATAATACATACATAATATTAATACATCTCCTGAGTAAAGACAAAAGTATTTCATATGTAAGAGTTCTATTCTGATGAACTTTGAAACGACATTAAAGGTCTAGAGAGTAATCATTCAATGCGAATCGTCCTTTTCTGATTATAAAACCGGTCCACCACAGTTTTATTGATTATCTGCGAATTAAAATCTTTTTTCTCAAGTATTGATAAAAACATCAGGGTGCATTTTGGATGAGGTGCATATTAGTTTTAATCATCATACTTATGTTATTATGATTATACTGCCTTCCGTCTTATCACATCATCTTTTCAGGATTCAAGAAATCTATTTCAATTGAAGCAAAACCTATATGCTGATTTTATCAAAGATATTCCTCGAAGGACAATTGGTTTTCCCATCTCTGAAGACAACAGTTAATCACTAAACGAACTTATATTGAAGAAAGGATCTTGTGGTCAAACCAGGTCAAACGATTTGAAATTTGGTGAGAAAATTCCATTATATTTATTATTAACGTACATATATTAAAACTATATGACTATATATTCAAATCAAACCATCAGGGCACCCAATTGAAGCGATTTGGATAGGAAGAGTGGAATTGCCAACTTCCTATTGTTAACATTTCGTGGATAAAGGGCGGGCTCATCTCCCCATCTATTGGGTCAATCTGGGAAACGAGGGCTAGGCTATATTATTGTATGTACTAACTTTCTTCTGGAAGGAGATTCTCTATTCACCCCGAGGATTCGCATAAGTGTCTCTGCTTGTGGAACCACCCCACCCATTTTGGCCCTTCATACAGGAGTTTGATGAAATACAAACAATAATATAATCATGATCAAATCGTTTGGCAGATATGGCCAGTGCTATCGGCAGGTGCCTTGCTACAATAGATGGTAGTATCATCATCATCATCATCATCAATTTGAATAAATAATCCACAAGATTCATGGATCAACTGGAAAGAGGAATTCAGTGGACGTGAGGAAGATCAATCAGCAGCGGAAGAAAGAAATACGAATGTCAATGAGGATTTTTCACCTGAGCTAACAGAAACTTCTGGAGACTCTGGTGTATTATAGAAAAATTGAAAACCTACAGAAATAGCAAAATATTAGGTACTGATGGTGAAATACCCTCTATTCTATTTTTCGGCACATTATCAAAAAACCAATGATATCAATGTTACTCCTTCATCGTAGTCTGCTTTGAAACATTTCGTTGATTGACAGCTAGTCTAATGACATTTGGTCAAATGACATTTCGTCGAAAGGACGTTTAGTCGAAGGGACATTTGGTCGAATGAAAATGGTTTTCCTATTCTTTTCATTGAAACTCTTTCTTTCACTCAATATTTATACAATAATTAGTTCAGAATAAAATTGTCTCCCAACCATAATTCGTTTATTATTGGCCGAAAATTTAGTTCCGACCTAATGATTATATGAATTTCTGGTGAAATGGTGACTGAATTTCTTTTGACCAGGTGGTATACTGCCGCTAACCGCAAGTCGAGCACATCTGTATATGGACGTCCATGTACATATGTGCTCGACTTGCAGTTAGCGGCAGTATAGATTCATTGTAGTCGGTTAGATCGGTTCGCCAAAGTCAATATCCAGTCGGAAATATTCAACGTTTTCGTATTATTTATTCTTTTTATGAACCCATCATTCTTTGGACAATATTGGAGCAATAATTATATGACTTTTAGAAACAATAAATCTTTTATTTTTTATTGTTATTGACTAAAGTTATTTTCTTTCAAATAGCCATTCGACGGAACGTTATTAGACTAAATGTTCCAAGTTTTTTAATTCGAAAATTCGCTTTCGACCAAACGTCATTCGACCAAATGTACGAAGATTTTTCATTCTAAAATCAGATTTCGACTAAATGTCAAATCGACCAAATGTCCATTCGACATAATGTCTTTTCGACTAAATGTAATTCGACGGAATGTCTTTCGACGAAATGGTATAGATTCCCTTTTTTTCTCTTGCATCTCCCTCTTTTCTCCCTCTGTTGTCATAAAATAAAGAGCAAAACTACTTTACAAGGGCATTAAAGTGTGGGATCCCAACGTTAGGTAATCTCATGTTTACAAAAATGAAGTAAAAGTTACCTAACTATTGGTTAGTTTCTATTTAAAATTACGTATGTTTTACATTATATAACGTAAATTTTACTCAACTTTAAGAAAAATTTCCCTAATATTGGGTTTCTACACTAAACACCCGATATGAGTGAAAAGTACCTAATATTAGGTACTTTTTTCTAACCGTGTACAACTTGGTCTTGGTCTAACCGTGTACAACAAAGGTCTACACAGGCCTGCCCAACGTACGGCCCACGGGCCGGATGCGGCCCTTGGCTCCATTTTTTGTGGCCCGCGGTGTGTAAGAAAAAATACTTCATAATCGAAACCTTTTCTATCTGTCTCGAGAAGCTCCTTTATAGGTATTATTTATTAAAAAATACTGTAGGTTATTACTGATTTAAAAATTAAATTTGGGCAAGCACGGAGTTGAATAATGCAGCACGGGCCAATTTGCTGTTAATGAGATTTTGGCAATGTTGGTGATATCGTGTGCTCTAATAAAAAAGCTTCCTTCAGTACTATTATCTCGTAAAGCGCTTTCAAGAGTTAAAGATCTCAAGAAGATTTGAAAAGTACATTCATGAAAAAGTCACCTGCTTCTGATTCTACCTGCTTGTAATGGAGGAAAATACTTAATGTAAAAAACAAGGCTCATGTAGCTGTCTTCATAAGGGGAATTGATGATCCTTTTCACATCACAGAATAATTAGCAGCTTTGTTCCCAATGCAGGAAACAACTACCAGTATCGACCTGGAGAAAGCTGTTAAGACATGTATGAAGGAGCTTGAAAACTTAAGGCCGAACATCTGATAGATCTCTGGCAATGACGGGAAAGAAAAATGGCGTTGTGACACTTGAAAATTAAAACAATTTGTTTATTTGTTAATCAATTGTCAATCAGCCTCAAAAGATAATTTGTAATATTTCTCTGCACATTGCATTTATCACCAAAAAGATGTATGTGCGAGAATGATCAATATTCGTGATGTAGCGTCGCTCGTTATCAAGAAAATCAACTTTACCTACGCGAGGGAACTCTACCACCACTAATTCCAAATTATGTTGACGGAAATAGAAGCAGAGTACGGAGATTTATTGTGTTAGTTCGTTGTCTAACCCGTGGTACCTTGCTTGAGAACGAAAGAAAATCACACCATCATTGTGAATAATTATTCTTGTAACAAAATCACTATTATTGTTAACACTATTATTTTTACAAGATAAAGCAAAACCAATGCCCAAGCTGAATGGGTGAGTAGCTTGCTTTTATAATACAGATCACCAACCATCTAAATGACCTAAACACTAAGCTGTAAGTCAGGGATCAACACGTCGAAATTTAATTATCCAAGTAAATATTGACACGAGATTGAAACAATTTGGCACAATTGAATGTTGATACATTTTTTTTCAATCCTGTAGAAAATAGTTCCAGCAAATTGGGGGCCCTCCTTAGCTGTGCGGTAAGACGCGCGGCTACAAAGCAAGACCATGCTGAGGGTGGCTGGGTTCGATTCCCGGTGCCGGTCTAGGCAATTTTCGGATTGGAAATTGTCTCGACTTTCCTGGGCATAAAAGTATCATCGTGTTAGCCTCATGATATACGAATGCAAAAATGGTAACCTGGCTTAGAAACCTCGCAGTTAATAACTGTGGAAGTGCTCAATGGACACTAAGCTGCGAGGCGGCTCTGTCCCAGTGTGGGGATGTAATGCCAATAAGAAGAAGAAGAAGTTCCTGAAAATCTGTTGACTATGCTATTAACCCTTATGCGGCCAACAAAAAAAACACACGTGGATGGCCGACAGGGTACCCGTGTTCCACTAAATTGATATTCTCATAACTTCAACAATTTTCAACCGATTTGGATAATTTTGACAGTTTTGGAAACAGAAACTCATATACTTTTGCCCATTGTCAAGGTTTACAGCTTATGCCCATGGTTATACAAGAAATCTTTGAAGTAAGGCTTAAGAGTCTACACGCGTAACCAAAGGCCATTCAACCAGTTTCAAATATGCTACAAGCTCTTTGCGTTTCTTAGATTTGAAGTTGTTCACAGTATATGCTTCGGTAATGCAAAATCCCTGAAATGAGGTCTTAGTCATCCGAGAAATTTCTGGAGTGAAGCCTAAAGATCTACTCGCGTAACCAAAGGCCTATTATGCAAATTCAAATACGGTACATGCTCTTTGTGGTACTTAGCATAGAATGCGTTCACAGTATATGTTCCGACTTCCGAGTCATCCAAGAAATCTCTGGAGTAAGGCCTTAAGGTCTACACTCATAACCATGGGTCTATGGACTTGTCTCAAAAGTGGTACACGCTTTTTGCGCATCTTGAAATCAAATGTGATCACTACATATGTTTTGCGCTATCGAAGAAATCTCTCGGATAAGTCCTCTGGCGCCTTCATTGCATATGTTCATGGTCAGCCAAGAAAACCCTGGAAAAAGCCTTCAGGTCTACACGCGTAACCAGAGATCTTTTAGATTGTTTCAAAACTGGTACATGCCCTTTGTGGTACATAGAATAGAACGCCTTTATTGCATATGTTCATGGTCCTCCAAGAAAACCCTGGAAAAGGCCTTAAGATCTACACGCGTAACCAAAGATCTATCAAATTTTTCAAAAGTGTTACATGCCCTTTGTGGTACATAGAATAGATTGCGTCCATTGCATAGGTTCATGGCCATCCAAGAAAACCCTGGAATAGGCCTTTAAATCTGCATGGGTACCCAGAGATCGTTTGGCTTGTTTCAAAAGTGGTACATACCCTTTGTGGTAAATAGAATAGAATACGTCCATTGCATATGTTTATGGTCTTCCAAGAAAATGTTAGAATAGGCCTCAGGATCTTCACACGCAACCAGATACCTTTCGGATTGTTTCAAAAGTGGCATATGCCTTTTGTGGTACATAGAATATACCGCTTTCATTGCACTTGAACAATCCTCAGGAACTTCACGCGTAACCAGAGCTCTTTCGGCCTATTTGAATAGTTATACATGCCTTTTATGGTACGTAGAATAGAATGCACCCATTTCAAATGTTCATGGTCATCCAAGAAAACCCTGGAGTAAAGCATTAGGATCTACACCAGAGCCTGTTTTAAATTTGGTACATGCCTTTGGGGTTCTAGAATAAAATGCGTTCATGGCATATGCTAATGGTCATCCTAGAAATTTATGGAGTAAGACTTCTAGGCTTACACGAATATCTAGAGGGTCTTTAAAGTCACTCCTTACGGAATCCAAGTTTTAAAGTGCTCGCGTTTTCGGGGGCTGTTATTTTTATTATTTCACGCATGCTGCGACGCAGCAAAGCTAAATCAACAAAAATGACAGTTGTGCGCCGCAGTGTGCGAAAACGCGAACACTTTGAAACTTGGATTCCGTGAGGAGTGTCCTTAATCTAATTTTAATATGGTACATGATCTTTGCGATATTAGCCCGTTTTTTCCCTCACGTTCTCGGCGTGAAGTTGTATCGTTCCAATTTATTTATATTTTGCATTTCCAAAGAATAGACAACTTCATATTAGGGATATGAATGAAGTTTGTATACTACCTGGAACCAACAACAACAAGACAACAATAACTACTTGGAATGCTAATATATCAAGATGAGGTTTCACATCTTGTTTATTCTTCAATAACTGTCCAGAGCTAATGACAACAACTTGAACTACTTGAAATGCAAACATATACCAATAGCCTTCCGTTCGTGGGTTGATCTGCAGATCATTTCTGTATGGATTTCATAGACTACCTACTACCATGGCAAATACAAAAACTACAGCAGACGTTCGATAACTGCAAGTCACTTAACTGCAATGCTTTTAACCTGCATTTCAATTGTTGCAACAGTTTAACAGTTATCGGACCGCTAAACTTCAAACCGATGTCAGACTCAATGACAGCTGCATTGCGCTGCACATTTAGATGCACTTTTATTGCATCTGACGTCGATTGACGTTTGACGTTTGCAGTTTGACGTCTAGAGTGCGTTGCAGTTATCGAACGGCATTCGATAACTGAAAAGTAAACATTTTGCAGTTATCGAACGGCTTCTGTACTAGGAATGCGTACATTCACTCAGATGAGGTTGACCCGATTTTGTCACTTCCAGATTTTGACTACCCCTGATTTTGCCTAACTATTCACTGCCTGTAGGTTATTATGAATCATTTATGAATACCTGTTAATAAGTTTGTAAGTCTCTTCGACAAAAAATACGGATTCCATTCACGTATTTTGTCTTGCTACGGAGCCCACGACAATGAAAATAACTACTTAAAATACAAACATATACCAAGAAGGAGTTTCACAACTTGTTTATTTTCAAATAACTGCCTCCATTAAGGAGGTTGATCCATCGACCTTGACTCTATTTCATAGATTATCTGGAGCTCAAGACAACAACAAGAACTACTTGGAATACAAACATATACGAAGAAAGGGTCACGCTACTTGTTTATTCTTCGATAACTGCCTCCATTACGGAGATTGATCCAAAGATCTTGATTGTATGGAGTTCGTAGACTACCAGGAGCCCACGACAAGAGCTACTTGGAATCCAAACATATACCAAGAAGGGGTCACAAAACTTGTTTATTCTTCAATAACTGCCTCCATTACGAAGATTGATCCACAGACCTTGACTCTATGGGGTTCGTAGACTTCCTGGAACCAATAATAACAAGAACTACTTAGAATACAAACAAATACCATGAAGGCGTCACACAACTTGTTTATTCTTCTATAACTGCTTCCGTTACCAAGGTAGAACCCCATACCTTGACTCTATGGAGTTCGTAGACTACCTGGAGTCCTCGGCAACAACAAGAACTATTTGGAATACACACATATACCAAGAAGGGGTCACGCTACTTGTTTATTCTTCGATAACTGCCTCCATTACGGAGATAGATCCAAAGATCTTGACTGTATGGAGTTCGTAGACTACCTGGAACTCACGACAACAACAAGAACTACATGAAATACAAACATATACCAAGAAGGGGTCACACAACTTGTTTATTCTTCAATAACTGCCTCCATTACGGAGGTTGATCCACCGACCTTGAATCTATGGAGTTCGTAGACTACCTGGAGCCAACGACAACAACAAGAACTACTTGAAATACAAACATATATCAAGAAGGGGTCTCAAAACTTGTTTATTCTTCAAACGCTGCCTCCGTTACCGAGGTCGATCCCCAGGCCTTGACTCTATGGAGTTCGTAGACTACCTGGAGTCCTCGACAACAAAAAGAACTACTTGGAATACACACATATACCAAGAAGGGTAACACAACTTGTTTATTTTTCGATAACTGCCTCCATTACGGAGATTTTTCCAAAGTCCTTGACTGTATGGAGTTCGTAGACTACCTGGAACTCACAAAAACAACAAGAACACATAAAACAAACATATGCCAAGAAGGGGTCACAAAACATGTTTATTCTTCAATAACTGCCTCCATTACGGAGGTTGATCCACTGACCTTGAATCTATGAAGTTCGTAGACTACCCAGAGCCCCCGACTACAACCAGAACTACTTGGAATACAAACATATGCCAAGACGGGGTCACACAACTTGTTTATTCTTCGATAACTGCCTCCATTACGGAAATTGATTCGAAGACCTTGACTGTGTGGAGTTCGTAGACTACCTTGAACTCACGACAACAATAGGAACTACATGAAAAACAGATATATATCAAGAAGGGGTTACGCAACTTATTTATTCTTCATTAACTGCCTCCATTACGGAGGTTGATCCACAGACCTTGAATTTATGGAGTTTGTAGACTACCTGGAACCAATGACAACAACAAGAATTACCTGGAATACAAACAGATACCAAGAAGGGGTCACGCAACTTGTTTATTCTTCAATAGCTGCCTCCGTTACTGAGGTTGATCCACAGATCTTGACTCTATGGAGTTCGTAGACTACCTGGAGCCCACGTCAACAACAAGAACTACTTAGAATACAAACATATACCAAGAAGAAGTCACGCAACTTGTTTATTCTTCGTTAACTGCCTCCATTACGGCGATTGATGCGAAGACCTTGACTGTATGGAGCTCGTAGACTACCTGGAATCAATGACAGCAACAAGAACTACTTGGAATGCAAACATGTTTTAATAAAAGGTCATTGGATGACTCGGAACATATACTGTGAAAGCATTATATGCTAAGCATCATACAGAGCATGTACCGTTTTTGAATTTGCAGGATAGACCTCTGGCAACGTTAGCATACCATAAGATCTTATTCCAGGGATTTTTTGGATGACTGAGGCCTTACTCCAGGGGTTTTTGGAGAACCAGAATATACACTGTGAACACCGACTATTCTAAGAAGCGCAATGAGCATGTAATATATTTGAAACTGGTTGATAGTCCTTCGGTTACGTGTGTAGACTCTTAAGCCTTACTTCAAAGATTTCTTGTATAACCATGGGCAAAAGCTGTAAGCCTTGACAATGGGCAAAAAGTATATGAGTTTCTGTTTCCAAAACTGTCAAAATTATCCAAATCGGTTGAAAATTGTTAAAGTTATGAAAATATCAACTTAGTGGAACACGGGTACCCTGTCGGCCATCCACGTGGTAAAAAAAATCAGATGCCCCTCCCCACGTCCCTCCTCACTGTATCAACGTGATTTTCTCACAGATGCTACATTTTATGGAGTTCTTAGATGTCACCGAGTTTCAGCTTTCAGCTATAAAAATTCATTGAAATATCACCACTTGAATTTGAAAAAGGAACACGGGTACCCCGTCGGCCGCATAAGGGTTAAACTAAAAGCCTTTCGACAGTAGTTTTCAAGTCTATTCGCTTATTTTTAAGAACACAGTTCCTCAACATCGTTATCTGATGTAAATAATGGAATAAACCTGGAATGTTTCAAATGGAGGTAATTGACCTCAAATGCAACAACGAGCTCAAATCTAAATTTCAGAAATACACCACTCTTGTGAGATACTTTTTCTCTTCAGAAGTACATATCTGTGTGAACAACTCGTATTAAGGATGAAAGCAGTAAAAAGTTGATCTCCGTTATCTGCTTGCGAAATTTGATAACCGATTGTGAAATCAAATTGCGTCATTGGAAAGAAGTCTACATTTCCATGTCCTGCTACTTAAAAAGAAAAAGAAATAAGCACACAAAAAAAAAAGATTGACCAAATGTAATACTTAATATCGTGTTTAGTTTTTCTTTAATACAGAAATGTATTTTATTTTCGGTATTTTGAAACTGTATAAAAACCCAGATTAATCCACCTAGCGGTGATGGTGCCTTTCTCGACCTTCGTAAAATGTGTGTGCTTGAAAAAAGATGAGCTAGTAGCTAGGAGTAAAAAAGACAAATTTCTTTGTCCGTTCTATAAAAATCAGATTATTTATGGCAAAGATATTGTAGATCCAGTTGAAAACCGAAAATCATATTTTGTCCTATTTCCGGATGTCGCAACTGCATCGCGAGTGGTGCCCGACTATGGCAAAGTTGCGCACTACTCGCGATGCAGTTGCAACATCCGGAAATGCGAGAAAATGCGATTTCGCGGGACCTCGGTTTGGTTTTCAGCTTGATCTACAATATGCTAATAAGAATTTCGTAATTTTTGTTTCCTTTTTCAATCTTTTTGACGTACATAACCCTGTTTTATTTCACCCAGTCATATATTTTAAGGATATCACTTTTGGATGTTAGTTGAATTGAAGCTCCGACTACACAAAAAGAAAACGAAAATGTCCTCCCATCACGCGAGCGGAGGGCAATATTTGTTATGATATAAATCTCATGACCGTCTTTCTGCCAAACTCCCGTATGAAGTGGGAGAGACAGAGACATCATCTCAGTTCGTCGAGCTGAATCGATTGGTATATAACACTATGGGTCTCCAGGCCTTCTGTAAAAGTTTGGTTTTTGGAGCGAACATACAGCCTTTTCGTATAAAAAGGCTAAAATGGTGTTTCGGCCATAACTTCCGATCCCATCGTCCGATCTAGCCAATTTTCAATAGGAAACAATGGGACAGGATTCAGCGTCGAATGTAACTTGTTGCGTGTGAACCGATTAAGGTTAGGTGTTCGAAAAATAGGTGACATTTTTCGTGATTTTTATGAAAAAAGGTATTTTGGTCATAACCTTCGATCCCATAGTCCGATCTAGCCAATTTCAAATAGGAATCAATGGGACAGGATTCTGCGTCGAATGCAACTTGTTGCGAGCAAATCGGTTGAAGATAAGTGCCCGAAAAATGAGTGACATTTTTTACGCGATTTTTTCGTAGGATTTTGTATTTTGGCCATAACTTTCGATCCCATAGTTCGATCTGGCCAATTTAAAAAAGGAGACAGTATGACAGGATTCTACGTCGAATGCAACTTGTTGTGAGCAAATCGGTTGAGGATAAGTGCCCGAAAAATGAGTGATATTTCTTACACGATTTTTTCGTAGGATTTTGTATTTTGGCCATAACTTTCGATCCCATAGTCCGATCTGGCCAATTTCAAATAGGAATCAATGTAATAGGATTCTGCGTCAAATACAACTTTTTGCGAGCAAATCGGTTGAGGATAAGTGCCCGAAAAATGAGTGACATTTTTTACGCGATTTTTTCGTAGGATTTTGTATTTTGGTCATAACTTTCGATCCCATAGTTCGATCTGGCCAATTTCAAATAGAAAACAATGGAACAGGATTCTGCGTCGAATGCAACTTGAGACGACCGATTTGCTCAAATGCAACTTTTTGCGAGCAAATCGGTTGAGGATAAGTGCCCGAAAAATGAGTGACATTTCTTACACGATTTTTTCGTATGATTTTGTGTTTTGGCCATAACTTTTGATCCCATAGTCCGATCTGGCCAATTTGAAATAGGAAACAATGGGACAGGATTCTGCGTCGAATGCAACTTGTTGCGAGCAAATCGGTTGAGAATAAGTGTCCGAAAAATGAGTGACATTTTTTACGCGATTTTTTCGTATGAATTTGTATTTTGGCCATAACTCTCGATCCCATAGTTCGATCTGGCCAATTTCAAATAGGAAACAATGGGACAGGATTCTGCGTCGAATGCAACTTGTTGCAAGCAAATCGATTGAGGATAAGTGCCCGAAAAATGAGTGACATTTAGTTGAGTAGTTTTGCGCACACACACACACACACACACACACACACACACACACACACACACACACACACACACACACACACACACACACACACACACACACACACACACACACACACACACACACACACACACACACACACACACACACACACACACACACACACACACACACACACACACACACACACACAGACATCACCTCAATTCGTCGAACTGAGTCGATTGGTATATAACACTATGGGTCTCCGGGCCTTCTATAAAAAGTTTGTTTTTGGAGCGATCATATAGCCTTTACCGTATACTTAGTATACGAGAAAGGCAAAAATGGTATAATTTTCGATCCCATAGTCCGATACAACGGGACAGGATTCTACGTCGAATGCAACTTGTTGTGAGCAAATCGGTTGAGGATAAGTGCCCGAAAAATGAGTGACATTTTTTACGCGTTTTTTTCGTACGAATTTGTATTTTGGCCATTACTTTCGATTCCATAGTTCGATCTGGCCAATTTCAAATAGGAAACAATGGGACAGGATTCTGCGTCGAATGCAACTTGTTGCGAGCAAATCGGTTGAGGATAAGTGCCCGAAAAATGAGTGACATTTCTTACGCGATTTTTTTGTATGAATTTGTATTTTGGCCAGAACATTCGATGTCATAGTCCGATCTGGCCAATTTCAAATAGGAAACAATGGGACAGGATTTTGCGTCGAATGCAACTTGTTGCGAGCAAATCGGTTGAGGATAAGTGCCCGAAAAATGAGTGACATTTTTACGCGATTTTTTCGTATGATTTTGTATTTTGGTCATAACTCTCGATCTCATAGTTCGATCTGGCCAATTTCAAATTGAAAACAATGAGACAGGATTCTGCGTCGAATGCAACTTGTTGCGAGCAAATCGGTTGAGGATAAGTGCCCGAAAAATGAGTGACATTTTTACGCGATTTTTTCGTATGAATTTGTATTTTGGCCATAACTTTCGATCCCATAGTCCGATCTGGCCAATTTCAAATAGGAAATAATGGGACAGGATTCTGCGTCGAATGCAACTTGTTGCGAGCAAATCGGTTGAGGATAAGTGCCCGAAAAATGAGTGACATTTTTTGAGTAGTTTTGCGCACACACACACACACACACACACACACACACATACACACACACACACACACACACACACACACACACACACACACACACACACACACACACACACAGACATCACCTCAATTCGTCGAACTGAGTCGATTGGTATATAACACTATGGGTCTCCGGGCCTTCTATAAAAAGTTTGTTTTTGGAGCGATCATATAGCCTTTACCGTATACTTAGTATACGAGAAAGGCAAAAATGTAGCGAATATTTCTTGGCCCGCCAGCAAGTGGTCAATCAGGAAATTTTCCCGTGGATTGAAAGGGCTCAACTCTAATATGACAACTGTGCAATAAAAATCCTATTCGACTAAATGCTGATGTCATATTAGTACTCGTCGATAGAAAATCCTTCCGCACGCGATGGCATATATGAGCAAATCAAATCACCTTCCTTTTGCCAGTGGAGATATATCAGCTTCCACACTGATATTCTTCCCTCCCCCTTCTTCATACGGGTGCTTGGCAGAATGAAAGTCGTGTGATATATGCCATCACAAATATTGCCCTCCGCTCGCTTTCAAATCGACTTCTATAAAAACCCAGATTAATCCACCTAGCGGTGATGGTGCCTTTCTCGACCTTCGTAAAATGTGTGTGCTTGAAAATAGATGAGCTAGTAGCTAGTAGCTAGTAGTAAAAAAGACAAATTTCTTTGTCCGTTCTATGAAAATCAGATTATTTATGGCAAAGATATTGTAGATCCAGTTGAAAACCGAAAATCATATTTTGTCCCATTCCCGGATGTCGCGACTGCATCGCGAGTGGTGCCCGACTATGGCACAGTAGCGCACTACACGCGATACAGTTGCAACATCCGGAAATGCGAGAAATGCGATTGTCGCGAAACCTCGGTTCGGTTTTCAGCTTGATCTACAATATGCTAATAAGAATTTCGACATTTTTGTTTCCTTTTCCAATCTTTTTGACGTACATACCCCTGTTTTATTTTACCCAGTCATATATTTTAAGGATATCACTTTTGGATGTAAATTGAACTGAAGCTCCGACTACACAAAAAGAAAACGAAAATGTCATTCCCATCAAGCGAGCGGAGGGCAATATTTATTATGATATAAATCTCATGACCGTCTTTCTACCAAACTCCCGTATGAAGAGGAAGGGAAGTGTATCAGTGTGGAAGCATCCGATAGTTCGTTTTCGGAAAGAAATTATAGCCTTTCGGTACAACCTTTGTTACACAAGAAAGGCAAAAAGTATTTTGGCCATAATTTCAAAGGTAATAGTCCAATCTGGCCAACTTTCTAAATAGAACAGGATTCCGCATCTAATGCAATTTGTTGTGAGTAAATCGGTTGAGGGTAAGTCCATTAAAAGTCAGCTAGACTTTTTACTCGCTTTTTATAACACATAGTATATTTTGGCCATAATTTCTGTGCCCATGGTCCAAATTTTCAATAGAAAACAATACGACAGGATTCCGCGTCGAATGAAACTTGTTGGAATTATAGATAGTGGAATATATAGATGAGTGAAGATAAATCCTCTGTCTCCAAACGAACTGTCAAACGTGTCTCCAAACGAGCATGACGTCACGATTTCAATGGAAACGTTAAGGGCTGTGACGTCATATGTGCGTGTGCACGGGCAGAAAAATCGACTCAGCCATGCTTTCGCTCATCTATATATTCTACTATCTATAGTTGGAATTAAATCGGTTGAGGATAAGTTCCAAAAAAGTGAGCTAAACTTTTCGCACCTTTGGTGCGCACACACACACAGAGACATCATCGCAGTTCATCGAGCTTATACGTATATAACACTATGAGTCTCCAGGCCTTCTGTAAAAGTTTGGTTTTGGAGCGAACATACAGCCTTTTCGTAGAAAAAGGCAAAATGGTGTTTCAGCCATAATTTCCGATCCCATAGTCCGATCTAGCCAATTTTCAATAGAAAACAATGGGACAAGATTCTGCGTCGAATGCAATCTGTTGCGAGCGTCAATAGATGAAGTCTAAGTGCTAAAAAGTGAGCTAGACTTTTTCGAACTCTTTTTCACAATAAATAGTAATTTGACCATAACATCTAAACCCATAGTCCGATCTGGCTAATTTTCAATAAGAAAATATGAGACAGGATTCTGCGTCGAATGCAACTTGTTGCTAGCAAATCGGTTGAGGATAATTGCCCGAAAAATGAGTGAAATTTTTTACGCGATTTTTTCGTATGAATTTGTATTTTGGTCATTTCTTTCGATCCCATAGTCCGATCTGGCCAATTTCAAATAGGAAACAATGGGACAGGATTTTGCATCGAATGCAACTTGTTACGAGCAAATCGGTTGAGGATAAGTGCCCGAAAAAATGAGTGACATTTTTACGCGATTTTTCGTATGAATTTGTATTTTGGCCATAACTTCTGATCCCATAGTCCGATCTAGCCAATTTCAAATAAGAAACAATGGGATAGGATTCTGCGTCGAATGCAACTTGTTGCGAGCAAATCGGTTGAGGGTAAGTGCCCGAAAATGAGTGACATTTTTACGCGATTTTTTCGTATGAATTTGTATTTTGGCCATAACTTTCGATCCCATAGTCCGATCTAGCCAATTTCAAATAGGAAATAATGGGACAGGATTCTGCGTCGAATGCAACTTGTTGCAAACAAATCGGCTAAGAGTAAGTGCCCGAAAATGAGTGACATTTTTACGCGATTTTTTCGTATGAATTTGTATTTTTGCCATAACTTGATCCCATAGTCCGATCTGGCCAATTTCAAATAGGAAACAATGGGACAGGATTCTGCGTCGAATGCAACTTGTTGCAAGCAAATCGGTTGAGGATAAGTGCCCGAAAAATGAGTGACATTTTTTGAGTAGTTTTGCGCACACACACACATACACACACACACACACACACACACACACACAGACATCACCTCAATTCGTCGAACTGAGTCGATTGGTATATAACACTATGGGTCTCCGGGCCTTCTATAAAAAGTTTGTTTTTGGAGCGATCATATAGCCTTTACCGTATACTTAGTATACGAGAAAGGCAAAACATTCTTCATGCCTGCCGTATCCTAACGGAACTATCAATTCTATACTTTCGCCTCTAATTCTATCATGAACATGTACGTCCAAGTTTGGAAGATGATATTAGCCTTTCCATATCATCAATCAGGGATTGAATCCAAAAGATAATGAAAAAGTCTCTCTCTTATCATGTCTGTACATTAGAGTGGGGCGTCATGGGCATTTTTTCAAATCTATGATTTTTCGAAGCCATTTGGGTCCTAATCAACTGTGCAGAATTTGGACCCGATCGCTTTCCGCATCGCGTTTGAAGTTTGTATGGAAATTTGCTGATTGTTGTTTTTCGATCTGACTAAAACTGTCAAAATTTCTTTGACTACGTAGAAAAAATGTTTGGCGAAATCTCAGGATGTTTCATTTGGGGAGTGGGGTAAAATAGCCCAAAAATTGACCGTGGTGACACTCACCAATTTTAGCACGATTTGATTCGATTTTATCACGCCCAATTTGATAGATGTTTCAAACTCAATTCCATTGTATTTTGAAATAACATACATTTTAGTACATTATGTGGAAGATATTGATTTGGAAAATGTATTGGAAGTAAGTACTTTCCCTTTGATGGGACTCGAACCCATGATCCTACAGTACGCTAGATTGGTGCTTTAACCAACTAAGCTACGAAGGAGCTCCGTCGGCCTTCGCAACCTAGTGGCTACTGTATGAGCTCGAAATTCCCAAGTTGAACACATAGTCAAATCACTAGCTATACATTTCTCAAGCCAACACTTCCACATTAGAGGCGCGTGAGTATTTAGAATGTCTGACGGCTATACACATTCTACATCAGCAACTGTACTGTAGGGTCATGAGTTCGAGTCCCATCGAAGGGAAAGTGGTTACCTCAATACATTCTCCAAATCAATATCTTCCACATAATGTACATATTCACATATGAGTTTTCACAACATTGTAAATTAATGCCCAAGCCGGGTGGTTTATCCCCGGAAATAGGCAATTAACTTTGAAATAAATTTTAGTTTTCTTTCTATGTGTTAGGTACCTAATAAAAACATTTGGAGAAAATGTACTATTTGGAGAAAAAAGTTAGATAACTTTTAAAAGTGAATATTTTTCACCAGAAACTGAAGGATGAATAACTAAACTTCACTTTCGTATATTTTATTAATTAGCTAGTTCGGAGAATCGAGACCCTACTTGTCCTTTTTCAATTTGATTATTCTGGCCAACTGTCCAGATCTATTACTTCTTATGATCTTGATAGTTTGCTTCAAAATTCTTCCAAGTGTTGTATTTACATCCCTATAGCACTGGTCCTATCTGACAAACGATTTGATCCTGGTTGAAATATTGTTATATTTCATAAAACTCATGTATGAAGGGCCAAAAATCGTGAGGTTTGTTCCATAAGACGATCCCCACCGATGTGTATCCAAATGAGTGTCTAGTATAGGAACGAAATGCGTTCATATTTTATTTATGCACTTGTTCTCGCACCGGTTGTTTCTATCAAGGTTGTTGAAGTGCAATCATGCTTCGCACCGGTGGTGAATATCCGGTTGCTATTGAGGCAAACACGGAAATAAATAAAATCAGGAAAAAAAAAATTATTTATTTTCAAATCTTTCAGAACGCGCTCCAACTTTTGTAATATAAATATGTGCGTAATGCATTTTGTGATTATCAGATTAGCTAGACACACATCTGCTAGGTGGCGCTAGCTTATATGCAATAATTTAGTGAGGTGGATATCTCGAGATCTATAAGACTTAGGTAGCCATAAAATTTATGATGGAGAATAGTTTGGAATTCATACACATAGCGGCGCTAGTGTATGAGAAACAACCTGTTAGGTTAAATATTTCTAAATCCGTTAGAGTTTGGAAGTGGCCATCTTCTACAAAGTTATCCGAATTATCTGTTAGGTTGGTTATTATGTAAGATTTAAAAGGGTAGTCAAAACCAGAAGTTTAGTTTGAAACCGCAATACTCATTGGCGCTCGAGTTGAGTCGAATCGAGTCAAGTACGAGACACTGAAGATGGTCTTACTGTAGTATCTGTCAAAGGTACAACCAAGTGGTGGAATTAAATGGAATTGTACGAACTCGTCTTAGAATACGGCAATATTCTGAAAATTCCAGATTTTGAGATATTTAACCTATCAGTTTATTTCTTATACACTAGCGCCGCTAAGCGATTGTGTTTAAAACTAAACTTGCTTGCATCATGTGTGTATCATGTTTTCACCACCCGAACAACTTTGTGGAATACGGCAATATTCTAAAAAAATCAGTTTTCGAAATATCTATTTATTTATTTTCAGACTAAGGCCGGAGTGGCCTGTGCTGCACATAAAAGACTTCTCCATTCAGCTCGGTTCATGGCTGCACTTCGCCAACCACGCAGTCTGCGGAGGGTCCGCAAGTCGTCCTCCACCTGATCGATCCACCTTGCCCGCTGTGCACCTCGCCTTCTTGTTCCCGTCGGATCGTTGTCGAGAACCATTTTCACCGGATTACTGTCCGACATTCTGGCTACGTGCCCGGCCCACCGCAGTCTTCCGATTTTCGCGGTGTGAACGATGGATGGTTCTCCCAACAGCTGATGCAACTCGTGGTTCATTCGCCTCATCCACGTACCGTCCGCCATCTGCAACCCACCATAGATGGTACGCAACACTTTCCTTTCGAAAACTCCCAGTGCGCGTTGGTCCTCCACGAGCATCGTCCAGGTCTTGTGTCCGTAGAGAACTACCGGTCTTATAAGCGTTTTGTAGATAGTCAGTTTGGTACGGCGGCGAACTCTATTCGATCGGAGCGTCTTGCGGAGTCCAAAGTACGTACGATTTCCAGCCACTATGCGTCTCCGAATTTCTCTGCTGGTATCGTTATCGGCGGTCACCAGTGAGCCCAAGTACACGAATTCTTCAACCACCTCGATTTCGTCACCACCGATACAAACTCGTGGTGGGTGGCTCACATTGACCTCTCTTGAGCCTCTTCCTATCATGTACTTCGTCTTCGACGTGTTGATGACTAGTCCAATCCGTTTAGCTTCGCTTTTCAGTCTGATGTAGGCTTCCTCCATCCTCTCAAAATTACGTGTCATGATATCAATGTCGTCGGCGAAACCAAATAACTGGACGGACTTCGTGAAAATCGTACCACTCGTGTCAATCCCTGCCCTTCGTATTACTCCCTCCAAAGCGATGTTGAATAGCAGACACGAAGGACCATCACCTTGCCGTAACCCTCTACGGGTTTCGAAGGGACTCGAGAATGCCCCTGAAACTCGAACTACGCACATCACCCGATCCATCGTCGCCTTGATCAACCGTATCAGTTTATCCGGAAATCCGTTTTCGTGCATTAGCTGCCATAGCTGGTCCCGATCGATTGTATCATATGCGGCTTTGAAGTCGATAAATAGATGATGTGTGGGCACGTTGTATTCGCGGCATTTCTGCAATACCTGACGTATGGCGAACACCTGGTCTGTGGTAGAGCGTTCACCCATAAATCCCGCCTGGTACTGCCCCACGAACTCCTTTGCAATTGGTGTTAGTCGACGGCATAAAATTTGGGAGAGTACCTTGTAGGCGGCGTTCAGCAATGTGATTGCGCGGTAGTTGCTACAATCCAGCTTATCGCCCTTTTTGTAGATGGGACACACGACACCTTCCATCCACTCCTGCGGCAGAACCTCATCCTCCCAAACCTTGGTAATCACCCAGTGCAGCGCTCTAGCCAGTGCTTCACCACCGTGTTTAAACAGCTCTCCTGGTAGTTGGTCAACTCCAGGGGCTTTGTTGTTTTCAGCCGGCCGATCTCCTCCTGGATTTCCTGGAGATTCGGAGCCGGAAGTCGCATGTCCTGCGCGCGTGCTCCTAGGTTCATTACCATACCGCCACCGTTGTCTGCCATATCGCCATTCAGGTGCTCTTCGTAGTGCTGCCGCCACCTTTGGATCACCTCACGCTCGTTTGTAAGAAGGTCCCCGTTTATGTCCTTACACATATCAGGCTGTGGCACGTGGCCCTTACGTGAACGGTTCAACTTCTCATAGAACTTTCGTGCGTTATTAGCGCGGTACAGTTCCTCCGTCTCTTCACGGTCTCGATCTTCCTGCTGGCGCTTTTTCCTCCGGAAAATCGAGTTTTGTCTGTTCCGCGCCCGTTTGTATCGTGCCTCGTTCGCCCTCGTGCGGTGTTGCAGCAATCTCGCCCATGCTGCATTCTTCTCCTCAACTAACTGCTCACATTCGCCGTCATACCAGTCGTTTCTCTGATCCGGAGCCACCGTGCCTAGTGCAGCGGTTGCGGTGCTTCCAATGGCGGATCGAATATCTCTCCAGCCATCTTCAAGAGATGCTGCGCCTAGCTGCTCTTCCGTTGGGAGTGCCACTCCCAGCTGCTGCGCGTAGTCTTGGGCTAGTCTACCGTCTTGTAGCCGCCCAATGTTAAGCCGCGGCGGACGACTCCAACGCGTGTTGATCACCGTCGAGAGTTTTGAGCGCAGACATACTGCGACGAGGTAGTGGTCGGATTCAATATTCGCACTGCGGTAAGTGCGTACGTTCGTGATGTCGGAGAAGAATATACCGTCGATTAGAACGTGGTCGATTTGGTTTTCCGTTACTTGATTAGGTGATTTCCATGTGGCCTTGTGGATATTCTTACGGGGGAAGAAAGTGCTTCGGACTACCATTCCGCGGGAGTCTGCAAAGTTTATGCATCGTTGGCCGTTGTCGTTCGATACGGTATGCAGACTATCCGGTCCGATGACCGGTCTATACATTTCCTCCCTTCCTACCTGAGCGTTCATGTCACCGATGACGATTTTGACGTCCCGCAGTGGGCATCCATCGTATGTCTGCTCCAGCTGCGCATAGAACGCTTCTTTCTCGTCGTCGGATCTCCCTTCGTGTGGGCAGTGCACGTTGATGATGCTATAGTTGAAGAAACGGCCTTTTATCCTCAGCTTGCACATCCTTGCGTTGATTGGCTGCCACCCAATCACGCGTTGGCGCATCTTTCCCAGCACTATGAAGCCGGTTCCCAGCTCGTTGGTGGTGCCACAGTTTTGGTAGAAGGTAGCCGCTCGATGCCCGCTTTTCCACACTTTCTGTCCTGTCCAGCAGATTTCCTGCAGCGCTACGACATCGAAGTTATTCATCGTAGATTATCCTATCGCAACCTGCGAAGCCTAGCGACTTGCAGTTCCATGTTCCAAGCTTCCAATCGTGATCCTTTATTCGTCGCCTAGGTCGTTGCCGATTGTATCGAGTCGTATTATCTTCTATGTCGTTCGTAATAGTTGTTTTTAAAGGCGGCTTATTGGGCCTGCGCAAACCTCCTGTCTCGTCGGAGGGCCGTCGTGTCAGGGCTGTTTAGCGTCCCACCTAACACCAGGACTTGGGCTTGTGCGCTTTGAGCGGCACACGGTCGCTTTGGCGGAGCCTACTTGCGGATACATGCAGCTTTTTATAGAGGTTTAACAGGGCCCACTGTCAAACCCCACCACATCCTAGGCAGGCGCCACAACTCGCAGATGGCCTGGGGAGGGATCGTCAAGCCCTTGGACATAGTCCCTGCTGCCCCCCTCGAAATATCTAACCTAGCAGGTTATTTCTTATACACTAGCGCCACCAAGCGGTTATATCTTAATCTAAACCTGCGTTAATCATAATGGTTTTGACCACCCGAACAACTTTGTAGAAGGCGGCAATATTCTAAAAATTACATATTTTGAGATACCTGACATTTCAGGTTATTTCCAATACACTAGTGCCGCCAAGCGGTTGTATTATTAACTAAACTTGCTTTCGTCATGATGGTTTTAATCATCCGAACAATTTTGTAGAAGACGGCAATATTCTTGAGATTTCAACTATCGAAGTATCTAACCTTTTAGGTTATTTCCAATTCACTAGCCCCGCCAAGCGGTTGTATTTCAAATTAAACTTGTTTTCGTCATGATGGTTTCGACCACCCGAACAACTTTGTAGAAGACGCCAATATTCTGAAAATTCCAGATTCCGAGATATCTAACCTATCAGGTTATTTCATATGCACTAGCGCCGCCAATCAGTTGAAATCCAAACTAAACTGACCTCCATCACAATGGTTTTGATGATGAGTACCTGAACAATTTTTCAGCAGACGGCAGATTTTTTATTTATGGGTTACTTTATATTTCCGTGTGATGGTTTGGCAACGGTTGGAGCGGGTCGCCAAATTTGCCAACTCGCTATTCACCGAAGGTTGCGTTTACATTTCCCAAACCCGTTTACCAACGACCGGTGCGAGTTCGCGTCATGATAGAGGTTGCTATTTTGGCTTTATTTACGCACTGGTGGGGATCGTCTAAGCAGAGAAACTAATGCGAGATGCACGGGATATGTAGAGAATCTCTTCCCAGAAGATTGTTGGTATAAATAATAATAATAAAATCAAGCCCTCATTTCCCAGATTCAACAAATGAATAGAGAGAAGAGCCCGTCCTACGATTGAAGCGATTTGAATACGATGATCAAATCAGATGAACATAAGTTACAAAAATGTGTTTATTCCTGCATAAGTATTGAAATTAAAAAATATAGTCATAACTTTTGAACTAATAGTTCGATTTGGCCCATATTCAATAGGAAATAATGGGACAGGATTTCCCGTCGAATGCAACTTATCGCGAGAAACCAGTAAAAAGTGAAATAAATAACCAGTGAAAAAGCATCATCAGTACTAGTACTCATTGTAATTGATGCTTCTTCAAAGAATTTGTCCAACAATCGTATTCTCCGAGTCCGTTCATTCTTGTTTTAGTTTGCGAAAAACGTGCTAACACTTTAAGGCACTTACTGTGAGCCAATTCTACTTCTGTTGAAAATGGTTCTGCGAATAGTGACTACCTTATATCGATAGCGATCTACGAGAATTGATGTAGGAAACTCGAGCCTTTTAACCGTAAAGGCACTGCGAGCTATCTCATGAATAGAAAAAAAGACTACAATTCATCCTATCCCACATTACAATGAAATCGCGTTTAAAACAATCAACAATTTTTGCGTGATAACATTTGACCAAAACGAGCTAAGATTAGAGGTAACCCAAATCAAGGTTAAAAAATGTGAATTTATAAAAATACAATCATCACGGGTCAATTTTTGAATCAACGGATACGTGTTTTCATTTTCATTCATACATTTTCTAGTAGAGAATGAAGGTATCTGTTGAAACAAGAATTATAGATAAATTAGAAGGAAGAAGAAATTGTGTTTTATTAATTGTTTATTCTCTGCTAGAACTCACATAAAACTTATGATTCTTTTAGATTTATTTTGAAGGGCTATTTCACCCAACTCACACCTAATGAAAATCCTGAAATTATTTGTCAAATTTGCCAAATATTTGTCTATATAGATAAAGTAACATTGATAGTCTCAATCAGATCGGAAACATTAATACAATATACATATTGTTAACTGGTAGTCTTTTGTGTGAAAATACAACATAAATTGCTATCTACGATCTTGTTCGGATTGTCCAGATTCTTCATCATTGGAAAATACTTTATTCGCTGAGTTTGAAGAAAAATATATTGATCAGTTATCATTTGAGCAATGGGTGACCACGGATAGGTGTGACATAGAAACTATTGTAAAACCTGTAGATGAGTTTGTGTCATATTTTTGCTTGAAATTAGAAAGTTTAATCCCTCACGATTTCATTAAAACAGAACAATCCAGCTTTTTAAAAAATACGAAAATACATTACAAAATGGTGAATTTTTAGTCATTTGTGATTTTCTGAAAATTACAGCTTTGTATTGCAAGATGAAGTGCAGTCCCATCACTGGAACGTACAACAAGCTACAATTCATCCATTCGTTATTTATTTTAATGGAAGTACGCAAATTGAACACTTAAGTTTTATTATAATTTCCGAAGATTTAAGACACGATTCAGTATCCGTAAACTTGTTCATTGAAAAATGATTAACTTTTTACGCGTTGATAAGCATAAAGAAGTCAAAAGATATATTTCATGTCTGATGGAGCAGCGTCGCAGTACAAAAATCGTAAGAATTTTTCGAGCCTATGTCAATTTAAATCAATGTACGGAATTGATGCAGAATGGCATTTTTGCTACATCACATGGCAAAGGTCCTTGTGATGCTATTGGAGGAACAATAAAGCGCATGGCCACAAGAGCAAGTTTAGCCAAAGAACGTGAGCATCAAATTAAAACTGCGAAAGAACTTTTTGATTGGGCGAATCGTAGAAAAGAAAAAGGTTTAACCAAATTATCATTTTGTTTTACTACTACTGAAGAGTACGAAATAAAGGCTTCAGAGCTCAGCGAGCAATTTAATAACGCGAAAACGATCCAAGGAACCCAAAAATTTCACTGTTTCATCCCATTGTCGGAAAATAAAATTAAAGCAAAACTATACTCAAACTGTGCTGATAATAATTCAAAAGTGTTCGATATTTTAAAAAATTTGAATAAAAACAAATAAAAAATAAGTATTAATAAACTGTTTTCATGATATCATAACCCATACCAAAATTCAAACCCAAAACTCTTAGAGTTTCTATAACAACATTGTGTAACTGCCACATTTAATTTAATACTTAGGATAATATTAATTCATTTTTATTTATTTATACACATAATATTTATACATATAATATACATAATATCGATGAATACATAAATATGGAATATCATACAAACAACTTGTTTAACTCACGCAAGGCCCTTAACAATAAAATCAGCATCAAACTGCGATTCTTGAAAAAAAATACACGGAAATTTTTTTGTTTACTATATGTGAAAATTGTGAAATGTTTGAAATGTCATAACTTTTTTGTTTATTAGTTTACCATCACCAAATTTTTATGGTAGATAGCTAATATAATGGACCGTTTTCCCTAAAAAAATTACTAATTGTCGGCAGTGATGCTAATGCTCATCACATCATCTGGGGTAGCTCGGATATCAATCTGAGAGGCTCCAGCTTGATGGAATACTTAAGTAGTACCGAACTTAGTTTACTTAACATAGGCAATCGCCCAACCTTTATGGTATCTAATAGAGCAGAAGTGTTAGACATAACCCTTTGCTCCAATAGAATCAGTCACGAATTGACGAATTGGCATGTGTCAGATGAGGAATCGATATCTGACCATCGCTACATCTACTTTGATCATTTGAATGTTACTTCGCAGACCTTGCGTTTTAGAAATCCCCGTTCAACAAACTGGGATCTTTACACAGAGTTGCTCTCTACCAAATTTCATGGATATCTACCTTCTATAGAAACTCCTACCGACTTGGATGATGCAGTTGATACTACAACGTTGCACATCGTGGAAGCTTTCGAAGAAGCTTGCCCTTTACGTTCTGTAAAACCCTCAAGTGGAACCCCGTGGTGGAATTCGGAGTTGGCCAAGCGAAGGAAGCAGTCCAGAAGGAGCCGGAACAGGCGCCATTCAGCAGGGACGGACTCCGTCAGGCTGGCGCGCAAAGCCTACAACAACGCTCTACGATCTGCGGGACGATCCGGCTGGCAAAACCTTTGTGCAAATGTTTCCAATTTGAGTGAAGCCAGTCGATTGAATAAAATTCTTGCGAGATCCAAGGATTTCCAAGTTGGCGAAATTCGCAAGCCAAATGGCGACTACACTTCTTCTGATGAAGAATCGTTAGAGCACTTATTTGATACGCACTTCCCTGGATGTGTCGATATAACATCTTCGGATGATCCTGATGTCTTTGCATGTAGCTATGGGTCTTGGGCTCAAGCACGTAGAAGCATAACTACTGAATATATTCAATGAACACTTAACAGTTTTGCTCCTACAAATCTCCAGGGGAGGATGGGATTTATCCTGTTCTACTTCAGAAAGGTTTTGAACATATCAAACATGTTTTGAAAAAGCTTTTAGTATGCAGTTTTGCTACTGGGTATATTCCCATATCCTGGCGGGATGTCACTGTAAAGTTTATCCCAAAAGGAGGACGTGCTTCGTATGAAGAAGCGAAGAGTTTTAGACCCATCAGTCTGACCTCATTTCTTCTGAAATGCTTAGAACGTATTATCGATCATCACATTCGTGATGACTGTTTGGCAAACATGCCTCTCCATGTTAATCAACATGCTTACCAATCTGGAAAGTCCACCGTGACTCTTCTACACAAGGTTGTGTACGATATCGAGAAAGCATTCGCTCAAAAGCAATCGTGCTTGGGTGCTTTCTTAGATATTGAAGGTGCTTTCGACAACGTGTCTTTCGATGCTATATTGGAAGCCGCACGTTGTCATGGGCTACCTAATATTATTACCAAATGGATTCACCAGATGCTTAAAAACCGACATCTCTACTCGACATTACGTCAAGCAGCGATTAGGAAATTAAGTGTCTGCGGAAGCCCTCAAGGGGGAGTATTATCTCCACATTTGTGGAATCTCGTTGCAGATACGCTATTGAGGTTACTCAATAATGGCGGTTTTCCTACGTATGGATTTGCCGACGACTATCTAACATTGATAGTGGGTTTGTGCATTACTACCTTATTCGACCTGATGCAAAATGCTCTTCAGGTAGTTGTAAGTTGGTGTCGCCAATATGGCATTTCGGTCAATCCGAATAAAACAGCTATTGTTCTTTTTGGTTCTGAAATCAATGTAACTGATCAAGTAAAGTATGTGGGTCTAATTTGGGATTCAGAGCTTTCCTGGACTCCTAACATTGAGTTCAGAATCAAAAAGGCGTGTATGGCTTTCGGCCAATGCCGACGAACCTTTGGAAAAACTAGGGGTCTTACCCAAATATATCAAATGGATTTACATAACAATTGTACGACCAATTTTGGCTTATGGATGTCTTGTGTGGGGGCAAAAGATGGAAGTGAGGACAATTCAGTCTAAATTAGGCCATCTTCAAAGGATGTGCCTAATGGCAATGACTGGTGCGTTCTCTTCAACTCCCACGGCTGCTCTCGAAGTTCTCTTCGACGTGGCCCCACTACACATACATCTCAAACAAGAAGCATTTTCTTGTACTTACCGACTATGGGTTCTCGGTTTTATGGAAGAGAATCCTGTAAACCGTAGTTCTACACACACTTCGTTGTTACCGCTTATGGTTAATTGGGACAAAATTTTCCTTGCTCCAAGTGATCTCACAAACGTTAGTAGTTTTCCTTATAGGACATTTTCAACACAATTTTCCTCGTGGGATGAGTGGACATCTGGCTATTTGGAGAGAAGTATGTCGGACAGCATTGTTTGTTACACTGACGGCTCCCTCCTCGAAGGTAGAGCAGGTGCAGGCGTCTATTCGCGTGAGCTGAGATTGGAACAGTCACACTCACTGGGTACACATTGCACTGTCTTTCAGGCGGAAATATTTGCCATCATGTGTGGAGTGCAATCTGCACTGCAGCAACGCATTATGGGCAAAGTAATATACTTCTGTTCAGATAGCCAAGCAGCTATTAAAGCTCTCGTGTTTTTTGTGACAAAAATGATATTTTTAAAGGCAAAAAAATTTTTTTTTACTGTGCACATTTTCTTAAGAATCACCATTTAGTTGTCTAACTTTGCTGAAAAAATCATAACAATCGAACATTCCGTTTTTGCTGTGCAGCTTTTTAAATATTTTTGAACCATTTTCACATACACCCTTTTGAAAAGTTAGTCGTGACTCAATATGAAGATTTGATATCGAAAAATGACGATTTAGATGAAATTGAAAAACTGTGCAAAGTTTCAACTCAATAGAAAATCATGAATTAAAAATTTTCTTAAATTTTGATGCTGTTGCTTGGAATCGCTCATGTACAAATTGTCGAGAACTGCCTCATACACACAATGCTGCAGAAAATTCTAACTTTCTTGGTTGTTCTTGAATTGGCGATCCTGATATATATATATTAAATGAAAGCTCTTTAGTTGCTCTATTACCCTACGGGTTTAGATATTAGATCTGATGGTAAAAAATATTCCCTTTAGAAAATTTACTATTTTTTCTCGACAAATTGCTTTTTCTCTGAAAGTAAACAATTCGATAACCATGTAAGCAGTAAAAGGATGCAAAATTTGAACAAAATCATCAATCAATCACCACCAAAGTTAGTTTTTCGATTTATGCGATTTTTTTACATTATTTTTTGAAGGTTTTATCCATATATGAACAAATTCTGAAAATTTCAGACAAAAACGGATAAAGTCGATGCAAGAGGGGGTCGCACTACTCGCGAACTGGCTCTAGCCACTTGTCGCAGACTATCAAGGAACGCATTGTACGAGGCCCGCAGGTGCTCTTGTGTTATTTAATCAGATATCGCTTCATGTCTTCTGGACAAAAAATATGATGTTTTATAGCAGATGCGGCCTCCAACATACTCCAGACAGTAAAATTCATAGGGTTCAGATCCGGGAAACTCGCTGGCAGTTTCGAGCTCGAAATGAACCCTGAAAACTTCCCACTTTATTCACCTTTTGAGCCGGGTCTAATCCTGTTGTAAGACTCAACCCCTTGTATAAAAATAACGACGTGCCAACTGTTCAACGACGTTTTGTAGAACTAGTTATCAATACAAATTTTGTATTATATTCTTTCTACTGACTTATGTAGCAGTCCAATTGCCGGACCCTGTATTAAATAAGTTACTTACCTACATCATGGACGAATTCCAAAGATTGAAAGATGTTTGAATTATTAAATGCTTTGTGCATTTAAATACATTCAAAAAATATAAATCTACAGAAAAAATGTAGTAGCAATATTTTCCACAAAAAAAAGCTTCCATGAATATAAACAATACAAAATAGAAACAAATAAAAATATAATTGCAAAAAACAAAAATGGATTTAACATTTTTGGAAAAATGCCTAGTTTTATTGTTTTCTAGCATTAAACTTTTCAAATTTGTAATCGTCTCATTATTATTTTTTTCTTCTTTATTAAAGTGGCTTTCAGCTCTTGGCTCGTCTTATTATTAAGCTTTCTCCAAAATTGTGTTTTCACTTTAAAAAAAAATCAAATTTTCCTTTTTTTTTAATTTGAAGTTAATTATAGCTTTTCAGTTTTTGGAAAACTCTTTTTGTTTTAAAAAAATCCAAGGTATACATATTGATTTATTCCGCTCTGGTTCTATTATTGGTACTTTTCAGATTTTCTATGATTTCCTTTTTGCTTTCCAGGAAGCGTTTTTGTTTCAGCCGATGTCTGTAGATGCAGCAGATTTTGCAGTGCAGGAAGATCCCCTCCCATCGTTTCCCAATTCGTGAAATCGTTCAGGCCCATCAGTTCCAATCCCAGCTGTGTAGTCGCAAGCTATACAAAAATGAAAACCGATCATCATCCGCGTTATTTTTTATATGCTCCTACAGGTTCACGTTTTTCTTCATTCTGCCATACACAACAAACCCCAGTATGAATGTTTGTTTTTGCGCGCTTTCCAGTAGACCGAAGAGCCTTGTTAACATTCCGGAGATGCAGCGCCGCAGATATCCCGACTTTGTAATAACGCGTCCCTTCCCGGGCCTCCCCGGCCCGGGTTGCCTGCCCATGGGGTTGTTGCTTGGTTTGATATTTTTTCACCACTTCCATTGCTGCTGACTTGACAAAGTGTCAGCAACAGTCAAAAAGTCATTATACAAGTAGCGTCCAATGGATGACGATTTGTTATTAAAAAATCGGTTCTCGGTTATGGAATGGCAGGCGGGGGTTAGGCAGCGAGAGTGCGATGGTAGATTGTATATTATGCTCGCGAGAACTGAGGCATAACATTTCAATTTTCCACTCGATACACAGCTTGATGACGACGCGCCGATGGAAGCAACAACCATTCGATCCACAACTACCCATTGACAGGAGTTTTTGTGGAACTGCATTAGAAGGGAAATTCCCCCATATTGATGATTTGAAAGATATGAACATTGGAATCATTGGAGTCTGAATCAACTAGCAGCAATGGTACCTTTCTCATTCATTATAAAAGGGAATCAAAAAATCATATTGGAAACATCAAATAAAACACTTTAGAGAGATAAGTTCTACTACTTATTCATTGCACGTTTGTAACGTCAGCATGCAGTCCTGGATCGGTCATGTCAAGAGGCTCGGAAGCCTCCTTTCAAGAGGCTCGGAAGCCTCCTTTCAAGAGGCTCGGAAGCCTCCTTTCAAGAGGCTCGGAAGCCTCCTTTCAAGAGGCTCAGAAGCCTCCTTTCAGAGGAGCTCAGAAGCCTCCTTTCAAGAGGCTCAGCTTCCTTTCAAGAGGCTCCAGAAGCCTCCTTTCAAGAGGCTCAAGCCTCCTTTCAAGAGGCTCAGGCCTCCTTTCAAGAGGCTCAGAAGCCTCCTTTCAAGAGGCCTCAGGAAGCCTCCTTTCAAGAGGCCTCAGGAAGCCTCCTTTCAAGAGGCTCGAAGCCTCCTTCAAGAGGCCTCAGAGCCTCCTTTCAAGAGGCTCAAGCCTCCTTTCAAGAGGCTCAGAAGCCTCCCTTTCAAGAGGCCTGGAAGCCTCCTTTCAAGAGGCTCAGGAAGCCTCCTTTCAAGAGGCCTCCAGAAGCCTCCTTTCAAGAGGCTCAAGCCTCCTTTCAAGAGGCCTCAGAAGCCTCCTTTCAAGAGGCTCAGCCTCCTTTCAAGAGCTCAGAAGCCTCCTTTCAAGAGGCTCAGCCTCAGCCTCCTTTCAAGAGGCTCAGAGCCTCCTTTCAAGAGGCCTGGAAGCCTCCTTTCAAGAGGCCTCAGAAGCCTCCTTTCAAGAGGCTCAGGAAGCCTCCTTTCAAGAGCTCAGAGCCTCCTTTCAAGAGGCTCAGAAGCCTCCTTTCAAGGCTCAGAAGCCTCCTTTCAAGAGGCCTGGAAGCCTCCTTTCAAGAGGCTCAGGCCTCCTTTCAAGAGGCTCAGAGCCTCCTTTCAAGAGGCTCAGAAGCCTCCTTTCAAGAGGCCTGGAAGCCTCCTTTCAAGAGGCCTCAGAGCCTCCTTTCAAGAGGCTCAGCCCTCCTTTCAAGAGGCCCAGCCTCCTTTCAAGAGGCTCAGAGCCTCCTTTCAAGAGGCTCAGAAGCCTCCTTTCAAGAGGCCTCAGAGCCTCCTTTCAAGAGGCCTGGAAGCCTCCTTTCAAGAGGCCTCAAGCCTCCTTCAAGAGGCTCAGAGCCTCCTTTCAAGAGGCTCAAGCCTCCTTTCAAGAGGCTCTAAGCCTCCTTTCAAGAGGCTCAGAAGCCTCCCTTCAAGAGGCTCAGGCCTCCTTTCAAGAGCTCAGAAGCCTCCTTTCAAGAGGCTCAGAAGCCTCCTTTCAAGAGGCTCAGAAGCCTCCTTCAAGAGGCTCAGAAGCCTCCTTTCAAGAGGCTCAGGCCTCCTTTCAAGAGGCTCAGGCCTCCTTTCAAGAGGCCTCAGAAGCCTCCTTTCAAGAGGCTCAAGCCTCCTTTCAAGAGGCTCAGGAAGCCTCCTTTCAAGAGGCTCAGGCCTCCTTTCAAGAGGCTCAGGCCTCCTTTCAAGAGGCTCAGGAAGCCTCCTTTCAAGAGGCTCAGAAGCCTCCTTTCAAGAGGCTCAAGCCTCCTTTCAAGAGGCTCAGGCCTCCTTTCAAGAGCTCAGGAAGCCTCCTTTCAAGAGGCTCAGAAGCCTCCTTTCAAGAGGCTCAGAGCCTCCTTTCAAGAGGCTCAGGCCTCCTTTCAAGAGGCTCAGAAGCCTCCTTTCAAGAGGCTCAGAAGCCTCCTTTCAAGAGGCTCAGAAGCCTCCTTTCAAGAGGCTCAGGCCTCCTTTCAAGAGGCCTGGAAGCCTCCTTTCAAGAGGCTCAGAAGCCTCCTTTCAAGAGGCTCAAGCCTCCTTCAAGAGGCCTGGAAGCCTCCTTTCAAGAGGCTCAGAAGCCTCCTTTCAAGAGGCTCAGAAGCCTCCTTTCAAGAGGCTCAGCCTCCTTTCAAGAGGCTCAGAAGCCTCCTTTCAAGAGGCCTCAAGCCTCCTTTCAAGAGGCTCCAGGCCTCCTTTCAAGAGGCTCAGAAGCCTCCTTTCAAGAGGCTCAGAGCCTCCTTTCAAGAGGCTCAGAAGCCTCCTTTCAAGAGGCTCAGAGCCTCCTTTCAAGAGGCCTCAAGCCTCCTTTCAAGAGCTCAGAAGCCTCCTTTCAAGAGGCTCAAAGCCTCCTTTCAAGAGCTCAGAAGCCTCCTTTCAGAGAGCTCAGAAGCCTCCTTTCAAGAGGCTCAGGCCTCCTTCAAGAGGCTCAGAGCCTCCTTTCAAGAGGCTCAGAAGCCTCCTTTCAAGAGCTCAGAAGCCTCCTTTCAAGAGGCCTCAGAAGCCTCCTTTCAAGAGGCTCAGGCCTCCTTTCAAGAGGCTCAGCCTCCTTTCAAGAGGCTCAGAAGCCTCCTTTCAAGAGGCTCAGGAAGCCTCCTTTCAAGAGGCTCAGAGCCTCCTTTCAAGAGGCCTCAAGCCTCCTTTCAAGAGGCTCAGAAGCCTCCTTTCAAGAGGCTCCCAGCCTCCTTTCAAGAGGCTCAGAAGCCTCCTTTCAAGAGGCTCAGAAGCCTCCTTTCAAGAGGCTCAGAAGCCTCCTTTCAAGAGGCCTGGAAGCCTCCTTTCAAGAGGCTCAGAAGCCTCCTTTCAAGAGGCTCAGAAGCCTCCTTTCAAGAGGCTCAGAAGCCTCCTTTCAAGAGGCTCAGGAAGCCTCCTTTCAAGAGGCTCAAGCCTCCTTTCAAGAGGCTCAGAAGCCTCCTTTCAAGAGGCTCAGGCCTCCTTTCAAGAGGCTCAGAGCCTCCTTTCAAGAGGCTCAGAAGCCTCCTTTCAAAGAGGCTCAGAAGCCTCCTTTCAAGAGGCTCAAGCCTCCTTTCAAGAGGCTCAGAAGCCTCCTTTCAAGAGGCTCAGAAGCCTCCTTTCAAGAGGCTCAGAAGCCTCCTTCAAGAGGCCTGGAAGCCTCCTTTCAAGAGGCTCAGAAGCCTCCTTTCAAGAGGCTCAGGCCTCCTTTCAAGAGGCTCAGAGCCTCCTTTCAAGAGGCTCAGGCCTCCTTTCAAGAGGCTCAAGCCTCCTTTCAAGAGGCTCAGAAGCCTCCTTTCAAGAGGCTCAGAAGCCTCCTTTCAAGAGGCCTCAAGCCTCCTTCAAGAGGCTCAGAAGCCTCCTTTCAAGAGGCCTCAAGCCTCCTTTCAAGAGGCTCAGAAGCCTCCTTTCAAGAGCTCAGAGCCTCCTTTCAAGAGGCTCAGAGCCTCCTTTCAAGAGGCTCAAGCCTCCTTTCAAGAGGCTCAGAAGCCTCCTTTCAAGAGGCTCAGAAGCCTCCTTTCAAGAGGCTCAGAGCCTCCTTTCAAGAGGCTCAGAAGCCTCCTTTCAAGAGGCTCAGAAGCCTCCTTTCAAGAGGCTCAGAAGCCTCCTTTCAAGAGGCTCAGAAGCCTCCTTTCAAGAGGCTCAGAAGCCTCCTTTCAAGAGGCCTGGAAGCCTCCTTTCAAGAGGCTCAGAGCCTCCTTTCAAGAGGCTCAAGCCTCCTTTCAAGAGGCTCAGGCCTCCTTTCAAGAGGCTCAGAAGCCTCCTTTCAAGAGGCTCAGAAGCCTCCTTTCAAGAGGCTCAGGAAGCCTCCTTTCAAGAGGCTCAGAAGCCTCCTTTCAAGAGGCTCAGAGCCTCCTTTCAAGAGGCTCAGGCCTCCTTCAAGAGGCTCAGAGCCTCCTTTCAAGAGGCTCCCAGCCTCCTTTCAAGAGGCTCAGGAAGCCTCCTTTCAAGAGGCTCAGAAGCCTCCTTTCAAGAGGCTCAGAGCCTCCTTTCAAGAGGCTCAAGCCTCCTTTCAAGAGGCTCAGAAGCCTCCTTTCAAGAGGCCTCAGAGCCTCCTTTCAAGAGGCTCAGAAGCCTCCTTTCAAGAGCTCAGAAGCCTCCTTTCAAGAGGCTCAAGCCTCCTTTCAAGAGGCTCAGAAGCCTCCTTTCAAGAGGCTCGGAAGCCTCCTTTCAAGAGGGCCTCAGCCCTCCTTTCAAGAGGCTCAGGCCTCCTTTCAAGAGGCTCAAAGCCTCCTTTCAAGAGGCCCCAGCCTCCTTTCAAGAGGCTCAGGAAGCCTCCTTTCAAGAGGCTCAGGCCTCCTTTCAAGAGGCTCAGAAGCCTCCTTTCAAGAGGCCTCAAGCCTCCTTTCAAGAGGCCTCAAGCCTCCTTTCAAGAGGCTCAGGCCTCCTTTCAAGAGGCTCAGAAGCCTCCTTTCAAGAGGCCTCAGAAGCCTCCTTTCAAGAGCTCAGAAGCCTCCTTTCAAGAGGCTCGAGCCTCCTTTCAAGAGGCTCAGAAGCCTCCTTTCAAGAGGCCTGGAAGCCTCCTTCAAGAGGCCTCAAGCCTCCTTTCAAGAGGCTCAGAGCCTCCTTTCAAGAGCTCAGAAGCCTCCTTTCAAGAGCTCAGGCCTCCTTTCAAGAGGCTCAAAGCCTCCTTTCAAGAGGCTCAGAAGCCTCCTTTCAAGAGGCTCAGAAGCCTCCTTTCAAGAGGCCTGGAAGCCTCCTTTCAAGAGGCTCAGGAAGCCTCCTTTCAAGAGGCCTCAGAAGCCTCCTTTCAAGAGGCTCAGAAGCCTCCTTTCAAGAGCTCAGGAAGCCTCCTTTCAAGAGGCTCAAGCCTCCTTTCAAGAGGCTCAGGAAGCCTCCTTTCAAGAGGCTCAAGCCTCCTTTCAAGAGGCTCAGAGCCTCCTTTCAAGAGGCTCAGAAGCCTCCTTTCAAGAGGCCTCAGAGCCTCCTTTCAAGAGGCTCAGAAGCCTCCTTTCAAGAGGCTCAGAAGCCTCCTTTCAAGAGGCTCAAGCCTCCTTTCAAGAGGCTCAAGCCTCCTTTCAAGAGGCTCAGAAGCCTCCTTTCAAGAGGCTCAGAGCCTCCTTTCAAGAGAGCTCAGAGCCTCCTTTCAAGAGGCTCGGAAGCCTCCTTTCAAGAGGCTCAGAAGCCTCCTTTCAAGAGGCTCAGAGCCTCCTTTCAAGAGGCTCAGGCCTCCTTTCAAGAGGCTCAGGCTGGAAGCCTCCTTTCAAGAGGCTCAGGCCTCCTTTCAAGAGGCTCAAGCCTCCTTTCAAGAGGCTCAGAAGCCTCCTTTCAAGAGGCTCAGAGCCTCCTTTCAAGAGGCTCAGAAGCCTCCTTTCAAGAGGCTCAAGCCTCCTTTCAAGAGGCCCAGAAGCCTCCTTTCAAGAGGCTCAAGCCTCCTTTCAAGAGGCCTCAGAAGCCTCCTTTCAAGAGGCTCAGGCCTCCTTTCAAGAGGCTCAGAAGCCTCCTTTCAAGAGGCTCAGAAGCCTCCTTTCAAGAGGCTCAGAGCCTCCTTTCAAGAGGCTCAGAAGCCTCCTTTCAAGAGGCTCAAGCCTCCTTTCAAGAGGCTCAGAGCCTCCTTTCAAGAGGCTCAGAGCCTCCTTTCAAGAGGCTCAGAAGCCTCCTTTCAAGAGGCTCAAGCCTCCTTTCAAGAGGCCTCAGAAGCCTCCTTTCAAGAGGCCTCAAGCCTCCTTTCAAGAGGCTCAGAAGCCTCCTTTCAAGAGGCTCAGAGCCTCCTTTCAAGAGGCTCAGGCCTCCTTTCAAGAGAGCTCAGAGCCTCCTTTCAAGAGGCTCAGAGCCTCCTTTCAAGAGGCTCAGAAGCCTCCTTTCAAGAGGCTCAGGCCTCCTTTCAAGAGGCTCAGAAGCCTCCTTTCAAGAGGCTCAGAGCCTCCTTTCAAGAGGCCTCAGAGCCTCCTTTCAAGAGGCTCAGAGCCTCCTTTCAAGAGGCTCAAGCCTCCTTTCAAGAGGCTCAGAAGCCTCCTTTCAAGAGGCTCAGAAGCCTCCTTTCAAGAGGCTCAGAAGCCTCCTTTCAAGAGGCTCAGAAGCCTCCTTTCAAGAGGCTCAGAAGCCTCCTTTCAAGAGGCTCAGGCCTCCTTTCAAGAGGCCTCAAGCCTCCTTTCAAGAGGCTCAGAGCCTCCTTTCAAGAGGCCTGGAAGCCTCCTTTCAAGAGGCTCAGAGCCTCCTTTCAAGAGGCTCAGGAAGCCTCCTTTCAAGAGGCTCAAGCCTCCTTTCAAGAGGCCTGGAAGCCTCCTTTCAAGAGGCCTCGAAGCCTCCTTTCAAGAGAGCTCAAGCCTCCTTTCAAGAGGCTCAGCCTCCTTTCAAGAGGCTCGGAAGCCTCCTTTTAAGAGGCTCGGAAGCCTCCTTTCAAGAGGCTCGGAAGCCTCATTTCAAGAGGCTCGGAAGCCAATATTTTGGAGAGTTTTGCTTATATTCACTAAAAGCAAAAAAAGGAGGTACCTCAGTGAAAGTGAAAGTTCGAATGGATACCTTTCAAGAAAAGGTTGAGATGCGCGGGCCTAAGCGATAGCGATAGAGGCCGATAGAGGTCGACGTGTTTGGCAAGGTCATCACCCAAAATGCCACGTGTTTTAAATAGTCTTGTGCGATAGCATAAGAACAGGGAAAAAATCGACTGACCGACTAACCGCAGTGGACACTGGATGGCCTTATAGCTTCTCGGTGTAGAATGATGTTTAATGCGATTATTTGCCAATTTTGGCAACATAAGAGAGAGCCCCTTTGTTATTATCCATAATTTAATATTCTATTCTGACTCAACCTCAAAATAAGAACATTCACTCAAACGACTTTACTGAAACTTTTGTTATCTTAGGAAAAAACGCGAGCAAAATTTAGCTATACTTAATTATAAGCTTGGGAAGCAGTAACCATCATGCCCATCTTGTCGTTTTCATCGCACCTGTTCCCACGACGGTCAGCACCGAAACTGAGCCATTTTCTATCCAGTGTTAGACTCTGAACGACGCGACGGTACTCTATGTCCGAAAAACTGTCGCATACCGCCTTGAAACAAAGAACATGTAAAAGTAGGGCCAAATTTAATTTATCTCCAACCGGTCATCTTTCGTTAGATGGGTGTATATCTCCTGAGAACCAACTAACGATCGCAGCCCTCCTATTGGAAGTGAACGTCTGATGGTTTCGCTGTCACCTTCCCATGACCATGACGGCATTAGCTTAATTGATATGTCCTGTGTCTAGGAGCGCAATTTCACATGCCTACACAATGCGGGAGGATTCACCGGACAGGTGATCCGAAAGCAATTAGCACTGAACTGAGCATATTTTCGTTATGCTGGTTGACTTCTAAAATTGTGTTCAGAAAGATGTCTTTTGTGTTACGAGCTCTTGGGTCGCGCGATCGCTCCCAATAATTTACTCGTAATGTTTCAAAGTCAAACCCGTTGACAGGGCGTATTAATATTCATACAATCAACTTGACAACCAGACTTGGCATGCGGTTTTTCAATTACCGCACCGCAAGGCATGAGGTCCAACCAATCAGCGCCGAGTGGTGCATTTTTCTGCCAGCTTTCGGCATTAGAATAGATGGAATCAATCCACTTGTCGAAAATCGATCCCTTCTTACACTTCAAACAATTCATTTAATGAAGCTTATTTATAAACCATGTTATATATGTTTCCGAGAAATCAGGTTTCTCAAACGTATCTCATACATAGAACTAGAACTGAAGATACAAACAGAAGATTTTTTGCATAATATCATTTGGGCATCAAATCTGCTCTGCTCGTACAGTATTTTTTTCTCATTCTTAATGTGTAGAATGGTACAGCAGTGATTTTTTTTCTTGACTTCTAAGCAATCTATCAACTTCCAACTGCATACACAGCTCAATTATTGCGCATATGCTCTTCAGACTCACCACCCAGCGTCGGTCTCTGTGTTCGCTCATGTTAGGTAATTTCCCGCGGGGGTTTAAGCAAATTTAATTTCCAAAGCTGCCGCAACAACAGAATAGAACCGAACGGCAGCTTCATGGCGGCTACCATCGTCAGTCGATTGAACCGTGACGCACGTTGCACGTTGCTGGTCAATAAATATTGGAGCGAATTCTAAGCATGCAGAGACCACCTCCTCCGCTTGACGCGCGATGCATTTAGGGCTGGAAATTGCAATTTCCGAAACTGCCACAAGCATTGGACCTGCCCCCGCCGCACGACTGCATGCGCTGAGTGGTTCACAGTGATCGTGATGAAAAAGTATTCACTCGAATAAATATAGCGACGGCGAAGCAAGGAACATGACTTATGAATCAACAATAAACATGTAAAATAATTATGATTAATTGACGACTATGCTCAAGCAGCTCGCTAGAGTAGGGTCTGTTCGAGCATTGCGCTAATGTTTCAATTAAAAACTCTGACTCGAAAAGTGCAGCGCACCAATATTTGTCTGACGTCACTGACGTCAAGCGGAGTTCAAGAAAAACTGGTGCTAAATAATGGAACGGAAATTGAAATCCTTCAGGATTATTCTTACTAACATCAGTTAATCGACATATTTGGTTGGAAAAAGGGCATATTACCATATTACATGCTTACATCAGCCGTGCTGATTGTGATCGGATCGAATCTTACCAAAATAAGAAGAATGACGGCTTTGGCAGGTTTTGTTCTATTATTGGCAGAGGTTTTTTTTTGTCTGACTATGCTCAAATTCGACCTAAACATTCTTTGCATATCAAAGCACATTGTGGCCAAATTTCATAAAATTTGGTCGCCAAAAACCCCCTGCCAATAATAGAACAAAACCTGCCAAAGCCGTCTTTCCCCCTATCTAAATAGTAATCAAAATTGTGTAATCTTTACATTTCATCAAACTTTCGTTAACATAGCGATAATTTTTGCGACATCGACGCCATTATTTTGGAATAATAATGTTTAGAAGCAGAAACGGTAGATGTTGTTGTAAACTGTGGAAGTGCTTAATAAACACTAAGCTTCGAAGCGGCCATATCCCATTAGTGAATGTAGTGCCAACAAGGAACTAATCACTTGAAAGCTTCTTCCCTAATTCTATAACGTTAGTTAGCATGGTCTTGCTTTGATGCCGTTTTTACTTAGCGAAAGTTTACTAAATTTAATTGCACTCTTTTTAATACTCGTTCGATTTAAGCCAGCTGTTGTAAATCTAATGCGCAATGTAAAAAAAAACACTCGAATCCCACGGTTTGCGTTTTTATCATTTGCCAGTTGATGCAATCGATGTACAGATTTAGTTCATTCAGTAAGCATATGCGGTATTTCGAAAAATTTCGTTTCAGGTGGTTCGAAACGAAATTCCGCGGAATTTCGCGGAATTTGAGCATGGCGAAATCTGATTTCTTCATTTCGTTTCGTTTCGTGAAATTACAAAAAATTCGCTAGAAAAAACTAGCTTATCACGAAATTTAACGGAATTCCGCGGAATTTCGAAACAAATTTAAATTTAAACCGCACTTCACATTATCAAAAATTTTGGCTGCGCCGCTGAACTGAATCATAAAACTATTTTCAAAACTTTATGTTATATATTTTTTTCTATTAACGCTTACTTCTTCTTCTTTGATGGTTCTATATTCGAACTGGAACTTGATCTGCTTTTCAACATAGTATTATATTAGCACTTCCTCAGTTATTAATTGAAAACTTTTCTATGTCTGCCTTTGCATGAGTATGTATCTTGTGTGGCAAGACAATGGATACACTATGCTCAGGGTGTCGAGAATGTTTCCAATCCGAAAACATCCTTGACCAGACCGAGAATCGAACTCGCTATCTCCGGATTGGCAGACCTACGCTTTTGCTCGCATGGCTGTTTTGAAATACTTACTACATAACCCCGTTCTGAGTCGACAAGTACGTATTTAGCTTTCTTCTTCAAAACGTCTTCAGTGTTTTGTTAGAATTATCTAACAGAAAACGAAAAGTATCTTTAGCTATTTTATCCTATTTGTGTAAATGTAACCAAATATGAATCATATCAGTATAACTTTGTCAAAGATGCAAAGTCGTGTCGTGGATTGCAAGGGCCCCTTTGAAGTCTTTTTTCAGTGCCTTAATACCGATTTCTTCATCTCCACTTATTCCTCAAACCAGGTTTAAGCACATGGGTAAGCACCGCTTAAGACTTTAAGCAAATATACTCTATTACCAATATAGTCCACTCTGGCTGATTTGACGAGACAACGCAGTAGCGCCGCGGTGTCACAAAAGGCAAGCAATGAAGCAATGAAGAGACATTCCGAGGGGTGCTTAAACTTATGATTCAATATGCAGTATATCATTTCGAAATAATATGCTAAAAATAATCCCATGTCCCCATTTTGATGTCTGAGTTCCAAAATAAAATTTTGAAAATGTAACTCGAGTTTTCAAAAATTGTAAAAATAGTGTAATTTTTGGAATTATCGCACCCCTTGGGTATGGTTTTCAGGCGTTAGTTACCTTTTGTGACGCAAGATGGTGTGAATGTGCTGTCTCTTGCCTAATATATGGGGATTCACGAAGTGAACTATATTGTTAATATACTATATTTGCTTTAAGAATTAAGAAGGCCCTAAGGGAAAAATTGACTGTAAACACATGACCGGCATCATTATTGGTCATGAATTGGAAACTCCGAAGCAAGTGAATAACTTTTTTTTTATCCAGAGTAGATTACACCCAGTTCTTTTTTAACACGGTTGGTTTTTACACGATTACGACCTCTAGCGTCAATGAAACTATGAGTTAACACTATGAAAAAATTCACAAAAAATCAATGAAAATTCAGGTGGCATTTAAATAGCTGGAAAGGTCAGGTTAACCAAGGAATTAAAGGATTCCAACCGTGTAGAATTTCCGGTGCCGGTCTAGGCGATTTTCGGATTGGAAATTGTCTCGACTTTCCTGGGCATAAAAGTATCATCGTGTTAGCCTCATGATATACGAATGCAAAAATGGTAAACTGGCTTAGAAATCTCGCAGTTAATAACTGTGGAAGTGCTTAATGAACACAAGCTGCGAGGCGACTCTGTCCCAGTGTGGGGATGTAATGCCAATAAGAAGTAGAAGAAGAAAAAGAAGAAGAAGATGAAGAACCGTGTAGAAAAATATTGAGTATAAACAATTGGTGAACTGTGCATATTTGCTGTTTCTCGACCAATAATGATTAGCAACTACGATAGTTAACCAAGCTAAGCTCTTCTTTGACTATTTGCACAATATGTAAGGAACATTGCAAAGTCGTGGAAATTTCTAGATATTTGCATGAAATTAGCAAAAAACAAAAATCCAGAACGGATTGGATGATCTTAAAAATTGCTGAGTTCTTTACTCATGATTGCTTTCAGCTCCCATAACAGCTGTTTCTTGCACTTAATTGAAGTCGGTTGATGATGAAAATTTGGCACCAATTTTTGCATTCCTGATATGCACGAGTCTCCTATAAAAAGTTTGAATTTGGGAGGAATGATAGCCTTTTGATACAACTTTTTGTAAGAGAAAGTGAAAATTATTTCATATCTGGCAAACTGCTGGCGTAAAAACTTTGCGGTCACATTTGTGAAATATCTTAAATACATATTTTTGTGCATTTTACAAAGGTTCTCAGGATTCTTCTAGTGACAAATGTATGCTATTACCAATTCTCTATCTGCGTATACGCACGGCGGAGTATCTCACGGGATAAGAAATAAAATCTATGCATTCATTTTCTAATTTCGAGCTCAATACCATAAAACGCTGATAAGTCAATATGAAGTATGCTTCAGCATAATCACATAATTCCTAAGTGAAATAAGGGTTTTTAACGAAATTTGCAACGTAAATTCACACCATTTCTATATACTTACTAATATAAAACTGAACTGATTGGTCAGATTCGGGAGCATACGCTCCACGATGTGTTGCTTTGAAAGCGGCACAAATGCTGAAGTATTGCCTAATCGCCAATGGTATATGACTACTTCTTCTCTTATTATAACTCTATTGGTCGCAAAGACTTTGAAAAGTGAAATCGAAATTCCGAACAAAATGTAAAACCAATTTAATAAAAATTCCGCGGAAAAAAAATTAAAATTTCGTTTCGTTTCGAAAAATTTCGATTTAAATGAACCCTGATTTCGTATCGTTTCGAAGTCTCGAAAGTAAATTTATATTTCGATTCGTTTCGATTCGAATCAACATAGACATTTTAAATTTCGTTTCGTTTCGTTTCGTTAAGAAAAAGTGTGTTATCGCATACCCTTATCATTCAGAATCGACAAATTGCCATCGCTCGCTATGGTTATAAACTGCAACAGAGTGCTACCATTTCTCACCCATAATGACGTTCTGGGATTTGACCTTACAGTAAGGAGCTTGGGTTGTAAAACCCCAAAACGGTCACAAGATCGTCAGCTTGGTTGACAATATGGAAAATTGATTTTCTATTATTTTCCTTCCTATTGCTATCCGTGTACCAGGCGACATACTGCTCGTTCAAGTTTCAAACGACCAAATGTCTGAGTTGATTTTCACCCTCACTACTGGCAGGGCAGGCAAACAGCAACCGCAGACTATTCCGGGAATGGACGATGTTTGGTGCTTTTGTTGTCCCTATTTGGCCTGACATTGATTGGAGTGAGTCTGGGAGAAGTGCCATTTTAAAATTTAATTAAAAATCTGTTGCATCTGCGATGGTCAGACGAAACAACAGCAACTGCTATGTGACTATGGTGGGAAGTGATTTGGTTTGCGTTTTTTTTTCAGTTCTGATTCTATCAGCCCTAACAGCTGTGGAGGGAATCGTAGCCACCGTAGGATGGAAGCTCATTTGCGAGTTTTAATGAATATATTCATCAATAATCAATTAAAAAAGAATCATTTTTTTCCGATTCCGGACGACCGAATGTTTGAGTAACATTTTTTCTCCGCGTTGCGCGAGCGAATCGCTCTAATTGAACTGTTTTATGCAAATGGACTGAAATGTCGCAGCTGGTGATGTCCGCGTTCTATCCGGTTAGTCACTTTGTATGCTATTACCGCAAATTATGCTGTGTTGTTTTTTTCCCTGTACCGTGTTAAATGAGCGATTCTGTTTGATTTATTTACATTTCAATTTTGATTGGGATCGAAATTGTGATCAAATTTGATCAATGCTACTATTTATTAATACTGGAAGCGTGAGCAATGTGTTTGCAGTAATTATCAATTCTGATGTTTCTGCAATGATTATAAAATGTGGCAATGGAATCCGATAATCTCAAATGTAAAAAAATATCGGAGGTCAAGTGTGACTATATCCTGAAGACCCACATATTCGAAAATTAGGGAAGATTTCGCTTCTGAGAGCATGCAAATGAATCTGGAATATTTGAGTCATATACCGCATTGTTTGATAATTTTGAACACTCAATGAGGATTTGTCATCTTGAACGTCAAGCCAGCGAGGACATAAGATGCTCAAGTTTCTACAAAATGTTCTCGAGTTGGTATCATGGTATCTATTGAATATCTGTGCGGTGCACAACGTCACGAATGAGACGGAAACGGACCCAACAATGTGCGGTGCACAACGTCAAAAACGGAAACGGGAAATGGGCTCTTCCTTCCGGGGGTGCAGTCAAAATTTTGCTACTGGCTAACACTCAACTGGCCAGAGAACAACATGTAATCCATGTGCAAGGCGAACCGATATCCACAAAAGATTACCGGAAGGGTCTTATAATGGATCGGCTCGCTGGGATACAATGTTGTTTCTTGTTGAGGCTCCAGCAGCGGGGATCTTGACTGAGGAAAGCAACAGATTGTCCGTGTGCAGTCGAAACGGTGTCCACATTAGATTACCACTGGTGAGGTCTAATGTGGATCGTATCGAACGGACAATTCTTGACTGTTTGATTCCTCCAACGATGCTCCGATGAGCGGCAGAACGGGTGGACTGTATGGTAGTGGATCAGCAGCAGCAATCGGTTTCTCTTGCAGCAGCGCAGAAGAAACTGGATCTGGATGGTGGTCTGGTAGCAGAATAAAACTCCGGGTTCGCTTTTCCTCTCGATGTATATTCGTTGACAGTCAAATACAAAATTCAAAATCTGCACGAAAGTGCCTGGCTATTTATAGTTAAATTGTTTGAATGTGTGTGTGTCAGATGGACATTAAACTAATCTCCAAGCTCCACCCATTACCATGGCAACGCCAATACAACAAAACCTAACTGTTCCTGGTAGGCAGAGCTTGCTTTGTTAATTGCAAGATTGAATTCAAATTTATTTTTTGTTTACGATTTAAGGGAAAGGTACTATTTTAATGTACATCTATAGACTAAACTAATCATAGGTTCGAATCAATTATCGCAATTTCATACATATAGATAACACACAAAAGTAGAAACAAAAATTACACGTTCGGAACCGAACAATATCTGTACCAAGATTTTTGCAATATCTTCATCATCTAACTATACCAAATCCGGTTCGAAAAGCATATGCGCACCATGTAAACTGAATTTTCTTGAATACGAGATGATCTAAAACACTTCTCTAGTTCATCCCACGGTATTCACCCGATCAACCAGGTCTTTGACAATATGCTTATAATCGGTAAATACCCAATCCGATTCAAAAAGCATATACGCATTATTTCCCTCCATTTTCAGCTCATAGTATCTACCTGATAAGTCAGGTCTTTTGAAATATCCCTAGTATCGGATTGGGCGGTTCAGTTAGTATATAATTGATTTTTTTTAGATGACATGAGATGTTTAAGTGCTTCCAAATGATCTTGAGCTAAAATCTAGGCATCTACAAGATGCACAATGACTAAGCAGGTGTTTGTGTCGAGAAATGTCCATTCGAATGCAGACACGGACTTTTTTGTTGGGGCGTAGAACCACTGCGTTCAGAAGTTCATAACTGTGAACAGAAGTTCATTGGAAAATTGTCAAAAGGACCGTCAGAGTAACTTATGCTTCTACTTCTTATTGGCATTATATCCCAAACTGGGACATTGCCTTATCGCAGCTTAGTGTTCATTTAGCACCATCACAGTTTTCTATTTTGAGGTTTCCCTTTTTGCATTCGCATATCATGAGGCTAACACGATGATACGAGAAAAAATTCAATCCAAAAATTTTCTAGACGGCGACCGGAATTAGAACGTAGTCGCCTTCAGCATGTTTTTGTATTGTAGCCGCGTGTCTCACCACAACTAAGGAGGACAGAATCACCGAGAACATATTTTTAGTATAGAGCCATATACTTCCATGAGTTGACATTGAATCTTAGAGCACCGACTGAAGAAGAATCCACTGAAGCTTGTGAAATTAATGAGTGAAATCCTATCAGTTCAATGAACCTGCTGGGGTGTTCAGCGATGCACGGATGAATAATTCATGACTTGATTGATTAGGAAGATCACATATTCTGAATTCCAGGAGATTCTGAAATAGTTTACGTTTATTAAAAACTCGATTAATGTACGTATAATCAGGGCCGGATTTATGGGGGGGGGGCGGTCGGCCGTGGCCCCGGGCCCCCACAAATCTTATGTACCAAAACCAACCTTTTTGTACATTTTGGGGCCCCCACATATCGTCGGCCCCGGGGCCCCCTTCCGGCTAAATCCGGCCCTGCGTATAATGATCATTATGATGTTAAGATTGATTTCCTACGGCAATAGCAGTCTTAATAAGTAGCAAATACTTTGTTGCTCCTACATCCAACGTTTCGGTTAATTTATTTAACCTTCTTCAAAGGGTTCTAAAATAAAATTATTTGGAATTGAACAATTTTTCCGAATTTACCTAGATTTTCCACTTTTACCCTATTTTCCCTTACTCACAGGAGTTTGCATTTTTGTTGGTGTGTGTAGTGCACTACATTTGGTTGTCGTAGTTTTGTAATGGCGTCCACTTTTGCTATACGTGAAATATCGTTTTTTTATTTTGTTGTTGTTGTTTAACCCTTATGCGGCCAACAAAAAAAACACACGTGGATGGCCGACAGGGTACCCGTGTTCCCATAAATTGATATTCTCATAACTTCAACAATTTTCAACCGATTTGGATAATTTTGACAGTTTTGGAAACAGAAACTCATATACTTTTTGTCCATTGTCAAGGTCTACGACGTATGCCCATAGTTATACAAGAAATCTTTGAAGTAAGGCTTACGGGTCTACACGCATAACCAAAGGCCATTCAACCAGTTTCAAATATGCTTCAAGCTCTTTGCGCTTCTTACAATTGAAGGTGCTCACAGTATATGCTTCGGGTAATGCAAAAATCCCTGAAATGAGGTCTTAGTCATCCGAGAAATCTCTGGAGTAAAACCTAAAGATCTTCTCGCGTAACCAAAGGCCTGTTTTGCAAATTCAAATACGGTGCACTTTGTGGTACTTAGCCTAGAATGCGTTCACAGTATATGTTCCGAGTCATCCAAAAAATCTCTGGAGTAAGGCCTTAAGGTCTACACTCGTAACCATGGGTCTATGGACTTGTCTCAAAAGTGGTACTTGTTCTTTGGGCATCTTGAAATCAAATGTGATCACTACATATGTTCTGCGCTATCGAAGAAATCTCTCGGATAAGTCCTCTGGCGCCTTCATTGCATATGTTCATGGTCATCCAAGAAAACCCTGGAAAAGGCCTTCAGGTCTACACGCGTAACCAGAGATCTTTCAGATTGTTACAAAAGTGGTGCATAGAATAGAGCGCCTTCATTGCATATGTTCATGGTCATAAAAAATAAACTGGAAAAGGCCTTAAGATCTACACGCGTAACCAAAGATCTTTCGGATTTTTTCAAAAGTGTTAACTGCCTTTTGTGGTACATATAATAGATTGCGTCCATTGCATAGGTTCATGGTCATCCAAGAAAACCCTGGAATAGGCCTTTAAATCTGCATGGGTACCCAGAGACCTTTCGGATTGTTTCAAAAGTGGCATATGCCCTTTGTGGTACATAGAATATACCGCTTCTATTGCATATGTTCATGGGTATCAAAGAGAACACTTGAACAATCCTCAAGAACTTCATGCGTAGCCAGAGTTCTTTCGGCCTATTTGAATAGTTATACATGTCTTTTATGGTACGTAGAATAGAATGCACCCATTTCGAATGTTCATGGTCATCCAAGAAAACCCTGAAGTAAGGCATTAGGATCTACACCAGAGATATATCAGCCTGTTCTAAATTTGGTATATGCCTTTGGGGTCCATGAATAAAATGCGTTCATGGCATATGCTAATGGTCATCCTAGAAATTTATGGAATAAGACTTCTAGGCTTACACAAATATCTAGAGGGTCTTTAAGGTCACTCCTTACGGAATCCAAGTTTCAAAGTGCTCGCGTTTCCGGGGGGACACCACTCGTTACGGAAGCAACGCACAACTGTAATTTTTATTATTTCACGCATGCTGCGACGCATCAAAGCTAAATCAACAAAAATGACAGTTGGCGGCGTATCGATTAGTGTGCCCCTGAAAACGCGAGCTCCGTGAGGAGTGTCCTTAATCTAATTTTAATATGGTACATGATCTTTGCGATATTAGCCCGTTTTTCCTCACGTTCTCGGCGTGAAGTTGTATCCTTCAATTTATTTACTTTTGCATTTCCAAAGAATAGAAAACTTCATATTAGTGATATGAATGAAGTTTGTATACTACCTGGAACCAACAACAACAAGACAACAATAACTACTTGGAATGCTAATATATGAAGATGAGGTTTCACATCTTGTTTATTCTTCAATAACTGCCCAGAGCTAATGACAACAACTTGAACTACTTGAAATGCAAACATATACCAATAGCCTTCCGTTCGTGGGTTGATCTGCAGATCATTCCTATATGGAGTTCATAGACTACCTAGTACCATGGCAAAAACAAAAACTACAGCAGACGTTCGATAACTGCAAGTCATTTTAACTGCAATGCTTTTAACTGCAATTCGATAGTTGCAACAGTTTTGTTACAGTTATCGGACCGCTAAACTTCAAACCGATGTCAGACTGACAGCTGCATTGCGCTGCACATTTAGATGCACTTTTATTGCATGTGACGTCGATTGACAACCATTTGACGTCTAGAGTGCGTTGCAGTTATCGAACGGCATTCGATAACTGAAAACTAAACATTTTGCAGTTATCGACCGGCTACTGTACTAGGAATGCGTACATTCACTCAGATGAGGTTGACCAGACTTTGTCTACCCCTGATTTTGCCTAACTCGATTTTATCACGTTTTCGACCGAATTTGCCGCAAACAATAAAGATTTTCATGAAATAACTTTCACTGTTTGTAGCTTATTATCCCAAGCAGCACAAACTGTTTCACTTCTGAAAATTTCACTGTGTTGCAACTATTCGGAAAGAAACAATATTTGCGTATGTGCCATCAAATATAACTATCTTGCAAGCTAAAAAGCGCAAGAGGTGGAGCCTATGGAAACATCCTTCGATTACAGTAAAATTGCAATAATGTTGCAAAATACTACAGCGGAAAAAAATAAAATAAAATTATAAAATTGGATTCGATTTATGGATCGTGTGATTGATAGTCCTTCACACTACCACAGCACCATTCAATACTTCGAAGGGACTGCATGTTGACTCGCAATAAAAACTATACGATTATGGAGTTTGCACTCAGGTTTCCTGTTACTTGATTACACCATCACAGGAAAAAAATGTGAGTTGTCAAAACGTTAAACGATGCTAAATTAAACATGAAGACACATTCAACCTATCTGCAACTTAATTCAAACAAACAATAAAATTTTGAAAGACGCATTGAAGTTACATGGTAAAAAATATTCAACTTAATGATTTTGTTTCGTGTTTTCAACATGAAGTGCAGTATTCTTTGTTTGTTTGTTTCCAAATGTCAAACACGTACTGCATTGCAATTTTAATGAAACATTGATCACAATTCGAACGTTTTTGACATCTTGATGCAACTTTTTCGTGCTTTGATGTTTTTCCAACGCCTTTAATGAAACTAAATAGGAACAAGGAGCTTTTGAGAAGATGTTGCGTGTGCTACTTGGGATGAATCATTTATGAATACCTGTTAATAAGTTTGTAAGTCTCTTCGACAAAAAAAATACGGATTCCATTCACGTATATTGCCTTGCCTTCATTACGGAGCCCACGACAATGAAAATAACTACTTAAAATAAAAACATATACCAAGAAGGGGTCTCACAACTTGTTTATTTTCAAATAACTGCCTCCATTTATGAGGTTGATCTACCGACCTTGACTCTATTTCATATACTACCTGGAGCTCAAGACAACAACAAGAACTATTTGGAATACAAACATATACCAAGATGGGGTCACAAAACTTGTTTATTCTTCGATAACTGCCTCCATTACGGAGATTGATCTACAGAACTTCGGTGGGGTTTGATCCCACGAAACCAGTACGCTAGACAGGTGTTTTCCCTACTAAGCTACGAAGGACCTCCGTCGTCCTCCGCAGCTTAGAGGGTACTGATGAAACTAAATTCACAGCACCGGGCATGTAGCCGAACTCTCGCAATACATTCTCAGAACTAATTCTCATATATGATATGGAAATGCTAATATCATCTTCCAAACTTGGACGTACATGTTCATGATAGCATTAGTACGTCCAAGTTTGGAAGATGATATTAGCATTTCCATATCATTGTAAATCGTTTAACTTCACGTAGAAGTAACACACAGTATTATCTGGCTCCTACACACTTGCTTCATCACCAACGGCACTCGATGAAGTAGGGTTGTGTGAGATTGTTCCGGTCGCCGACCACATAAGCGAAGAGAGATCGCCTTTCGAGTTCAGTACATTTAAAGTTAATTGCCTATGTTCCGGGTATTGAGCCACCCAGAGTGGAAATTAATTACTATATCTGAAACTCGATTATGCATATGCGTAACATGTGATAGATTAAGTTCGGAAAAGGTATTGGAGGAAAACCGCTACCTTCCGTCCCTCCCAGTTGTTCTTCAAAAACTGCATCCGTTACGGAAGTTGATCCACCGACCTTGACTCTATGGAGTTCGAAGACTACCTGGAGCCCACGACAACAACAAGAACTACTTGGAATAAAAACATATACCAAGAAGGGGTCACACAATTTGTTTATTCTTCGATAACTACCTCCATTACGGAGATTGATCCGAAGATCTTGACTGTATGGAGTTTGTAGACTACCTGGAACTCACGAGAACAACAAGAACTACATGAAATACAAACATATACCAAGAGGGGCACGCAACTTGTTTTATTCTTCGATAAATGCCTTCATTACGGAGATTGTTCCGAAGACCTTGACTGTATGGAGTTCGTAGACTACCTGGAACTCACGACAACAACAAGAACTATATGAAAAACAAACATATGCCAAGAAGGGATCACAAAACATGTTTATTCTTCAATAACTGCCTCCATTACGGAGGTTGATCCACCAACCTTGAATCTATGCAGTTCGTAGACTACCTAGAGCCCACGACAACACCCAGAACTACTTGGAATACAAACATATGCCAAACACTGCCTCCATTACGGAGATTGATTCGAAGACCTTGACTGTGTGGAGTTCGTATACTACCTGGAACTCACGACAACAACAGGAACTACTTGGAATACTAACATATACCAAGAAGGGGTCATGCAAATAATTTTGTCTCTGATAACTGCCTCCATCACGGAGATTGATCCGAAGACCTTGACTGTATGGAGTTCGTAGACTACCTGGAACTCACGACAACAACAAAACTACATGAAAATTAGATATATATCAAGAAGGGGTCACACAACTTGTTTATTCTTCATTAACTGCCTCCATTACGGAGGTTGATCCACCGACCTTGAATCTATGGAGTTCGTAGACTACCTGGAGCCAACGACAACAACAAGAACTACTTGGAATACAAACATATATCAAGAAGGGGTCACACAACTTGTTTATTCTTCAAAAACTGCCTTCGTTACCGAGGTCGATCCCCAGACCTTGACTCTATGGAGTCCGTAGACTACCTGGAGTCCACGACAACAACTAGAACTACTTGAAATACACACATATACCAAGAAGGGGTCACGCAACTTGTTTATTCTTCGATAACTGCCTCCATTACGGAAATTGATCCGAAGACCTTGATTGTATGGAGTTCGTAGACTACCTGGAATCAATGACAGCAACAAGAACTACTTGGAATGCAAACATGTTTTAAGAATAGGTTATTGGATGACCCAGAACATATACTGTGAAAGCATTATACGCTAAGCACCATAAAGAGCATGTACCGTTTTTGATTTTACACGATAGACCTTTGGTTACGTTAGCAGACCATAAGATCTTATTCAGGGATTGTTTGGATGACTTAGACCTTACTCCAGGGGTTTTGGAGACCCAGAATATATACTGTGAACACCGACTATTCTAAGAAGCGCAATGAGCATGTAATATATTTGAAACTCGTTGATAGTCCTTCGGTTACGTGTGTAGACTCTTAAGCCTTACTTCAAAGATTTCTTGTATAACCATGGACAAAAGCTGTAAACCTTGTCAATGGGCAAAAAGTATATAAGTTTCTGTTTCCAAAACTGTCAAAATTATCTAAATCGGTTGAAAATTGTTAAAGTTATGAAAATATCAATTTATGGGAACACGGGTACCCTGTCGGCCATCCACGTGGTAAAAAAAATCAAATGCCCCTCCCCACATCCCTCCTCACTGTATCAACGTGATTTTCTCACAGATGCTACATTTTATGGAGTTCTCAGATGTCACCGAGTTTCAGCTTTCATCTATAAAAATTCAATGAAATATCACCACTTGAATTTGAAAAAGGAACACGGGTACCCCGTCGGCCGCATAGGGGTTAAACATATTTTAGACTATGTCTATCTATTTGTACTCACTTCATGCGTAGCGATGTTTGCTTACGACACTGTATTTAATTATATATCAGCTTTTAAAATAAAAGCTTTCCTTATACTTGGTTTAAGTTCAATTTTCTAAGCTTAATCGCGACACCTCGACTTTCGATTTGGAAACTAATATAACTGTTCAAATGTGTGTGAGTGACAATACCATCATATTGATAGTGTGTGTACTACAGTGGTCCCCAGCATGCTTACTATCAAGGGCCGCATAGCAATTTCGAACTGTTGAAGCGGGCCACAGTACATTTGCATGATTTGTTTTTCATTTCATGTAGATTTTTACTGCTTGATAAATTATTTTGAATATCTATTTCACATTTTAATAAAACTTGTTGCGATGAATCTTATTCAAATAACATACTTGTAAAAACTTTTTATTCTACGGGTTGTATCACCGCAGTTAATACTAAACACGATAAAAATCTTTTCGCATCAACATGTTTTTAGCATAGTTTGCAGAACATATATTAATCTTCTTTCCCAAATGATCATATGCCGTCCGATTCCAAGATTTTGATTTTTTTTTTGTTGAAGGATTATTGTTTACTACACAAAACAGTAACGATTCCTTAACCTCATTCCATCCGTTTAAGGACTTTAAATATGCTAAATGTATGCGCGTAAATGCATGAAATAAATAAACTGATAGTTTTATTTTTCCCAATTCTGTGTCATTGAACGAATAGATAAAAATTGAAATTTCGAGCCACCATTGATCATAGTGTGTCGTATCAAATAACGACAAACATGTTTCAAAGCCAAGTAAACTTACCAGCAGTTTTGAATAGAAATCGAATAAATCAGAGTTCCGCACTACGTGCCTTGTTTCCAGATTTCCGATCAATTGATTTTTTTTAGAAACGTTTTATTCGTCAACTAATCGGAGCTTGGGGAATTCTTGACTTTGTTAAATATTTTAGGTACCATCGATCGAGGGTTCTTTTGATAAATCGAAGGCTATTTTGGATATTTTGAAACAAAAATTATAAAGTAAATAACTCTCAAATTGCCATTATCACAGTGTTGATTGGTTGGATGGTTGTTTGGATTGTTGGATGGCAACTTTCTGTTTCAAATTTGGTATTTTTCCGTTTAGTTTTTTTTTTATAAAATCAAAAATCCAAAGTAGCTCCCGCAGTAAAAAAAAGCCATGCACGACGGTAGCGTAAAGTACGTTAATCTTCAGCTTGCTTTCTTAAGTAAAAAATAAAGGAAATTTAAATTTTGCCAAACCCTCATATGACAACATTAGTTTGACCGTTTTTGACCATTAGAATCTGCGAAAAAATGACGAATTTGCTATTTTCGTACCAATCGATAATACCATCGAAGTTGTTTGCTGTTGGCCTACGTAACATCTATGAACTGACGAATTTAATTAATCTTGATGGTGCTTATACATCGTAATGTTGTGAACTTGACAGATTCCCTGAGTATAACAAAAAACTGAGTATGATGATAAGCGTTTCTTATGCATATAAACGGGCCACATGTAGTGTATATTCTAAAATCCAAAGCGGGCCGCAGGAAATGGCTTCGAGGGCCGCATGCGGCCCGCGTGCCGCACTTTGGGGATCACTGGTGTACTACCTGTGTTGTCTATAATTTCATGTGTGTTTACAATGTTTATGTTTTTGCTAGAAATACTACAATAAGAGATCGGCGAAGACGCCATCTGGTTTCCAATCGAACCGTCAAAAGCGGTTCCAATTCGACTTGTTTACATTTTGCATCCATAAGAGGCAAGCAAAAATCTCAAGTGCTGCCAGTATTATTTTCCCGATTTCATGTTTTTTCATACGTTGCCATTTCGACAGATTTTTCGTTGCCATTTCGACAGTTTTCCTTTTTGAAAACCGAAAACATTAGCCAACTTTTCAAATAGTAATTCTTAACCGATTTCTCGCAACAAGTTGCATTCGACTTAATACAATCGAACTATATAAGCGCCATTTAAGGTTGGTGTCTTGGCTAAATGCGAGAAAGGCAGTATCACCACTCGGTGAATTAAGTTGGGTGTTTTTTTAGACTTTATGTATATTATGTTTATGTTTATTTTCTGAATGTTTCTGATTTTGCGTAGTATGCCTGCATATATTGCATTCAAGCCTTCTGTATCTGTTCTGAGGTTGATGCAATTTTCATTATTATCAATATGACACATTTCCAGATGTGGTAATGTATGTGCTTTGTTTGTTTTGAATAACTTTGTTTCCCTTGTCATAAAACGAGTTTATACAATCCCATTGAATTCCACCACTTAATTGTATCTTGACAGATACGTTTTTCGATCTCAACAGTAAGGCCGTCTTCAGTGTCTTGTACTTGACTCGACTTCGACTCGAGTCGAGTCAAATACAAGACACTGAAGACGGCCTTACTAGTCGAAATAAGTATCTGTCAAGATACAATTAAGTGGTGGAATCTCAATGGATTGTATAAACTCGTCTTATGACAAGTAAAGATATTCCCCCAAAAAGCTTAAAATAATTTTCTTATCATAATTTTGTTTGTTTTTCTGGGTTGAAGCGGTGATTTTCGGTGACGGAGAGCAGTAGCAGTTTTTTTTCTTTTAACTACATTATTCGTGAATCTGATGTGTTTACTTCGTTTTCCTGTAGTCTATCCAGAGTGTTATAGTGACCGCTGATACGTGTTTTTAATCTGTTTTTTTTTTCGATTAATGTTATGTTAGCTTAGCTTAGCTTAGCTTTGACTGACTACACATAGCTATGGTTGCTACTCCGTGATTGACCAGAATCAGTGAAATTGCACAAAAATCAACTGAATGATTGACTGGGATTGTTCAAGCATTCTCAGTGTGCAAGTTTCATTATTCAAATGATCAATAACGGCGTCTGTCACGTCCTTGTAGTTAGTGAGGAAGAGGGAAAGAATATTAGTAGGTGATTTTGTTATTTGAAGACCGTGTTCACCTCTGCGTCTCCACAAAAACCACAGGAAGCATTTTCAGTTAGTTGGCATCGTTGGATCTGGATTCACTCTGATAAGCGATACAACCGTGCCATTCTTTACACACAGTGATCTTACCTAACCATGATTCTGCCGCACAAAGCCAAACAAACTAACTACTGGCACACCGAGATGAAAACTGTTCCTCATCGCAATGCAACTCGTTTTAGAGTTATACCACCAAAAGTCAACATATTGTTGTACGCGGACGATATTCTCCTCGTAGTACATGGCAAGAAAAACGAGGGGCTACACCGAAAACTACATGCCGCTGTCAACCCAACAAACAATTTAAGCTGAATAAGCTAGTTTTTTAGCTGAATAAGACTATTTTTGGTTGAATTAGCGCGTTCACATCTTCCAATGTTTGTTGGGAATGCTATCAACAAATGGGCTAGAAGCGTTGGTTTCACCATGTCGCCATCAAAGTCACATATTTTCTACTGCAGCCCAAATGCACGCCGTGAACCTTTGTCGCAAATTTCTTTCGATCCAGTCCCCATCCCAAGAACTAACCGGTTAAGAATCTTACCCTAGATCGAACCTTGACGTTCAAGCCTCATTGCCGAAATGTGAAGGAGCCTGCGAATCTCGGTTGAGAATTCTGCAGATGATCGGAGCCAAACTCCCACGTGGCAACCGTCTTTCTCTGCTGCAGGTTGCCATTAAAAAAGCAATACGCCGTCAATGGGATAACCGATGGTTTAAGTGCAGAGAATCAAAGCTGAGGGAAGTGTAAAAAATTTGCTAGGACTGAAGCGACGGCGCAGGAATCGACAATACTACACAAAGTCTTTCCCCAGTGCCGGCTGTTGCCGGTAATTCTGGAAGCGATAGTGTAGTACTGAAGCACACCTAGATATGGAGTTACGCTCAAAAAGAATTGCTCGAGGAAGGAGTCCCTACTGGAGCTGGTCCTGGGACGAGGGACAGAGTGAGCGGTCAGCGGCAAGGCCAAGGCAAAACAAAATTGGTAAGGGCAGCAGAAGAAATCACCAAGAAAATGCTGCACCTGCTGATGTTGCTGTGGTTGATCGACGTCCATCACTTATGTTAGTGGGCTGTCGATTTCAACGGATCATGTGGACAAGGGAGATTAATCAGTACGTGGTACGTTGCTACTACGTTTGCACCAGGATGAAGACGGATTTGTCCGGCAGGCCGGCGATGCTGGAGATGTTCATTGAGAGGTTCCCTCAGTTTGCAACCCAGCTTGACCAGAATAAGCTGTACAGTGTACACACACCTAAGAGCTTGTGTTAGGAGGAAGAGTTAGGAGCGAGTGATACGTCGAGAAAGAGTTCTGTTGGGTTGGATGTATCAATCGCAAGTGACCGTCGTGATTCAATTGCACCCACCCCACAGCAGTTGAAGGACGAACTAGCCAATCATATGGTCACAGCAGTTACACAGTTCCAAGGGCAGACCCATGTCCCGGCATCGGATACTCAAATTGCATTACTCCTATATGTTAACGAGTGCAGTAAGCATCCTTAACCAGGATTTTTGCCACAGTACTTGGAAACCGTGGAGAACAATTCGGAATGTTGCTTAAATTGTGAAACCCACAGAACTTCGTGACATCACTGAAGCGAACATCACTAAGATCCTCGACATCCATGTACAACGGTTGAGTGCCCTTGCTAAACGATTGCGACTTTATGAGGAATGTTCGAAGAGGATTTTCTTAAGGAGAAAAACCCACTGTTTAATATCAACGAAAGGGAGTTCTACAACCACATCCAAAACGACAAAGCCTACTTTGGCGGAGGCCTTCCGGAGATTGGAGACATCAAGCAGTTTTGGTTCAATCTGTGGGATAACCTCTTCATATACAACGACGAAGGGGTGTGGATGGCAGGAGAAGAGCGATATTGTGGTGGAATTGAAGAAATGACCGCCATCATCGTGACCGCCCAATGCATACTTGAGGCCATCCGATATACCAGTAATTGGGCTGTACAAGAGCCCGATTTTGTGCATAATTTCTGGAATAAGTAACACACAACGTTCCACGGGTGGATGGCGGAATGCTTCAACACGGTACTTGATAACCCTGGGCAGTTACCAGAACTCATCTCTAGGGCGGTCACTTATCTTCTGCGAAAGATCGGAACACTTTGAACCCAGCCAAGTACAGACCAATTACGTCTTTTGTGACTTCCAAAGTGCTGTCATCGGTAATAGCGAGAAAAATGCATAACCATTTAGACGTCAACATTCTGATGACCGAGGAACATACAAGTTATCAACGCAACACTCGAAGCTGCAAGAATCAGGTCATCATTGATGCAGTCGTTTTTGGGCAAGCCATATATTACCGATGGAGAGAAGGTGTTCAAGACGGTCCAGGACTATCAAGATCAGGAGGGGCATATTCCAAGGCGATACCTTTAGTCCTCTATGATTTTGACTTGCCATGAACCCTCTTAGCTGAGTACTCAACCAACACAACCATAACTATCATTTGAAGAGTGGGGAAAGGAGCACAAGCATTATCCACACCTTCTTTATGGACGATTTGAAGTTGTTTGCGGAATCTGTGGAGAAGCTCCACCAATTTCTGCAGCTTGTAACGATATTCATTAACGACATCCGGATGGAGTTTGGAATCGATAAATGTCGAACCATATATCTACATCGGGGTCACCTGGTGGATGCTGGTAGTTTCCGCGTCAACGAACAGAAGGAGATTCGGAACATGGTTGAAAGCGAAACATACAAGTTGTCACATGATGATCAAGCAGGTGCTGCAGGAAATGTCCTTGCACCGTGTTACGTTTAGATTTGTTTATCTGTGGTGGAATTACTCTTTGAATAAGTGAACGAAGCAAAGTGAACTGTCGCCTCACACGCAAAACATAATACAACAACGCAACTACGATTCACGAAACCGTCGTTTCAAACACTATCGCCCACCCCTGTAACAAAGCGTAACTTCTTTGCAAAGCGATGATTTTGTTTAGAAGCTTCACGGAACAGATACCAACCCAACGGAACGGAAGTGGAAACAAAAAAAAAGAATGCCATTCTTCGCAGTACGGTGGCATAGCGGGCGCGTGGAAAGTGTCGTCCGACAATAAGGGCCGATGCCCACGTAGCGGTTTTTCAATGCCACGTGCACGCAGCGTTAAAATAACGCTGGTGTGCATCGGCGTGGTGACGCTGCGTTACCGCGTTTTCCCGGTGCACACCTGCGTCTTTTTGACGCCACGTGCACTCTGCGTTGAAATGACGCTACGTGGGCATCGAGCCTAAAACGCAATTTGCGAACTCCAATCGGCCCTAAGTGCATTCCGCAAGGCCACAAGCTCGCACAGGATTCAACCGTCGATTTTCAAGGTGCTGTCTCACGGGGAGACGGACGAGCGTTCACGGAGTCATTCGCCGTTTGTCACCAGGATAAAATACCGTGAGCCTTCCAAGGAAACTCTCCTGCTTGCAGGGTGATCGCTGACGCAAAATCCGGTTAATGCAGCACGGATTGACGGGGCAACAAAAGGTCATTGCGATCGAAGGACACGTGTGCGACCGACAGCGAAACTTCCACAGCCAGCGAAGGAACAATTTGGCCGATCCATCCACTCCGGCACCTACAAAAGAAACCCCTATTGGGGTTTTTTCACGGGTACGAGGTCAGCGAGTGAATCGGTTATCATCGAGAAGCCCCTTCAAGAACGAGGGTCCCCACAGCTCCGAACGGTGCGCTTCCAGAGAGGCGAAAAGGAACGCAGCAGCTGAAGTGGGACGAAACGGCCGCTCACTGGTGCCGGGATCCGTCGAAAGAACACACCTCGGAGAAAGTGCGCGGAGAAATTTATTCGCGCAGGCCCACAGTGGGACGGATTGAAAACGGTCAAAAGTACAAATATGGTTAAAATGAGAACAAATGAGTTTATTATACTTCCGTGATAAAATTTTATCATTTTCAACTACATTCATAACGATTGTTGTGATTTTAGCATTCAGTACATACACATACATTTTCATGTATTTTACGTCATTTTTTAATGCCTCGGAAAATACCTGCGGGCCCTGGCGGGCCCTAAATTTGGTTTAGTTTGAAAATACATAATGTAAAGTAGTAGCCATGCGATTTTCAGCGCTGGGTAATGATGGGTAAATTGTTTTCTGACCACATGAAAATACCACGAAATGAGTAAATTTCTATATAAGCCCAAATTCAACTCCATAAGCCAAGGGTGAATATTTCATGTATTTGTGATATAATGTATGCAATTGATAGTTGATTATGTTATCTTTGAAGATGTATTGAGTTTGAAATGATTGAATAACAAATTTGAAAAATATTGCAAAGATATCATACCTTATATTTATATATTATCAATGGTGTTAAAAACAGTTTTCATGCCAACACAATATCGTCAAATTGTCTCAACCAAAGTAATTCACAATATTTTATAACCTGTATAATGCGAGAAAAATATTTAAAAAATAAAATACATCATTTTGAAGAATGACCTTTTGACCCTCTTTCTAAGGATTCGTCCCTCTGTGAGGCCGTGCAGAATCGCGGAACGCTCGTGTTGGTGAGTGCCGAAGCACCAGAGTGACTAACGGTCCAGGACAACATCTACGGCCAACCGCCGGAGAAAGGCGCGATTATGAGGGGTCGCAAACGAAGTGCGTCGTGGAGGCGACAGTGAGTAGGATTCGTGGGTGCACCCAATGATGAGCAATTTTGTGAGTACTCAAAATCATAGCATGTAAGAGACATGAAAGATAGTAGGAAGCAGTGGTGGAGGACCTGAAGGTAGGAGAAAGTAAGGTAATAAAGATGAAAAACATGTAAATCAGCTATTTTCTTGTATTTGTGGCATTTGATTGAGCTCTAGCCCTCCGGTATTTGTGTGCCGTCTTCCATTTGGTAGTTTAGCTCTAACCGCTACCGGGAATCTCGCAATAACCGTGTCAACGGTATTTTGAAAAACCGCCATCAGGGGTGATAATGGGTCATCGCTCTCACTGGAAGCCTGGAGGTCGTAAAGCAAAATCGTTTAAAAAGTTCTCTTATATTTTAGTCTTCTTGCCCTCAGATATATTCAATCCATTCTACAAGCATTCCAAGCAGTTGAAACAGTGACCCATTCTCACCCCCATTTGACCTATTGTCACCCCCGACGACGGTACTTATTGTGGGTCGGTTGTTGACATAAAGTTTCGGGGTGGTGAAGTGGACCAAGGTTGACTTGGAAGCGTTACAACGAACAGTACGAGCAGTGTTGGTAGAATCATACTCAAATCTCAATCACCGAGGCTTCATATACGAGATAACTCGCTTGCGATTCTGTAGAGAAAGCATCTCGCTAGAGTTTCTCGGACATAATTACATCGCTTCGCTCACTCGCCGAAAAATGATTTCGCTCTAAAAAGCATTAAAACGCAATCGAGGCGTATGTTTTGTTTACAGTCAATGTTTTAAGCGAAAACAGTTAATTCAATGTATTCAACAATGAAGTACGCGGAGAAATCATGCAATGATGCAAATCGCGGTTCCAATCATTGGGCCATGATTCTGATGAGATTTGACTCACGCATGATTGGAATCAGGGGCCCTCCTTAGCCGTGCGGTATGACGCGTGGCTACAAAGCAAGACCATGCTGAGGGTGGCTGGATTCGATTCCCGGCCCCGGTCTAGACAATTTTCGGTTTGGAAATTGTCTCGACTTTCCTTGGGCATAAAAGTATCATCGTGTTAGCCTCATGATATACGAATGCAAAAATGGTAACTTGGCTTAGAAACTTCGCAGTTAATAACTGTGGAAGTGCTTAATGAACACTAAGCTGCGAGGCGGCTCTGTCCCAGTGTGGGGATGTAATGCCAATAAGAAGAAGAAGATGATTGGAATCGCCGATGAGATTTGAGAGTTTGAGATTCTACCAACACTGAGTATGAGTGGCGTTTACTAAGCATGGCATGCGCCGTCCAAAATCGTCCATTGAGAGAATCACCCTGCCACGTACAGTAGGAGGAAGAGGCGTCGCCGATATACAAACACTATGTCTTTCCCAGATCCAGTATTAGCGAAGATTCTTCGTGGGGAGATGATAGCATCGTGGAAGCAGAAGGAGCTGCATGAAACGCATCCCCATCATCTAAAGTTGGAATATATCGACAATTCGGATTCGGATATGTGTCTGGTGCAAGGTGAACTCTTCTCAGAATAGAAGGATTCATGGTAGCTATCCAGGACCGGATAATTACGACGTATAATTTTCAGTAGGAGAGAGCCAGGATTGTACATATTCGGCAGCGCTGGATGAAGGTGATGTTATTTGATTTCATTATTTTCATTTTCTTCCTTCCTTGAAATCGATCTCACATTTTCGAATGTAACCATTAGAACTCACATCACCCAGCTCGGCACGAATATGAGATTCACCACAGTACAAATGTACACATTCATGCAGCAACCAACGAAACTTCACCCCGCGTTTAAATGGGCCACTCACGTTAATGCTGGAGAAAGTACGAACCGGAATCGTCCCGAAATCTCTTCTGAGATCCTAAGAAGAAATAAAACAATCTCATAACCTTCATAGCATCCAAAGGACATTGGTTATTTCAGCATCGTTAGAATATATCCAGTGCAAACGCTATCACAGGATTAAAGTCGACCGGCGAATGAGATCCACAGAGCCTAATCTCCTTTGGAATTCAAATTTCCCGGGGTTAGTGAAAATTCCCAGTTTTTTACTAAGGAAGTGCCAAAAGTCTATAATAATAACAATAAGATGATTAATTATTTTAGAGCGTCTTAGGGGAAATGCTACAAGGTTAAGAGACTATTATTCTTCCATTTACTTCCACTATTAACTTTTTTATGTATCAACAAGCAGATAAGTATTTCGTTTCCTACTTGGAAACTTATTCAGTGTTTGTTATCGACTGAAGAAAAACATTGCTCATTAACTTTAAATATGGTGTGTAGGTAGAACTGTAGGTAAAAATTAGGGCATGTCGCTTGGACCGATTCGTCGTCGTCCCGTGGGTAGTAATGTTTAATTACTTGAAACTTGATATCCCATAAAATTACATTTTTGAAACAGCTAGACTAAACGGGTACTCAACTAGAACTATTCAAGCTATTATAGACAAACATAGAAAAACCCAGTACAGAAAATCATTAACTACATTATCTTCTTCTTCATTGGCATTACATCCCCTACTGGGACATTGCCGCCTCGCAGCTTAGTGTTCAATTAGCACTTCCACAGTTATTAACTGCGAGGTTTCTAAGCCAAGTTACCATTTCTGCATTCGTATATCATGAGGCTAACACGATGATACTTTTATGCCCAAGGAAGTCGAGACAATTTCCAATCCGAAAATTGTCTAGACCGGCACCGGGAATCGAACCCAGCCACCCTCAGCATGGTCTTGCTTTACCGCACGGCTAAGGAGGTCCCTTAACTACATTATCACCAATAACAAATGAATTGCGACGAGTATCCGTTAATTTTGACCATAATATAACCAGACCATTACGCTCTAAATTTAGAAAAATTGGTATCGAATTAGTTTTCAGTAGCAGGAACAACCAACTGAAGACACTACTTGGAAGCACAAAAGACCCCGTTGACGCATTAGGAAAATCTGGAGTTTATAAAATATCATGCCCACACTGTGACAAAATCTACATAGGACAGACAAAACGAACACTAGACACGAGGTTCAAAGAACATTTGGCAGAAGTAACTAAAGCAAACAACAGACCGCATCGTGCTTTCGTGCTGTGCGGTTCTTTCTCTCTTTGCGGAAGGAAGTTTTAATACTACCCGAAGCTATTTTAATTTCAACGGTGCTTCTTAGCGCTATTTGTACCCACTGATCCCGTTACGATCTTTGCAAGGACCCGTGCCTTCGTTTTACGTTGGACCCGTTTGCGGAAGTAAAATTCCGACAAGCGGTGGTAATCCTGCAGGGACACCGTTCTGGGAAAGGTCACGTCTCCACGCTCAGCAATGAGTATTAACAGAACAAGAGGAAGGGGAGTCTCAGAATTCTCCACTTCCTTCAAAGAAACAAGGTTTCAAGACTGTCCTGCCCAAGCGCGGAAAAATAGAAGGAAGCTGGAGACTTCAGATATTCCTTCTAAATCTAATGTTGACATTGTTTCTTCTCCTATCGAACTGAGCAATCAGTTCGATTTGATTAATGATGAAATTGAGCAAATCGAATCTACCTCTAGCCCAGGTGATTCGATTCATGCGAAAAAGCAAAGGATTCCGCCAATTGTGGTATCTGTTGCCGAGTTTTCTGGTTTCCGGAATGAGATTTTGAGTAACCTTCAGGGGATCAAGGTTTCATTTCAGATTGCTAGGAAGGGTGACTGCCGCGTTTGCCGGGATCGCTTTGACGATCGCAAACGTCTTCTTCACTATTTAACTGAGAAGCGCCATAAATTCTTCACATACGACGACAAAACTGAGCGATTGTTCAAAGTCGTCTTGAAAGGCCTCCCCAGTGATGACAAATCACTGGATGAGATTAAAATTGAAATTTCTCAATTACTTGGATTTTCACCAGTCCAAGTAATTAAGATGAAAAAGAAATCCCATTCTGGTACTTCCCAGAGGGGCATTTCTCAAGAATTTTATTTAGTTCATTTTAACAAAAGTGAACTAAATAATATGAAAAGTTTGGAAAAGGCGTGTATTATGTCTCATGTCCGTGTTACATGGGAACATTTCCGCAGGCCTGGGGAAATTTCAAAACCCTACCCAGTGCCGTAAGTGCCAAAAGTGGGGTCATGGAACCAAACATTGTCACATGGATGCTAAATGCATGATTTGTGGTGGAACCTCTCACGCCAAGGACGCATGTCCTGTGAGAGAAGATTCCAATAAATTTAAGTGCGCAAACTGTGGGGGCAATCATAAATCCAATTTCTGGGAATGCCCTTCACGCAAAAAGTTTTGAATTCCCGTGCAAAATTGATGACAGGAAATTCCAATCGGATCCCAGATTCGACGGGTAGAAATTTTTCAAACGCTCAAATTTCGAAACCGGTTACCGGTCGAGCAATTCATACCCACCACAATTCACAAACAAATTTTGCCGCTCGTCAACGGGTAGCAAGCACTTCAGTAAATTCCAATTTTTCCAATGTACCTACGTATGCAAACATCGCTGCTGGTAGACCAAATTTCTCTTCTCAAAATGAGGTTTATACCCATGTCCCAACGGAAAATAACGGTCATGTTGCCGATTCATGTAGCATGACTGCTTCCGATTTTGATTTTTTAACTGAACAATTGCATCACATGATTGATGCAATGTTCAAAGCAAATACCATTCCTGAAGCTGTTCAGGTTGGTATAAAGTACACACAAAAAATTGTTATCGGACTCCGTTTCAATGGATCCAAATAATTGTGTGAAAGTTCTAAATTGGAATGCCCGCTCTCTAAAGGGTAAGGAAGATGAATTATTCAACTTCCTTTCAGTTCATAATGTGCATATTGCCATTATAACTGAAACGTATTTAAAACCAGGACTCTCCATTAAAAGAGATCCAAACTATTTTATCTACAGAAATGATCGTCTTGACAGCGCCTGTGGTGGGGTCGCCATTGTCATTAATAGACGTATCAAACATAAATTATTTTCTTCGTTTGAAACCAAAGTTTTGAAACCTTGGGAGTTTCTGTTGAATCAAATTTTGGCCAATTTTCCTTCATTGCAGCCTATTTGCCTTTTCAATGCAATGGGCAGCAAAGAATTTGTTGAAAGCTGATCTTCAAATTCTGACTCGCAACAAATCAAAATTCTTCGTAATTGGTGACTTCAATGCCAAACACCGTTCATGGAATAATGCTCAAAGCAATTCCAATGGTAAAATTTTATTTGAAGATTGTTCTGCGGGATATTATACTATTCAATATCCCAATGGACCAACTTGTTTTTCTTCCAGTCGAAATCCTTCTACAATTGATTTAGTTTTAACGGATTCAAGTCAGCTGGGTGGCCAATTGGTAACTCATGCTGACTTTGACTCTGATCACCTTCCTGTGACATTTGAAATCTCACAAGAAGCCATTTATAATCCAATCAGCTCTACTTTTAATTATCATAGAGCTGATTGGGATTTATATAAAACGTATATCGATAGGAATTTTGATGTTGATATTCCTCTCGATACCAAAAGTGATATTGATAATGCTCTCGTATCTTTGACAAATTTAATTGTCGAAGCCAGAGGCATTGCAATTCCGAAATGTGAAGTTAAATTCAACTCCATTATTATTGACGACGATCTTCAGCTACTGATCCGTCTTAAAAATGTGAGAAGAAGGCAATACCAAAGAACTCGCAATCCCGCGTTGAAAGTTATTTGGCGAGATTTGCAAAATGAAATTAAAAATCGTTTCGCTATTCTGAGAAATACCAACTTTGAGAATAATGTCTCGAAGTTGGATCCCAGTTCGAAACCCTTTTGGAAATTAACAAAAATTCTTAAAAAACCTCAAAAGCCAATTCCAGCGCTTAAAGAGGGAAATAAAATTTTATTAACAAATGGCGAAAAGGCTCAAAAACTTGCTCAGCAGTTCGAGAGTGCCCATAATTTTAGTCTAGGTCTCACTAGTCCAATTGAGGATCAGGTTACACGGAGCTTCGAAGACATTCTCAATCAAGAGAATGTTTTGACCCTTCGTTGGGAACCAATTTGGATGAAGTGAGATCTATTACTAGAAAATTTAAAAATATGAAAGCCCCGGGTAATGATGGTATTTTCAACATACTTATTAAAAACATCCTGAGAGCTCTTTATCCTTTTTGGTTAATTTATTTAACAAATGTTTTCAATTGGCATACTTTCCAGATAAATGGAAAAACGCCAAAGTTGTTCCAATTTTGAAGCCGGACAAAAATCCAGCTGAGGCTTCTAGTTATCGCCCAATCAGTTTGCTTTCTTCAATAAGCAAACTGTTTGAAAAGATTATTTTAAATAGAATGATGGTTCATATTAATGACAATTCTATTTTTGCTGATGAGCAATTTGGTTTTCGCCATGGGCATTCAACCACTCATCAGTTATTAAGAGTTACGAACTTAATTCGGCTCAACAAATCTGAAGGATATTCGACTGGAGTTGCTCTTCTTGATATAGAGAAAGCATTTGACAGTGTTTGGCATGAAGGTTTAATTGAAAAATTGATGAATTTTAGTTTTCCTCTGTACATTATTAAACTGATTCAAAATTATTTATCAGATCGCTCACTGCAGGTAAACTATCAGAATTCGAAATCTGATAGATTACCTGTAAGAGCTGGTGTTCCCCAAGACAGCATACTGGGGAATATGGGCCAGTATAACATTTTTACATCTGACTTACCTGATTTACCACCAGGGTGTCAAAAATCTTTGTTTGCAGATGACACGGGCCTCTCTGCCAAAGGGCGTAGCCTTCGTGTCATTTGTAGTAGATTGCAAAAAGTTTGGATATTTTCTCCACTTACTTGCAAAATGGAAAATTTCCCGAATGCTTCCAAAACTCAGCTTATAATTTTCGCACATAAGCCGAGAGCTTCTTATTTGAAACCTTCTAGCAGACATATTGTCACTATGAATGGGGTTCCAATTAATTGGTCTAGCGAAGCTAAATATTTAGGACTTCTGCTAGATCAAAAATTAACTTTTAAAAATCACATTGAAGGCCTTCAAGTCAAATGTAACAAATATATTAAGTGTCTATATCCACTTATAAACAGAAAATCAAAACTTTGTCTTAAGAACAAACTTTTGATTTACAAACAAATTTTTAGACCTGCCATGTTGTATGCTGTGCCAATATGGACTAGTTGCTGCAATACCAGAAAGAATGCACTCCAGAGGATTCAAAATAAAATTTTGAAAATGATTCTGAAGTTGCCTCCGTGGTATAGTACCAATGAACTTCATAGAATTTCTAATATTGAGACATTGCAACAAATGTCCAACAAAATAATTTCCAATTTTAGACAAAAATCGTTGCAATCTTCTATTGCAACGATTAACTCCTGTACCCATAGATTAAATAGGTTAAGATTAGTTTAAGTTGAAAACATTGTAATTCCTACATGGTTTAATTCAACCAGAGGAAAATTCTAACTGCCAGAGGCAATTGAAATGTATTAATAATAACTAAAAATATAACATAGCAAATAAGGATGATAGTGTTAAGAAAACACGGAACACCTAGTCTAAGAGATGAATGCATGTATTAGATAATTAGCAAATAAAATTAGTTAAAAAAAAAAAAAAAAAAAACTAAAGCAAACAAAGACACGGAAAAGGTATACATTATCATTTCAAATCTAAAGTAGCCGAACATATATTTAACGAAGATCATCAATTAACCAAAGACAACATATCACTTCTCAGACAAATACAAAATCCTTGGAAACTTGACGTAGCGGAAAGCTTAGAAATTTACAAACAAAAACAAATAAACTTACTTAACAAAGATCAAGGAAACGGATATACCTGGCTGTTTAGATTACTACCCACGGGACGACGACGAATCGGTCCAAGCGACATGCCCTAATTTTTACCTACAGTTCTACCTACACACCATATTTAAAGTTAATGAGCAATGTTTTTCTTCAGTCGATAACAAACACTGAAGAAGTTTCCAAGTAGGAAACGAAATACGTATCTGCTTGTTGATACATAAAAAGTTAATAGTGGAAGTAAATGGAAGAATAATAGTCTTTTAACCTTGTAACAATAAGATAATAATAATAACAATAGCGATAATGTATAAAAATGCGACCCACCTAGCATCATCCCATATTGCTTGCGACCCAATAGGAACAAAATGCATAGATTTTTAAAAATTGGATGTATTGTAAGTTTGTATTAGTTTTTATATGACACACACAAGAGATACATGAATCTGAAATGTTACTTCATAACTATTACTTCGCAATGTTACTTCGCAAAATAATTGTTTTATATTCATCCAGTACATCCAGTAAATCTTAATCCAATAACTTGTATAGAATCGAAAATAGAGACTAAAGTATAAATTAGGATTTGTTACTCGCGAAGCACCAATGATAAGCCCTCGATCCCATCAGGGTTGCAACCCACAGTTGGGAAATTTATGGTCTAGAATGTATCACGCGCCTCCATTCTTCTTCCTTACCAAAAAAGAATAGCAGATGTGTTTTGTTACCAGCGCTTTGCCTTCATGATTATGAAAAGAGATTACCGATTCCTCAGGCACAAACTCTTATTCACTTACGCTAGAGACAGAACATGAATGCTACTTGAATCAACACCCACTCCCATTTGTTACGTCGTTGTTCGAACTTAATTTCCAGAGACGCATTCCATCGTCTTTATCGTCATCTCCGGCGTCGTATGGCCCCGCCGTCCCTGAAGTAAGCAAATGTATGTATTATGCTCGAGCTTTGGTAACCCGTTTTGAGTGATTGTACCCCGTTTGGCATAAAGTCATTTGGCATAATGCCGTTTGGCATAATGTTGTTTGGCATAAAGTCATTTGGCATAATGGCCGTTTGGCATAACGGCCGTTTGGCATAATGGTCGTTTGGCATAATGTCATTTGGCATAATTGTTATTTGAGCTGTGTAATGGATAAGTAAGATTTGTTGAGCCATTCAGTTACGTGGTTTCCTTCATATGGGCAATAATTGGAAACGGAGTTGTACGGCGTGACAAATTGAGAATAAAGAAGCTTCCTGTACAAAAGGGCACCATATGAAATGATGCACCTACCGGCAAAATAGATCAGCATTGAATTAAATTGACATTGGATTTTTTCTGTAAGGGAAAGCCAGAGTACTTGAGCAAACGGTTTCTAAGAAAGGATCATATCTCCTCTTGCATTGAACCGAGCGTACAAAATTCTTGAATTGAAAGAAGGAGTCATATTCTCTTCGGCTTCTGCTGAACAAATGCCTCTTTTAAAAGAAGGGATAATTATTTCCTTTTCCTTAAGCCGAGCAAATACCTGAATTGAAGGAAGAAATCATATCGTCTCTTGCCGTCTGCCGGCCATTGCACCTTTTGAAAGAAAAGAAATATCTTCCCGTGTCTTAAAACAAGCAAGTTGCTGAGTTGAAAGAAGGAACCATTTCGACTTTATGACATTACATATATATATACTACCACGAACGCCATTACCCGAATGAATGTCATCACTCATCACCCCGAGTGGGACACTATCCCGAATGACTCAGTACCCCCAGTAGTCCTGATTTCAAGTTTAAAGTTTATTTCAGTGAAACAAATTTTAATGAATGAAAATTTATTTATAATTCATGTGAATGATTATTACTTGTTTTACGACTTATCCTTACTTATTTTTTGATCCTTTTACAAGTTTCACCGTTTTGGATTCACGATTCGTTTCATCAAACTCGAACTGTTTGAAAACAGTATAGAACGATTAGTTCTTGGTCCAAAAACTCCCATTACATATCATGTGCTACCTGTGAAGATTGTTTGAGCTGAGGTGAGAATTTCTTCAGACGGCTCGCGAACATGTATTTAAACATAATAAAGGGGTAGGAAAAGTTGCTTTTGAAATTTGCCGGGGATAATTCTTACTGTGACAAGAAGGGCATGACGACAAGACCCTAGAATGAGAAAGTCTCTTCTGTTCTTCGAATATGCTTGTTCCTCTCATGGCATGGCAACCGAGCAGGTGCCTAATTTGGAAAGCGATCCTGAAAGAAGCGATCATATCTTCCCCCGCATTAAACCGAGCAAATGCCTGATTTGGAAGAAGGAAGCATATCGTATTTCGTCAACTGCCGGGCAAATGTATCAAATGTATGTAAAAATTGAGCCATATCTTCTCTGATGTAACTGTCGGGAAGATGCATCCTTTGAAAGAAGGGATCATATCTTTACCGAGCAAATGCCTTAATTGAACAAAGGAATCAAATCTCCCTTTGCCTTCGCCAAGAAAATGCATCCTTTGAAAGAAGGAGCTATAGCTTCCCTTTTCAAGAACTGAATATTGCATACATTGAGAATAGGAACCATGCATATTCTCCTTTGTGATATGCCCAAAAAATGCATTACTTGAAAAAAAAGAAGCATATACTTTTTAGACTTATGAACGACAAAGTATGCTTTTAAAGAAATGAATATTTGTCATGCATAAATAACTTCATTTGCTTTCCATTGCACTTACAATTTTGCTATTTGAATTTCCGTATATTGTAGTTTGTTGTAGTCAACGACTATCTTGCTGTTGACCCAGAGGTAAAAAGATTTTAAGTGAAATAGGCAGATAATAAAAAGTCTAATTATAGAACCTTCAAGCAGTGATTTGATAGAATCTGAACTTTAATTCGAAAAAAATCAATTTAGAATATCTCTTTTTTAAGGTTAAAGTGACAATCATTATAAATAATTGAACATATTATGCATAAGTGTCGAAATTGATGATTACACAACTATTATGCCAAATGACCATTATGCCAAACGGCCATTATGCCAAACGGCCGTTATGCCAAATGACATTATGCCAAACGACCTTTATGCCAAACGGCCTTATGCCAAACGGCGTTATGCCAAACGACTTTATGCCAAATGACCTACCACCGTTTTGAGTGTGCACTTGCATTAACTTGCACGGCACAATAGCGGCGTACAAGTTTAGCCAAGAAGTTCTAATCCAGAGCGCACAATACGTTCTCAAGTGGAAAGTCAAGTTTTTCTTTTCTTTGCACCCTGTTACATTGGGAAAAACGATGCATATAGGTGAAAACGAGTAGCATTCAGTGCTGCTGCTGCCGGAGTGTCAAGAATGGAGACTGGAGCATTCTTTTCCTTTGACAGCTTTCTCGTTCCGAAACGAATGGGTGAGGTGTTGAAGAACGTGACATGCGAAAAGAGTCCTGTACAAAAGGATATCAGAACGCCCTCACTCAATCCAACAAATGCATAGGCAGCACTAGAATTTTGTCAGGGTACGCTTTTCAATATCTGCAGAAGTTTTGTTGCTTCCAAAAATTCCGAAGCAGATGATAGAATTTATTCTGTTCATTTGAACTGCCCATTCACTTGTGTTTGATACTGAACCAAGCCCACCTTTTTTATGCCCATGCGCAAAACCAAACGGCACTTTCAGATTGTCAGTTGCTAAGCATACGCTCCCAGAACGAAAGTTGGCGGCGACTGAATAAAGGAACTAACGCGAGATGGGTTGGAGATTATTTTATTGAATTAAGAAGTTTCCTTCTGTGTTACTCCGAAGAGAGCTGTTGTAAAATGAGCGAAGAAAAAAAAACGAAGTAAGAATGCGTCCCAGCTTCCCAAGGATCCAAACTCTTGTCAGAAGCAAATATTTTAAACTGAACACATTTCCATGCAAATTAGTTTTAGGAGTGAATTTGTTCTCGGTCTGCGAAGCTCTACGTGATAGTTTGCGACCGATGAAGACGACCCGAGCGGTAGTGCGGTAGGGATGCGGCTGGTTGAATGTAAAGAAGTACCGGTACTTGAATTGAATTAAAGGATATTAGTAATGAGCGGAAGATAATCTACCAACGACTTAAAGTTACTCTCTCCAAGGGATGTGGGTGTCTGAGTGAATATGTGTGTAATGCTTGTAAATTGACTCTGAATTATTCATACAGTGGTACTGTTCAACCAGGCGCAAATAGCTACATTTCACTTGCAAATTACGTTCGCTCGTTGTTTAGGGCGGTATTACTATTCAACTGTCCGATTTTAATTGGTGAGCAGATTTGGAACTGCTAATTTATTCATGCAGGTCCATCACAATAAGAACTTCTCAGACAATGTAATATTAATTGGACTTGACTTGATTTCGAATCTTTCGATTCGGCCGGACTGAATCCAATGAAAAAGATTTTCCTATCGAATCGAACTGATGGAACTAGATGGATTTACTGGTTTAAATATTTCCAATTCACGAGTCTTTCATTAGTTATTGAAGGTTTACATGCGATTCCAAGCAAGTAAAGTGCTTTCGTATTACTTGGATTTTACCAATATCTATGTTGAGGACAATATCATTTATGGTTACTTCCAACAGTAATTGTTTTTCCATTCCATTCACATTACCATATAACTATGATGACAGAAAATATTACTGATTGTAAGCCGACTGCTTCGCGTAAACCATAGTTCAACATATCTGTCACTCAAGCAGGTAATTAACTATTTCGCAAACTAATTAAACATCAAGAACCCGCTGAACGATGCTCGAAAACTGCTTATTTCATGTGCCGACAGTACTAAGCACGATAGGCAACATGCGCTGCTCTCGATTACCATCATTCATCTTTGCAAACTTATTTTTCGGTTCGTGCAGCTTCAAATGACCAACCGACAGCCCGGTGTCTCGCATCGATGTTGTTTCCAAAGTGCACGAGAAATGTATTCATTTAAATTTTCAGCGTGATTTGATTTCGATGTTTTCCAACCCCCCTGGATTCAGTCACTCACTGGACTTGCCGACAACGACACGGCCCCCACTTCATTTTGAGAGCGCTGTGAACCGTCTAAAATCTGCGAATGAGACACAACGGGATTATCCTGCTGTTTGCAAATGGATTTTGGGCTATGATTCGATTTTGTTGCAATCATGATATTATTTTTTATTTATTTATTATTATTTATTCAGACTAAGGCCGAAGTGGCCTGTGCGGTATATAGAGTCTTCTCCATTCGGCTCGGTCCATGGCTACACGTCGCCAACCACGCAGTCTACGGAGGGTCCGCAAGTCATCTTCCACCTGATCGATCCACCTTGCCCGCTGCGCACCTCGCCTTCTTGTGCCCGTCGGATCGTTGTCGAGAACCATTTTCACCGGGTTACTGTCCGACATTCTGGCTACGTGCCCGGCCCATCGCAGTCGTCCGATTTTCGCGGTGTGAACGATGGATGGTTCTCCCAGCAGCTGATGCAACTCGTGGTTCATTCGCCTCCTCCACGTACCGTCCGCCATCTGCACCCCACCATAGATGGTACGCAGCACTTTCCTTTCTCCTCCACGGTCCTCCACGAGCATCGTCCTGGTCTCGTGTCCGTAGAGGACTACCGGTCTAATAAGCGTTTTGTAGATTGTCAGTTTGGTACGGCGGCGAACTCTATTCGATCGGAGCGTTTTGCGAAGTCCAAAGTACGTACGGTTTCCAGCCATAATGCGTCTCCGAATTTCTCTGCTGGTGTCTCTGCTGCCTTGCCGTAACCCTCTGCGGGTTTCGAAGGGACTCGAGAATGCCCATGAAACTCGAACTACGCACATCACCCGATCCATCGTCGCTTTGATCAACCGTGTCAGTTTATCCGGAAAACCGTGTTCGTGCATTAGCTGCCATAGCTGGTCCCGATCGATTGTATCATATGCGGCTTTGAAGTCGATGAATAGATGATGTGTGGGCACGTTGTATTCGCGGCATTTCTGCAGTACTTGGCGAATGGCAAACACCTGGTCCGTGGTGGAGCGTTCGCCCATAAAACCCGCCTGGTACTGCCCCACGAACTCCCTTGCAGTTGGTGCTAGTCGATGGCATAACATTTGGGAGAGTACCTTGTAGGCGGCGTTCAGCAATGTGATTGCGCAGTAGTTGCTACAATCCAGCTTATCGCCCTTTTTGTAGATGGGACACACGACACTTTCCATCCACTCCTGCGGCAAAACTTCCTCCTCCCAAATCTTGGTAATGACCCAGTGCAGCGCTCTAGCCAGTGCCTCACCACCGTGTTTAAATAGCTCTCCTAGTAGTTGGTCAACCCCAGTGGCTTTGTTGTTCTTGAGCCGGCCAATCTCCTCCTGGATTTCCTGGAGATCCGGAGCCGGTAGAATTATGTCCTGCGCGCGTTCTCCCAGGTCCATCACCATACCGCCATCTTCGACTGACACATCGCCATTCAGGTGATCTTCGTAGTGCTGCCGCCACCTTTGGCTCACCTCACGCTCGTTCGTAAGAAGGTTCCCGTTTATGTCCTTACACATATCGGGCTGTGGCACGTGGCCCTTACGTGAACGTTCTTCTCATAGAACTTTCGTGTGTTATTAGCGCGGTACAGTTGCTCCGTTTCTTCACGGTCTCGATCTTCCTGCTGGCGCCTTTTCCTCCGGAAAATCGAGTTTTGTCTGTTCCGCGCCTGTTTGTATCGTACCTTATTTGCTCTCGTGTGGTGTTGCAGCAATCTCGCCCATGCTGCATTCTTCTCTTCCATTAACTGCTCACATTCGCCGTCATACCAGTCGTTTCTCTGATCCGGGGGCAGAGTGCAGCGGTTGCGGTGCTACCAATGGCGGATCGAATATCTCTCCAGCCATCTTCAAGAGATGCTGCGCCTAGCTGCTCTTCCGTTGGAAGTGCCACTTCCAGCTGCTGCGCGTATTCTTGGGCTAGTCTACCGTCTTGTAGCCGCCCAATGTTAAGCCGCGGCGTCCGACTTCGACGCGTGTTGTACACCGTCGAGAGTTTTGAGCGCAGGCATACTGCAACGAGGTAGTGGTCGGATTCAATATTCGCACTGCCCTAGCAGCACACATGTTCCACATAGGTTACTACAACTTATATGTGATCGGATTCAGTCACAATTAGGTTGCTGTAACCGTTTTTGTCTGACTTGTGCTGCTCGGGTGCGGTAAGTGCGGACGTTCGTGATGTCGGAGAAGAATTTACCGTCGATTAGAACGTGGTCGATTTGGTTTTCCGTTTCTTGGTTAGGTGATCTCCATGTGGCCTTGTGGATATTTTTGCGGGGAAAGAAGGTGCTTCGGACTACCATTCCGCGGGAGGCTGCGAAGTTTATGCATCGTTTGCCGTTGTCATTCGATACGGTGTGCAGACTATCCGGTCCGATGACCGGTCTATACATTTCCTCCCTTCCTACCTGTGCGTTCATGTCACCGATGACGATTTTAACGTCCCGCAGTGGGCATCCATCGTATGTCTGCTCCAGCTGTGCGTAGAATGCTTCTTTCTCGTCGTCGGGTCTCCCTTCGTGTGGGCAGTGCACGTTGATGATGCTATAGTTGAAGAAACGGCCTTTAATCCTCAGCTTGCACATCCTTGCGTTGATTGGCTGCCACCCAATCACGGGTTGGTGCATCTTGTCCAGCACTATGAAGCCGGTTCCCAGCTCGTTGGTGGTGCCACAGCTGTGGTAGAAGGTATCCGCTCGATGCCCGCTTTTCCACACTTTCTGTCCTGTCCAGCAAATCTCCTGCAGCGCCACGACGTCGAAGTTGCGGGGATGTAATTCATCGTAGATCATCCTGTCGCAACCTGCGAAACCTAGCGCAATTCCATGTTCCAAGCTTCCAATCGTGATCCTGTATTCGTCGCCTAGGTCTTTGCCGATTATATCCAGTCGAATTATCTCTTATATTGTTCGTAATGATTGGTTTTCTAGGCGGCTTATTGGGCCTGCGCAAACCTCCTGTCTCGTCGGAGGGCCGTCGTGTCAGGGCTGTTTAGCGTCCCACCTAACACCAGGACTTGGGCTTGTGCGCTTTGAGCGGCACACGGTCGCTTTGGTGGAGCCTACTTGCGGATACATGCAGCTTTTATAGAGGTTTAACAGGGCCCACTGTCAAACCCCACCACATCCTAGGCAAGCCCCACAACTCGCAGATGGCCTGGGGAGGGATCGTCAAGCCCTTGGACATAGTCCCTGCTGCCTGCAATCATGATATGTATCTAGTTTTGTAATGTTAGACATTCTGGCTACGTGGCATGGCAGCCGTCCGATGGATGGTTTTCATCAGCTGCCTAATAACTTTTATCTGTGCCCTACAATAAATAGCTTCCATGTTTCCGGGATGGTCAAATTGATACTAAATTTGCGAAATAGAATCCAAGTGTCTTGGACTCGAACCCACTAGCACCTACTCTTTAGATAGGCTCGATAACCCTTACCCAACAAGACTTCTTGATTGCCGCGTTTGCCGAGTACCTACTTCCATCGCGGTTAGTTATTTTTAGCAAATTTGATCATTTGAAATTAGATTGGAAATGTAAATGAAGATTTATCTGAAATATTTTGTTATTATTGCATAAATTAACGAATTCTATCGGCAGGCGTACGTATCAAGGACATTATAATTGTCCACCAATGTGATAACATTGAAATTTTGCGTTTTGGCGCATTTAAGGTGGTGTTCGGAATTTTAGACAATTTTTACTAGTTCCGCATTTTGGACAAAGTTTGACAGAACAAAATCAATTGATAGATACGAACAATAATATGTGATTATCAAACGCTTACACGAAAGTTCTATTCTTACGCTACCTAATGGAATCAATTGATTTATTGAAATATTTTAATTCATGTGTCATGTAAGTGTTCAAAGTAAAAAAATGTGCTTAAGTGTTCGGAATATGAATCACATCGGTACTTCCTCTTTCAACAAAAAGAACATAGGTACTATTTTTATTCAAATACATCGAGATAAGAAAAGATGGAACGTAAGGTAATTTGAAGTGGTTACTAGATCGAAAAAAAAACTCGTTACAAAGAAAAATGACAACAAAACAAATGTCATGTTTTTATTGTGTTTGTTATTGTCCCAAGGTGGTCTAGTAGTTAGAAGTTTGCATTTCTTAACATAAGGAAAGAGAATCCTGAGGAAAGTATGACCAGAATAGGTACATCGAGATAGAGAGATATCGAGATAGAGAGGTTATTGAGATGTAGAAAGCAAAAATGTATGTATATTGGAGGGAACCGAGAAAACCATCGACGTAGGGAGAGATATCGAGATATAGAACATCGAGATGTAGAGAGTCGACTGCATTATTCAAAAGTTTCTTCAAGAATGCAATTCCTTAGCGAAATTCTTTAAAACATTTTGTGGGATTTATCGGGTAAAACAATATTTCTTATGATTTTCCGCCAGGGGCAGACATATCTCGTAGTTCCCTAAAATATTCCTGAAACAGGAACATTTTGGTGCCGTTCTTGGATGAGTTTTTTGGAGAATACTTTGAGAAATTTTTGGAGCGAGCTAAAAATAAATTTCCCGAGGACTTTTTGATCAAATTTCCAGGGGATTGATTATTTTGGAAGTATACTTCAAGTAATTTCCACCTGGAAGGGTTCATGGTAAAATATCCGTCTTAATTTTGGGTTGTTCCGGGGGTTTAATGGACGATTTATTGGATAAATTGAGGGCAGTGCTTCTGGAGAAATTGGGAGCCTTTCAACAGGAACTATAAGTAGACATTTTGAAGATGTTTCGATGGGTAATGCTGGAAGGCTTTCTTGAATAATTTCCAGAGTTGTTTTTGGATGAAGAATTTCTGAAGGAACTTTAGAAATTTAAGGAAACAATCCTGTAGAAATATCTGAATGGGCTTCAAGAAAATTCCTTACTGGGAGGAATACGCATAAGATTTTCTAGAAAAAAATCGCAATATGGAATTTTACCATTTAAAAGTTTGGTTACAAATCGTGAAGAAATCCAAAGGTGTTGGAAAATGAAAGTCAGAGGAAATTTCTAAAAAAATCATAAATTACTGGTGGGTTTTCTGAGGGAGTATCTGTGAAAAAATTCTATAGGAAAATCTAGTTGGTTTTCTGGAGAAATTTCTTGAGTAACTCTCAGTAAAATTTCTTAACACCACGGTGTGCCTGTGACGGTTATTAACGAAAAAAAATGTCCATCCATTCTGAACTCGCTTTTCGAAAGATATAATATCCAGGCGTCTGCTATGAAAATTTCAAAATATTTCATCTAGGGAATCGAAAGTTATAGCAGTTTCAAATTTAATGATTTTTGCGTTCGATATTTCACTAATATGCAACCTTGTATACCGTGAATTCCCTCCTGATTACATCCAAATAAATTATCATCAAATATGCAATTTGCAACCTCAACCAACTTTAGCCTAAAACCTATTCTTTGAATAATAGAAAAAAAATAACAAAGGATGTTAGAGATAATATTGTTCTAATGTCAATGACAAAATAGACAATACAACCACAATACAGTATTCAAATTACAGAATTATTGCACTTCAATCTCCTAATCATACCAAAGTGTGAATATTGTCTATGATAGACAAGTAACTACACTCTGTATGATGATTCTGCTTTTATTAAATATGATAATAGTTGGTAACATAGAATACCGCGCTGAAACAATTTTGTCTTTCATGGGTACTGGGTAGTTAGTAAGACTAGTAACCAACATTTAAACAACAATGTGCATCATTTGTTGTCAGTTATACAACCATCATCCAGTTCGATTCAAGCAGTGGTACAAAAACGAGTTCCATTTGGAAAAAAATGGGAAAGGCTAGATCACACGAGGAAAACCGCCTTTTCCGAGAACGGTAGACGGAAAGAGCATATATGCCCCACTTCGGAACGTCTCAACAATTTAACTGACTTGTTGAGCTACGATGCATTTGCTTCATAAATTATGCATTTACTACATAAATTCCTTGACACAGGGAATACTAGTATCCGACTTAGAACTAGAAGAGGGAAACCATCGCATTTCCATAAAGCCAGGTAATAAATTAAAAAGACTGAAACTATTTAAGAAATATTTAACTGTCATGAGACGAGTTTAGTACAATTCCATTCAATTCCACCAAATTGTATTACTTTTACATATACGTATTTCGACCTTAACTGTACACACTTAGTTTTTATTTCTGCAGCTCGGCAAAAATCCGCACAGCCGTACGCCAACAAAATAAAAAGCTGATATTCCGGCAGAAATGACGTTTGTTAGCTGATTTTTGGCATATCATTTGCTGATTTTCAGTCCTTTGGACAGAAATCTCGGCAAAAAACATGTTTGCTGGGGCACAGCTGTGCGAATCTCGTTAAAAGTTGACCGTTTTGCTGAGATCCCGGTTTAAAAAATTAGGTGTGTAAAATCGTCTCGTACTTGACTCGACTCACGAGACACTGAAGACGACCTTACAAGTCAACAGACTTGAGTCGAGTCAAGTACGAGACACTGAAGACGACCTTACAGTTGAGGTCGAAAAACGTATATGTAAAAGAATACGATTTGGTGGAATTAAATGGAATTGTAGTAAACTCGTCTTTTAAAATCTCTCATTTTCTTACCTGGCTTTATGAAAACGCGATGGTTTTTCTCTTCTGGTTCTAAGTCGGATACTAGTATTCCCTGTGTCAGTTAATTTATGTAGTAAATGCATTAATTTATGATGTAAATGCATCTTAGTTCAACAAGTCAGTTAAATTGTTGAGACGTTCCGAAGTGGGGCATATATGCTCTTTCCGTCTACCGTTCTCGGAAAAGGCGGTTTTCCTCGTATGATCTAGTCTTTCCCATTTTTTTTTAAATGGAACTAGTTTTCGTACCATTGAATTGAATCGAACTGGATGATGGTATAACTAACAATAAATCATGCACATTATTGTTTAAATGTTGGTTGCTAGTCTTACTAACTACCCAGTACCCATGAAAGACAAAATTGTTTCAGCGCGGTATTCTATGCTACCAACTATTATCATATTTAATAAAAGCAGAATCATCTTACAGAGTGTAGTTACTTGTTTGTCATAGACAATATTCACACTTTGGTATGATTAGGAGATTGAAGTGCAATAACTCTGTAATTTGAATACTGTATTGTGGTTGTATTGTCTATTTTGTCATTGATATTAGAACAATATTATCTCTAACATCCTATGTTATTTATTTGTATTCTATTATTCAAAGAATAGGTTTTAGGTTATAGTTGGTTGAGGTTGCAAATTGCATATTTGATGATAATTTATTTGGATGTAATCAGGAGGAAATTCACGGTATATATGGTTGAATATTAGTGAATATCGAACGCAAAAATCATTAAATTTGAAACTGCTATAACTTTCGATTCCCTAGATGAAATATTTTGAAATTTTCATAGCAGACGCCTGGATATTATATCTTTCGAAAGGCGAGTTCAGAATGGATGGACATTTTTTTTCGTTAATAACCGTCACAGGCACACCGTGAACACCAGATGAATTGTGTGAAGGTATTCCATGAGGAACATCGGAAGGAACTTCTGAAGAAAATTCTGGAGGGACTTCTTACTATGGAAGCAGGAAAGTAGGAATCCATGGAGGAACTTTCGGGGGGATTCTTGTAGGAGCTTCCAAACGAATAACTGGAGAAGATGCATGAAATCTGTTTGTTTGGTAACCAATGATTTTTTGTTGTTGTTATTTCTTTCATTATCCATTGTTGTATTAGCCATAGTATTAAGTCTATTTGTCTGTGAATCTATTGTAATTCCTTCATTCTGTTCTAATCTTTTCTAATCCCCCAACCAAATCATCATGATTGTAGATAGTAGAATCTATAGATGAGCGAAAGCATGACTGAGTCATTTTTTTTATCTGTACATGCGCATATGACGTCACAGCCCTTAACATTTCCATTGAAATCGACGTCATGCTCGTTTGGAGACACGTTTGACAGTTCGTTTGGAGACAGGGGATTTATCTTCGCTCATCTATATATTCCACTATCTATAATCATGATTATTCATTGACAACTGATCATAGTAGCCTGCTCCCAACCAGATGTCATATTCCTTTCGTGCTTTCATTTTTTGTTCCCATGAATATGGGAATCATCAGTCCGATCCGCTCTGAGATCCTTCCGGTAATCTGTTGTGAATACCGGACTGACTTGCACATGCTGGCATCAGTCTAAGGCCGGAGTGGCCTGTGCTGCGCATAAAAGTCTTCTCCATTCAGCTCGGTCCATGGCTGCACTTCGCCAACCACGCAGTCTGCGGAGGGTCCGCAAATCGTCCTCCACCTGATCGATCCAACTTACCCGCTGTGTACCTTGTCTTCTTGTTCCCGTCGGATCGTTGTCAAGAACCATTGTCACTGGATTACTGTCCGACATTCTGGCTACGTGCCCGGCCCACCGCAGTCTTCCGATTTTCGCGGTATGTACAATGGATGGTTCTCCCAACAGCTGATGCAACTCGTGATTCATTCGTCTCCTCCACGTACCGTCCGCCATCTGCACTCCACCATAGATGGTACGCAACACTTCCCTTTCGAAAACTCCCAGTGCGCGTTGGTCCTCCACCAGCATCGTTCAGGTCTCGTGTCCGTAGAGAACTACCGGTCAAATAAGCGTTTTGAAGATAGTCAGTTTGGTACGGCGACGAACTCTATTCGATCGGGAGCGTCTTGCGGAGTCCAAAGAACGTACGATATCCTGCCACGATGCGTCTCAGAGTTTCTCTGCTGGTATTGTTATCGGCGGTCACCAGTGAGCCCAAGTACACGAATTCTTCAACCACCTTGATTTCGTCACCACCGATAGAAACTCGTGGTGGGTGACTTACATTTACCTCTCTTCAGCCTCTTCCTATCATTTACTTCGTCTTCAACGTGTTGATGACTAGTCTAATCCGTTAAGCTCCGCTTTTCAGTCCGATGTAGGCTTCCTCCATCCTCTCAAAGTTACGTGTCATGATATCAATGTCGTCGGCGAAACCAAATAACTGGACGGACTTCGTGAAAATCGTACCACTCGTGTCAATGCCCTCCTTGCCCTGCCCTTCCCACCAAAGCGATGTTGAATAGCAGACACGAAAGACCATCACCTTGCCGTAACCCTCTACGCGTTTCGAGAATGCCACTGAAACTCAAACTACGCACATTCTGGAGATTCGGAGCCTCCCTCTTGCACATGGATAACTTGTTTTCTAATGCCTGTTAGTTATAATCAGTGATACGAATTGATTGCCCACCCCCGAAGAAAAAAGGATTGAGTATCCATCGCCCTCCGTTTCCGCACCTTGTGCACCGCACAAAATCATTTCACGCCAACCCATGCCGCCGCGCTACCGTTGCTGATCACCAACGCCGGACGTCGTCATTAAAATTTCAATCGGCGAACAGGTCCAACAATTTGGGCAAAAATGAAATACTGATCAAAATATTGTTCGACCGAACTGATATTTCGACTGGAAATGTCGTTTGGCCACTCCTCATTTCACACTTTTTTTTTGCTTTTTGCTATCTCTCCCTTTTCATGTTTCATTTCTTCCTTCTCACTAATCACCTCTCACTTCTCTCAGTGAGAAGCGAATTAAGAAATGAGTAACAAGTTTTCTCCACATCCCACTGTTTACTTCTCGCAGTGATAAGAAATAGACCTGTGCGTCGATTGAAATTATATCGTCGGCGGCGTGATAGATTATTTTTAGCCAGCGGCGGCGGCGTGGTGGTGTCACGCCGTTGGTGATCGGCGGCGGCGCGACAGCGTGTGTCGGCATGAACTAGTTTCATGCGCCAAAATTTCTCCGAAATTTCTTCAATAGTTCTCCAACGAATTCCTCAGGAAGTTCCTCCACAAGTTTGTTGGGAAGTTCATCAAGAAATCATCAATTCATCCTGATATTCTTCCGGAATATCTCCAGATTTCGTCTGGAAGTTCCTCCAGGAGTTCGTACAGAAGTTCCTCCAGGAGTTTGTCCAGAAGTCCCTCCAGGAACTCTTTCGGAAGTTCCTCCAGGAATTCTTCCGAAAGTTCCTCCAGGAATTCTTCCGAAAGTTCCTCCAGGAATGCTTACGGAAGTTTCTCCAAGATTTCCTCGGATGTTCCTCCAGAAACTCCTCCTGAAGTTCTTCCAGAAATACCTCCGGAAATTCCAATTCTAGAAGTTCCTTCAGGAATTCTTCGAGAAGCTTCTCCAGGAAATCTTCGGAAAGTTTTTCCAAGAATTCGACCCGGAATTCCTAAATAATCCATCCATATTTATCTAGCAATTCATCAGGAAGTTTCTTCAAGAATTTCTTCTGAAGTTCCTCCAAGAATTACTTTGGAAGTTCGGGACGCTTCTCCAGGGCCAGAAAGTTTCTCCAAGAATTCTTTCCAATAATTGTTTCGACCACAACTGTGTAGTCGAAATACGTATCTGCAAAGATATCGAAATAATTGGTGGAATTAAATGGAGTTACTTAACTCGTCTTAGACGGTTAAAAGTGATAGTGATAGTGATAGATAGTGATAAGGCCAATAAGACATCTGTTAAAAATAATTTGATGTCGGTCAAAAGTTATCATGTTGTATGAGAAGTATTATTTGGAAATTATTCAACTGTCGCTTTTAATTTGTGTTCAATTCGGGAAATAAGGCGCAGCCTTACAGAAAATATGTTTATGTTTGGAGAGCATATTTATATATCAAAATTTCTATTGCTAGTTACAGTTCTGGGTAGCCATATCCAATAATTTCTGCATACTTGGAAGGGGATAAATGTAATATGAACTTACCAGATAAAATCCCCTTTTAACAAAATGTACGAAACCAATGAAACTACTGGCTTAATAGTCCGTCAATAGCCATCGGCGTGGTAAACAATATTCGGCATGTCTCTTCTCTCACAGGTACAAACGAAAAGTGAAACATTTCATTCCTTATTTCTCATTCCATAATGAGAAGTGAAAAGTAAGATATCTCACATATCTTTTCTTATCGCTCATGCGGAATGAAAAGTGAGAGGACCCCAGAGGTGAGAAGTGGAAAGAAGCATGTGGATTGAGGAAAATTGGGAAAAGTTGTCCACGAAAAGGGCCTTTTCAAATTCAAGTTAATATTGCTGTTCCACAGAAAGCTTTCACTTTTCCGGTTCATTTTATAAACTACCGCAGCTGTCACTTCATACATTTTCTCTGTCGTTTCGCATGGCATACTTCGATAACAACATCACATATCTGGTTTTTGTTTCAGTGTTTCGAAGATTTCCAAGCCTGCGGAAGATCGTAGTAAAGTGTCTTTCGGCGTTGCAGTCTCGAAGAAATTAAAAACTATTTAGTTAGTTTTTATTAAATAGATATACAAAACTATTAGTTCCGACTAGCTATTATAATATGACTAAAAATTGTGAATTCAAGAAGAAGTGTGTGGATGTTGACAATCATTAGGACGACTTTTGCTGAACTAACAGAGCCACCGGACAAAAAAGCTATTGTTTCTAATCCTTGATAAAGATGTTAAATACATCGTCCGACGTATTGAAACTAAGTAGTTTTTAGTTTCTTCGAGATTGCAACGCCGAATGACACTTTACTACAAGTTTTCTCAGTCGAAAGATTATCTCCAAATTACCTGCGGAAGTACTTTGACAGCTGCGGAAGCTTTTTAGGATAGTGGCCGATTTAAACCCAAGTGCCCTATAAACAAAAAAAATCGCATCATTGATTTGTGAAATCACGATGCTTGAGATGTCACACGACCTGTTTTAACTTAAATTTGAGAATGGCCACTTTTTCGGGGACAACTGATCCCAACGCAGCCTGTAATAACTTTAGAACCGTACCTACTGTGGATAAACCAGTATGCTCTAAAAACTTTGCAAGTTTTTGCTAATAAAACGAGCAAAATATGGTTTTTACAGCAGTTTTCAAACTCGTAGCCTCTTAAAAACACACGCTAGATACTTAAAGGTTAACATTGCAAAAGTTGACGAAATTCACATTACACAATAGAATACAATGATAACAGTTCGGCTGAGATATTTCTTCCTACCTTCTGACGTTTCAGTCTGAAAATAATTCAAACGGGTTCACATCTGCATTGCCCGACGTTTCGGCTCGTTTATTGGGTATTTTTCAAAGGGAAAGTCTGTCTCCGGGCCGAAACATCGGGCAATGCAAATGTGACCCAGTTTGAATAATTTTCAGACTGACAAAGCCAGAAGACTGGAATAAATATAATGCACATGACTATAAAGAGTCCTAAGGTACGAACAGGTTAAAATGCTAATATGCTATTGTGGGCTTCATGACCGTGCAGTTAGTGTCGCTAAGTTAAGTCGCCTAAGCAAGCCGCGGATGAAGGGGAGGGGTTCGATTTCTGCCTTAATAAGGAGAAAACGCATAGTAAAGCAGAGAATTCTTCATTGATACATCGAGTGTTGTGTGAATGTCTTGTCCTGGTGTTAAGTATTCAGCCTGTGGTCGAAGACTATGATTCTGTCTTCATTTATTAAGTATACTAAAAAAAACATATCAACTCTTAAATTTGCTCGATGCTACTTTAGTAGAATATCTACGCCAGTCTAATTGAATTTTTTATTTCAACTTCAATAGCAATATTGGGAGTAAAAACTAAGTGCGTTATATTAATGGCCACATTCTCCCCCATAGTGAAACGACGCGCGGCGCTAACAAACAGAAACCGCAACAATTTTTCGACCAACTATCCGTAAAAACATTCCCAGAACATGAGCCTAGTTATCGATTACGGCGACAGCAGCGGCTGGCGACGGAGCCGTGATTACTCTATTTGCCATAATACCTTCTCGAGCGTGGCTGGGGGAAGTGTTGATGCAGAGAGGGCCAGCGGCGTATAGAACGGATACAGTATTTTCCCAGCCTATTTAATGAAGTTGTTTTCCTCTCGGGCAACAACACAGCCGTTGGCTGATTCCACTTGGAGTTTGGCCGAGGCTTGGGAAGTTGAGCGCATGGGTTTTGCCATTTATTGGGTTGTTTTGGCGGCAAACGGCCGCACAAAATATTAGGCTGAAAATATCGCATGTAGCCTGTCAGAAGTTTGTTTTTCGATTTTTGTTTATTGCGATTCTTGATCGAGGAAAGAATTATGTTGATGTGGCCAACATAGCTAAACTGCATTAGATTGGAATGGGTTTTTAGATGGATTTTTTGGTTAGCACGAGCACGATTCTGTTAGACTGTTCATTGTAGAATATATTTTTAGTTGATTAGTAATGGAATTGAAGAAAAATGTCATCAACCTCCAGGAAATATACGGGGATTGAGTTGCCCTACGTTTCGGTAGGATGTATTCTGCCTTTTTCAAAAATTATCAGTTCCCCTGGAAAAAGGCAGAATACATCCTGCCGAAACATCGAGCACCTCACAATATACAGCCGTTTTGATCAAACCAGAGACTGAGAAAGCCATATACTTGTAAGCATTATTCAAAAGTCAAACTCTATTGTAAGAAGAATCACATCATTTCCGTAAAACTAAAGCCATATCCTTGTAAGCAATGATATTTCCAGTAGTCAAATAACATTTCGAATGATTTCATCTTTTAGATTTGTTTATTTATATCGACTTTCTTCCGAATATTGAAACTATTCTATCACACAAAACATTATACTGACGTCTAGGTATACAATAACATGGATCTTGAAGTAAAATTAAACAAGTCACTATGAACATAAAGGCATTTATTCAACAGTGGATATTAATTTGTGTCTTTCGGGCTATGAATGCAGTTAAGCTCCAACATTAATAATCGTTGCTCTTTCACGGAAAAGTGGGAGGATCCTGTCGAACAAATTAATACGCTTCTCAGAATTCTTTGATTGAGATGAACCAAACGCTCGCCGCAATGAATTGAATCGTTTGAACTTCAAATAGGTATGAGGACGGGCCACTTCCTGGCATTTGAAACCAACGCGGTGCGGTTATGCTTGCGGCATTTATCCAGCTCGGCTGCGCTCGATTCGAAAACGTTTAAGAACAACAATGAACCCTCGAGATGCCGAATGGATTAAGTCATACACTAATTCTGTGCAGCGTGCTTCGCATGAGACTTTTCGTTAGGTAATCCTCCCATTCTTGGGTAACTGAAGGTCTCTCGTATACACCGCAGTAGCGACACTTGGTGCAAGGCGTTTGATTTGCATATAGAAAAAGATACCTCCGCTACCACCGTGTCTAACTGTGCACACTCACTATTCATCACAGTGAAACTGCAGATCATGAACTCGTTCTGTCTTTCTTGAAAACGTTTTTGGTTTAGCTCACTGGTTCAGACCACTGACTGCTGCTGTCGTTGATTGCTGCTACAGTGCTACACTGTTTATCTTTATAGCGAATTGTTTTAATTCTTATAATGATTATTACGTTTATATTATTTTTATCACCTACATGTATTAAGTCAGATGTCTTAATAATTCATTTACCGCCGCCTTCTTGTTCCACCGTACCGCAGCTTATCTCGAGTGCATGAGCGAGTCAAATCTATTTTGTAATTTATTCCGCTCGCTTGCCAAGCAAAACGACTGCCAGCCAGCGCGGTGCTGCTGCGACAAAGATGATGAGGACGATGACTAGACTACCATTTCCTGTGAGTGTGTTTACCCCAGACTGGGCGAGTTGATGAATTTGACTGCGTTGCAGCTCCGACACTGCAACTATAGCAGCGCAGGGTAAGGATCCAAATCTGGGGGCAATGATATTTTTATGGCGTGCGAATGTACATAAAAATCGCTCCCTTGCAGCTCGTTAAGGGATTCTGCTGCAGCGGCTGCTGCTGTTGGACGCAGAGGGACGATAAATTTATAATTTTCTGTGTTATTATTTCGGATTGGATTGAGTCTCGCTTTGGAGTTTGAGTTATGATACTTGTAAGGGAATCATTAAACCGTGTTTGGTTGTGAACGTCGTAATTTACGCCTCGTTGAAAAATGTCACTTGGCAATCCTGGTAGATCAGAAAGAAAAAAGCTGTATGAGAACGTGATTCTTGTTCTGGATTTTTTAGCATTATCCCATTAAAGACCGCTTGCAGACCATTCTTCGTGTTGTGCAATTATCTAGTCAATGAGTATTTTCAAGGTGTTGACAAACATGGAGAATGAAGATTTGAATTATTCAGACAGTTTCCGTAAATAGGATCAATGAAAGTTGAGTGGATTTTTATGAATCTTTATCAGAGTGATTTGTCAGATGCTGGATGAACAGAAACTATAGGATGTGTAATTTTCGAATAACCTAGCTAGCTGGCTAGGGAATGTAGGAATATAAAGGATTTGTATGATCTACGGAATCAAACAGCAGGGCAGGGCAGCAGGGACTATGTCCAAGGACCTTGACGATCCCTCCCCAGGCCATCTGCGAGTTGTGGTGCCTGCCTAGGATGTGGTGGGGTTTTACAGTGGGCTCTGTTAAACTTCTATAAAAAGCTACATGTGTCCGCAAGTAGGCTCCGCCAAAGCGATCGTATGCCGCTCAAAGCGCACAAGCCCAAGTCCTGGTGTTAGGTGGGACAGACTTGATAGGACGGTCCTCCGATGAGACAGGAGGTTTGCGTAGGTCGAATAAGCCGCCTTTAAAAACAACCATTACGAACGACATAGGAGATAATACGACTCGATATAATCGGCAACGATCTAGGCGACGAATAAAAGATCACGATTGGAAGCTTGGAACAAGGAACTGGAGGTCGCTAGGCTGCGCAGGTTGCGACAGGATAATCTACGATGAATTACATCCCCGCAACTTCGACTTCGTAGCGCTGCAGGAAATCTGCTGGACTGGACAGAAAGTGTGGAAAAGCGGACATCGAGCGACAACCTTCTACCAAAGCTGTGGCACCAACAACGAGCTGGGAACCGGCTTCATAGTATAGCATTATCAACGTGCACTGCTCACATGAAGGGAGACCCGACGACGAGAAAGAAGCATTCTACGCATAGCTGGAGCCGACATATGATGGATGCCCACTGCGGAATCATCGGTGACATGAACGCTCAGGTAGGAAGGCCACAAGGCCACATGGAAATCACCTAATCAAGTAACGGAAAATCAAATCGACCACGTTGTAATCGACGGGAAATGCAAATACGTAATAATAATTATAAGCAAATACTAATAACGCACCGCAGTGCGACTATTGGATCCGACCACTACCTCGTTGCAGTATGCCAGCGCTAAAGAATCTCGACGGTGTACACCACGCGTCGGAGCCGTAGAAGGTAGACTAGCCCAGGAAGTAGCACTCCCAACGGAAGAGCAGCTAGGCGCACACGCAAAAAAAAGCGTTCCCGAATTCGTCAACCAGCAAAAATACACCCTGATTTGATTCATGGATTCGGGAACACAAGTCACATTTTCCAGAACGTTCCAGAAAACGTGACTGTATTTCCGAATCCGTGACTGTTGTTCCCGAAAAAATACACCGTGAACTCTTTAGTTCTCGAATTCATGAACGCTTTTTTTGCGTGCAGCGTCTTTTGAAGATGGCTGGAGAGATATTTGATCCGCCATTATTGGAAGCACCGCAACCGCTGCACTAGGCATGGTGCTCCCGGATCAGAGAAACGACTGGTATGACGGCGAATGTGAGCAGTTGGTTGAGGAGAAGAATGCAGCATGGGCTGATTGCTGCAAAACCGCACGAGGGCGAACGAGGCACGATATAAACGGGCGCGGAACAGACAAAACTCGATTTTTCGGAGGGAAAAGCGCCAGCAGGAAGATCGAGACCGTGGAGAGACGGAGCAACTGTACCGCGCTAATAACACACGAAAGTTCTATGAGAAGTGGAACCGTTCACGTAAGGGCCACGTGCCACAGCCTGATATGTGCAAGGACATAAACGGGAACCTTCTTACGAACGAGCGTGCGGTGACTCAAAGGTGTGGCAGACGAAGATGGCGGTATGGTGATGGACCTGGGAGAACGCGCGTAGGACATGCGACTTCTGGCTCCGAATCTTCAGGAAATCCAGGAGGAGATCAGCCGGCTGAAAATCAACAAAGCCCCTGAAGTTGACCAACTACCAGGAGAGCTGTTAAAACACAGTGATGAAGCACTGGGTAAGGTTTGGGAGAATGAGGACCTGCCGCAGGAGTGAATGGTAAATGTCGTGTGTCCCATCTACAAAAAGGGCGATAAGCTGGATTGTAGCAACTACCGCGCAAGTACATTGCTGAGCGCCGCCTACAAGGTACTCTCACAAATTTTATGCTGCCGACTAACACCAATTGCAGTACCAGGTGGGATTTATGGGTGAACGCTCTACTACAGATCAGGTGTTCGCTGTACGTCAGGTATTGCAGAAATGACGCGAATACAACGTGCTCACAAGTCCCATATTTATTGATTTCAAAGCCGCATATGATACAATCGATCGGGACCAGCTATGGCAGCTAATGCACGAAGACGGATTTCCGGATAAACTGATACGGTTGATCAAGGCGACGATCCCTTCGAAACGCGGAGAGGGCTACGGCAAGGTGATGGTCTTTCGTGCCTGCTATTCAACATCGCTTTGGAAGGGGTAATACGAAGGGCAGGGATTGACACGATTGGAACGATTTTCACGAAGTCCGTTCAGTTATTTGGTTTCGCCGACGACATAGATATTATGGCACGTAACTTTGAGAGGATGGAGGAAGCCTACATCAGACTGAAAAGTGAAGCTAAACGGATTGGATTAGTCATCAACACGTCGAAGACGAAGTACATGATAGGAAGAGGCTCAAGAGAGGACAACGTGAGCCATCCACCACGAGTTTGTTTTGGTGGTGACGAAATCGAGGTGGTTGAAGAATTCGTGTACTTAGATTCACTGGTGAATTCCGATAACGATAACAGCAGTGAAATTCGGAGACGCATCATGGCAGGAAATCGTACGTACTTTGGACTCCGCAAAACGCTCCGATCGAATAGAGTTCGCCGCCGTACCAAACAGACTACCTACAAAACCCTTATTAGACCGGTAATTCTCTACGGACACGAGACCTGGACGATGCTCGTGGAGGACAAACGTGCACTGGGAGTTTTCGAAAGGAAAGTGTTTCATACCATCTATGGTGGGGTGCAGATGGCATACAGTACGTGGAGGAGGCGAATGAACCACGAGTTGCATCAGCTGTTGGGAGAACCATCCATCGTTCACACCGTGAAAATCAGACGACTGCGGTGCGCTGGGCACGTAGCCAGAATGTCGGATAGTAGTCCGACGAAAATGGTTCTAAACAACGATCCGACGAAAACAAAAAGGCGAGGTGGCAAGGTGGATCGATCAGGTGGAGGACGATTTGCGGACCCTCCGTAGACTGCGTGGTTGGCGACGTGCAGCCATGGACCGAGCTGAATGGAGAAGACTTTTATGTATTGCACAGGCCACTCCGGTCTTGGTTTGGTAATAAATAAAAAATATATTTATGTAAGTGCTATTGAGCCGTGTCAGATTCCTCTGTGTGATTACTCCAGTCGCACAGACGGTCACCGTATCTGAGTATTCACGTAGAAATGCTGGTCAGGAACATTATCTTACTCCTACTAATCGCAGAGCTATTTGAGATGACTCTGGTCAATGCTGTGACAGTTTTATCTGCCTTTTCGCTAGCGTAATTGATGTGGCTATTGCTTTCAGATATGGCGACATCGACATGGCTATCACTCCCAGATGCATTACTTATCGCTTCTACTCAATGTCCTCCCCGGCCATGATTGTAGTCGCATCGCATTCCACAGCGTCAACCCAAGAATGGAACCTTGAACACCCTCTGTTTTCTTATACTCTTCAGTTCCTAATGTGTTTCGTAAATTAGCGTCGAAGTAGCTCTTTAGAATTATGCAGAGATACCCAGCAACCTTCATCATGTGTAGAGAGCTAGCCATTGCTTCCTAATTCGCACTGTTGAACGCATTTGCCACGTCCAAGGTAGGCACTGTGCTGCTTCAACTTCCAACCCTTTCAATTTTCCAAACCTTTCTAGCAGACAAATAGGTCTGTAGGCCGGTACAGTACTAGTTTCCAGCAGCTCTCAACGAGCGGGTAAGCTTTCTTCGTCAAAGAACTTCTGGAACGTGATACTAAATTCATCCGGACCGGATTCGCTAGCATCGCTGCTTTCAAGACCAGGATGAGGATACCTTCTAGCCACGGAACCTTGCTAGCTTTTGGGTTCTTCACAGCAGTGATGAGTTCCTGGTTTGTAAGTAGGGCTTCATTCGTACTAGTATTGTTCTCGCCATACGGTATGGGTGGCCAGACCATTAATTCGTGATGTGGAAACAGTTCTTAAAAAGCTGATTGGCATAAGCTTAACCTCTATGACGGAATCGTTGGATCTCTAATCTTTGCCATAGCAACCCTGTGTGCATCCTCTCACGGGTTGGCATTTGCGTTACGGCAAAGGCCTTGCTGAGCCTATTTCCTTTTTGAAGGCAGCTATTGCTGCGCTGAGCACAGGTCTACGCTCTTCGCATTCATCATTGTTGAGAGGTCTCTGTATCCTCCTCCTTGCTCGAAGACTGTTGTGACGGAGTTCGTTGATCGTTTGATTCCACCAGTAGACTGGACGGCGGACATGTTGTGAACTTTACTCAGCATGGTTGCATCACAGGATTGAATCAATACTGTAGAATACGTGTAGATTGCGCAAAAATGTCATTTCCTCTTCTCCCCAAACTTTTTTGGTACCATATTCACGTGCATGTTTCGCTATGTGTATGGCCTTCGCAGACTGCCCTGTTCATGTTCGTCGCTAATGCAGAACTGCAAAAGGTAACATCAATTATGGACTCTTTGCCTTTCCTCCGATAGGAGCTCCTTCGTTTAGTTGGTAAGACGGATGTCCCACTCTAACGCCCAGGCGTTGAAGTAACCAGCAATTAAGATTATGCTACTGTTGTCAAGCTCCTGCACTGTCTTATCTAGCATCTGGTTGAGCTGATCAGTCATTCAATGCAGGGGTACGTAGCACCTTCAATTGCATAGACACCGCGCCGGTAGGGGGTTGGCTTGTACTTTATCTTAAAAGCTCCAGCTTCTAGCTGACGCTAGTTCACCGAATGGTTGGCTAGCTCTGCTGGGTAATCGTGCATCTAACTTCTTGGCTCGAATCCTCTTGGCTTCGCCGGCATCGAGGGTGGTCTACCAGCTCCGGTGAAGTAAACTTCCGCACTGATGGAGCCCTGACTTCCAGTGGCTATTGTAGGGACCGCCGGCTTGCGCTTCCTTCTTTTTTTTACCTTTCTTCAGCTGGTTGGCTGATCGAGTGTCGATGTCAGTCTAACGATTCCGGTTGGCATAAGACTTCCGGGACACCGTAGTCTGCTGTTTACTGCATTCCTAGTGTCAGATTCGCTATGCGATATTATCCGCCCTTAGGGCAGGCATTCCTTTTCGTACTTCTGCTAGGGTTATGCAGATAGGAATCATCCCGACGATAACGCAAACTGCCTCAGATGAAATGGTTTTGTATGTATACGTGATGGCCATAAGAAGAAACACGCTGTTTAACTACCTGCAATTACTTACGCGCAGCTCCTTAGGCTGAACCTCTTCTTCATCTTCCAACGACTCACCGGTTACCTTTAGGACGATATCACCCGTGAAACGTTCTGAAAGTAGCTCTCAAGGGATCCCACACAAGTAGTCAGGGACGAGACCCGCATTCTGTGCAGCGCTGCGGAGTTGACCTCCCAACGCGTTTTTGACGTCAATTGTTACTACCGCACAGAACCGATCGCCGAATCTCTTTTTCTCAAACGCCCTCTCTGCAGATTCAAAGACTGTCCTGATTACATCCATCATCAATCTGTCCTTTCGAAATCCAAACTGCTTTTCTCGAGGGCCAGTCTCGCTCTCCAAGAACTGCGTCAGCCAATTAAGGTTAATCATTTCCAGAAGCTTCTCCAGAGTATCCAGCAGACATATGGGCCTATACGATGCGGAATTCCTCGGCGGTTTCCCTGGTTTCAGCAGCACCAGTTTCAAGATCTTACACTTATCCGGAAAGTAGCCATCTACTAGACATGCCTAGAGCACTTTCTGGCTCTACATTCCAATTTGAACTGAGCCTGCTTTTCAAATAAGTGTTGTATAAGCATTTCCTCAGTTCTCATTTGAAAGCATTTCTATGCCCGTCATTGCATGAGTACGCATCTGTATGTGTGGCAGGTACAATGGATACATTATGCTCAGAGTCGAGAATGTTTTTCAACCGACCGGACCGGACCGAGAATTGAACTCGCCATTCCTGGGTTGGCAATCTTACGCTTTTGCTCGCAAGACTGACTGGCGACTGCAGAACCATTCTGAACAAATCCGGAAACGCTTATATTGTGGTTTTTAGAGACACATTTGAAATTTCATCTGTATCCGAAGCATTCTTCATTTTCAATCCTTTTGCCACTGATAACAGCTCGTTATTAGACACTTGCATACCAGCACTGGTTCATGGGGCCTCACCTTCGTACGGTGTAGGCGGTCATGTCGTAGAGGCTGTAGGACAAAAGGTCGAAGGACAAAAGGTTGAAGATCAAAAGGTCGAAAGGACAAAAGGTCGAAGGGTCAAAAGGTCGAAACAAAAAAACTGCGTCAAAAGGTCGAATGGCAAAAGGTCGAAAGGGAAAAAGATGCTTCGTTCTTATTTTTTCTCTCGTTTACCTTATATTTTCTTCCTTCTTTATTTTTCCTTCCTCGTTCTTTCTTCCAAATTCATATGTTTCCTTCCTTCCATTATCCTTGCTTCTTTCTTATTTCTTGCTTTTTTCTTCCTTGTTCCTTCCATATTGCACTTTCCTTTTTCCTTACTTCTTTCTTACTTCATTCTTCTATTTTTTTTCCTTTTTTTCCTTCTTCTTTCTTCCTTCTTTCCACCTTCTTCCTTCCTTAATTATTTCTTCCGTTTTTCTTACGTCTATTTTCCTCATTTTCCCTTCTTTTTTCATACTTCCTTCCTTCTTTCATCTTTTCTCCCTTTTTCTTCTTATTTATTGTTTCCCTTCTTTCTTGTTCCTGGTTTTCTTCCTTCTTTCTGAAAGAAAGAACGAAGAAAAAAGGAAGGAAGAAGGAAAAAGAAAAAAAGTCATTTTGATAAGAAAATTATTTTGAGCTTTTTAGTGGAATGCTTTCACCTGTCATAAGACGAGTTTAAACAATCCCATTGAATTCCACCACTTAATTGTATCCTGACAGATACGTATTTCGACCTCAACAGTAAGGCCGTCTTCAGTGTCTTGTACTTGACTCGACTTGAAGAAAATGATCGCAGCTTACACTATTTATACTATGCGTAGGTATAATAATTTATCTAGGTACTTATCTTACTACGGTGCTTATTTCTACTCGCTTGATGCGCTTCAAGCGCATCAAGCGAGTAGAAATAAGCACCGTGAACAATACTAAATACATAATATATAAATACTTCGTCGAAATCAATCTGAGCTATACAATTCGAGATAGTGAAATTCAAGTTTAAACTTTCGTCTTATATTTCAAATGAAAAAAAGACTGTTTTCCTTCTTCCTTCCTTTTTTCTTCGTTCTTTCTTCTCTGTTTCTTCCTGTTTTTACCTTCTTTCTTTCTTACTTCTTGTTTCCTGTTTTTCTTCCACCTTTCTTCCTTCTTTCTTCCATCTTTCCGCCTTTTTTCTTTTTTCCTTCCTTCTTTCTTCTTCCTTCCTTTTTCCTTTTTTTCATATTTCTTCCTTCTTTGTTCTTTATTTCCTCTATCTATATTTCTTCCTTCCCTGTTAGTTGCTTCTATCTTTGTTTTTGTTTCCTTGTGTCTTCTTCCTTCTTTCTTTCTTCCTTCCGTCTTTATTCCTTCTTTCTTCCGTCTTTCCTGCTTTTTTCTTTTTTCCTCTCTTCTTTCTTCTTCATTCCTTTTTTCTTTCTTTTTTCCTTATTTCTCACTTCTTTGTTCTTTATTTAATCTATTTTGCTTTCTTCCTTCCCTGTTGCTTGCTTCTTCTTTCTATCTTTTTATTGTTTCCTTGTGTCTTCTCTCCTTGTTCTTTTTTGGCGTTTTCTTCATTGTGTCTTATCTCCTTATGTCTTATCTCTTCATTCATTCTTCTGCTTTCCTTCTAATTTCTTTCCTTTTTATCTTCATCATTTCTTCATTCTTTCTCCCTTTCATTCTTCTTTCTTTCGACCTTCTTTTTTTTGTTTTTCTTCCATACTTTTTCCTTCATTCTTCCTAATTTCTTCCTTCTTTCCTTCCTTCTTTTCTTCTTCCTGTTTCCGCTTTTCTTCATTCTTTCATCTCTCTTTCTTCGTTCTTCCTTCCTGTTTTTTCTGTCATTTTTTATATTTCTTTCTTCTTTTTGCCTTCTTTGCTTCCCTCTTCTTTTTTTAATCTTTTTTCCTTCTTCCTTTCTCCTCTCTTTATTTCTTACTTCCTCCTTCTTTCCATCTTCCTTTTTTTTTTCTTTTTTCCTTCTTTCTTAATTTTTTCGTTCTTTATTATTCCTTATTTCTTACATCTTTCTCCTTATTTTTCTTCCCTGTTACTTGCTTCTTCCTTCTTTCTTCTTTTTCCCTTACTTGCATCTTTTCTTCCTTTTTCTTCTTTCTTCCGTTTTTCCTTTAATTATTCTTTCTTCCATCTTCCTTCTTTATTCCTTATTCTTTCTTCCTTTTTCGTTCATATTTGTACTTCTGTTCTTTTTTCATCCTTTCTTTTTCTTACTGTATATTTTTTCTTCCTGCTTCTTTCTACCTTTTCACTTGTCATCTTTATCTCATTTCTTATTTCTCCCTTCCTTACTTCTCACATGTCACTTTTTATTTTTGATTTCTTCCTTTATACTTCTCGCTTCCCGTTTCTCACTGCTAACTACTCACTTCTCACTTCTCATTTCTCACTTATCGATTCTCACTTCGCACTTCTCATTTATCTATGCTCATTAGTCCCTTCTCACTTCTTACTTTTCACTACTCATTTCTTATGTTTTTGTCTTTTCGACCTTTTGTCCTTCGACATTTTGACCTTCGCCGTTATGATACATATTCGACCTTTTGACCTTTCGACCTGTTTTTGTCTTTTCGACCTTTTGTCCTTCGACATTTTGACCTTCGCCGTTATGACACATATTCGACCTATTTTCCTTTCGACCTTTTGTCCTTCGACCTTTTGAAATTCGACCTTTTGACCTTCGACCTTTTGACACAGATTCGTCGTAGAACCATGATGCTGGTCTTCGTCCACGATGTACATCAGCTTGACCCTTGGTCGTCGCTGTTACGATCCGATCAACGTTGCTCCAAGGATCAAGGTCGGCTTCTCGGTACAACTCATTAAATTAGTCTTGAGGATTATAATCAGGCCTTTCCCTCTGAAAGCGTCTTCTGGCTCTGAGACAGGCTGGCAAGAGTTTCGATCCACCTCGGCATCGTCGCATCACAAACCCTCGCTAGCTTTTCCGTTAGCTAATCTGCATTAAGACTTATAGCACCGCTGCGCTGTCTGCTCGAATTACTTCAACGACCCTTGACCCTTGTCGAAGTTTTTTGTCTTCTATCTTCACTCGATAGTCCCCACAAACTTTCCAGTTCGTAACCAGCGGAGGACAGCAGAACGTGGCGTCGATGATGGAATATCCCTGGTCGTCTCTGCAAAATGTACTGGCGGTATCTTCGTTGCCCGGTCTGACTTCCAGCTTTGCCAGTTTGCTGTCTATCACTATTTGCCGTTTTTAATGGGATTCGATACCTCTCAGTAATAATTGCCATGTCGCACATTGCTTCTATCGTTGACTCTGCCACAACAGTTGCTGTGCGGTTGTCGCAATGATTGAGATCTATTTGGATGATCTCCATTTATCCCGGCCCGCCATAGCCTTCTTATACGTCGGGCGTTGAAAGCCTTCGGTTAACAGAGCCACCACTTTGTTGGCAGCATCTGCTAGTAAGCGTATCGCTACCACTTATTTAACACCATACGCTTTCCTCAGCCGTCATCGTCATCTGCACTTCGTCCAGCATGCATTACGAGGCCAGTGTATCCTTCAGTTCATTGTAGTAGTCTCGTGCAGATCTCCACACTCGATCACTGCCTCTTGCGTTAGAGCTCTTACGTTTCCATTACTACCTAAGGAATTGGCAAAGAGGTTTTTTAGATTGTGGACTCCTCCTACAGTTCGAACAGCAACTCCCCTATCTGGTACGGCTAGTACTCACCGCTTTCTCACCCAAGCCCTTTAGCTCCGGGTCATCTCTCATCTTTCTAAGGGTCGTTTTATTGTTGTATTTAAGGATTGCTGCTTGCGTCGTCTCATCGCATGCTTCGACCCTCCACTGAGAAGATTTTAAGATTTTTTCTTCTATCTTCTATTTCTCCTTTTTCCACATTCTTCTTCTTCTTCTTCTTCTTATCTTGCTAGTTTCTCACGGTGTGTTCAAAGCCACTTAAATAAAGCAACTACATGAAATACATTCTACTCAGTCCCGAAACGAATCGGTTGTTGTGATCTCATAAGTTTATTGGGAGACTTTATTCATGTTGGAATTCAAAGGAATAACTCCATTCACTGTCTGTAATTAATGATTTTCTCTACACCCAACCGGTGATTGTTAGATTCTCTAAAAAATCTGTATAAGAACCTACCAACACATAGTACTGGGCATATGCGAAAATATTGTAAGCTTTTCTTACAATATTTGTTTGCGAGCCTATTTTTTTTTGTATAAGAATCTATCAATTTCGCAAATGCTCAGTTCTTATACAGGGAGTCTAAGGTTTTTCTATAGAATTGTTAGAAAATCTAACATCCGCTGGTTGGGTGTAGGAATTAAACTTGCAAATACTTTGAAGAAGAAAAACGATTTACTAACTGTTGAAAATTGGCCCCATGTATCGTTTTCAATCATAATGCATCATGTCTGCTGAAGAGGAATGGTATTATTTTTGCTGTAACGAAGCGAACACCGAACAAGCACAGCTACAGAACTAATCCGATTTGCTTCGTTACTGCCGGATCATCCTCAATGTTTTGTTTCAATCAAATTGGCGCAACAATTACCTCCTTCCCTATATGTGAATTGCACAATTGCATTGAGCCTTATGGACTGAATCAACTTACACTTTCCAATTCCGATTCATAGACACTGAGAGGGTCAGAGCAAAAAGTGGAAAATAGTGCATTCTTCTGTCCTGGCCTTGTAAAACGTGTTGGTACCATGTAGGTAAGATCCAACTATAGAGCTCAATCAGCTTTACCACAGGAGTGCACATCGATGATAATGCAGCCAGGTTTGTCTGTAAATGGAGAAAAGTGCACAACCAATCGGATTGTATTTCCTAAGAAAAGCAAAGAAAAAATCGACCTGAAGCGTACACACAATTGACTTCGGGCCGCATTCTTCCTCATGCCTCTTGCATGAATTCGAATATCTCTAGGGATCATTCGATGATAACGAAAGCTAATTGCGGGACAATGGTTAATCAATTTAGCACATTTATCTCACAAGTATTAAGTAATTGTAAACGAAATTTTCAATCCACCACGTTCCCCAAAAAATCAGTTTCTGCCAAACATGCTCACGTGATAATTGAGCGACCCCCAAATAAACCCGTGCGAGAAAAAGTGATTATAAGTTATTTGCAATGTTTACACCTTACCATTCCGGGTGATATCGCGACTGTGCATCATCTAGCGACCGCGTGCAACCTTTCTGCGCCACCAACCGGCACGGGATCCCAGCCTGTGCGACACGCGGGGTACCCGAGATGACCTATGCAAGATGCATGACAATACGAAACAAGCAATATCAACACCATCCCAGCCCTCGGGGTCTGTCCTCATAACCACCGCACCGCCGTCCCCGTCCGAAACGAATGCAATTGCAGCAATTGATACAATCCAATTGTATCGCCCCTGCTCGATGAGCATTGGACCGCGTGCAGAAGTGTGGCAGCAAGCGGACCGGTTGCCGTTGGGTGGCAGTGGCCTTCTCAAGAGATCGGAACAAGTGCTCTTGTTGTTGTGTCGTTTATCATTGTAGGAACGTCGGGTGAGACATATTCAAGGTTGTGCCACCAACGGCGATCAGTTTGGTGTTTGCTGGGCCGTGGCGCTGTAATAATAGCAGTCTTTTGCAGAAGCGCGTAAAATTTGAAATTGCGAGCTTAAGGTTATAAAAAATATGTGGAAAAATGCACTATGAACATATGAATTTTGAGATATTTTATGCATTCTGTTAGCTCAAGTTAGAGAACATCGAGATAGACACAATAAGTTAAATTAATTGTACTATTCTGACGCAAACAACGAACAGACTAATATTTTAACTTTTTGTTTCCACAAAGAATATCGTTAAAAGTTTCGTATTCCTAAAATATAAATCATTAGTAAGCGTATTAACGAAGAATTTGTTGGTGATTCCTTACCATATTTCAAATAAAGTAAATGAGGTAAGTGAAAGGTCTTCTGGTTTTTATTCCTAGCTCATACACGCATTCCTCGATATCGGATTTCTTCCGTTTTGTTTTGACCTTTATGTATATGTGTATGTGTTGTAAATACCTCCAACACCAAGTTTTTCTAAATAAAAACGAAATTCCACCTCGACTGCCTTGAACTTCAGCAAATATTCACAAAGCAGACCCAATTAACTTGTTTTTTAAATGTTATTTAGTGAGATTGATTTTTGAACAATAAAGATGACTACAATTTGGTTTTAAAGTAAAAATCATATCTTCAAAGAGTGAAATGAAAATTACAAATAAATAAAAATAGTTTGCACAGATTGAACACAATAATCGCATCTATATTGTCATATGAATATTTCCAATCAATTTAGACATAAATTGAATGCAAATGAAAACAGGCGGTAACCTCATCCAGCGCATGCATCACAGATGGAAATGCGTTCCAACTAGTTCTATAAATTACTAATCTTCATCGACCATGTGCAGATTCGATTTAGCAAGTAATTTCTGATTATTGCCCCATGATGGAATTAATTCCAAACCTGCAATAATCACATCGATAAACATGACCTCGCTGACTGTGATGAGATGACAAAACAAGAGAGAGAGAAAAAAACCAAACATACATTGCGACCCACTCGTGCAGATTTATCATCCTCCAATTTGTTCGTCAATTGCGGCGTTTGCGGACTGAAATTTATTTATTTGTGCTCATTAGATTTAGATTGATTCTCTGTCACACTAATGACAGTGTTGCGATAAATTCGGATTGGACCCGAGCTATACGGCACCAAGCGCTGCATAAATTATTGGTTTGTTAATTCGAGCCAATGACCGGCCCCATGGTGGGGTATTTATTCAATTTAGCGGGCCGAATGTGTTGTTCATAGCGGGAATCATGGATTTAGAGTTTTCCTACTTTTAATAGTCGGCATTCTATGTAGATCGATGCAAAACCTAAGATTAGTGAAATACGTTGATTTTGTGTGCATTCCAGTTTCAAAAAGCGAACGAAAAGAACGACCCGAAGCGAAATCAAGAAATCTATTTCTCGATGTTTGAACCAGAATGAAATATATTCCACAATCTGAATCAGGACATTTCTTGAAGAGCTATTGGTTTTCTATCTCTGAAGGCATAACTCTAATGCTAGCTGGCACTGAAGAAAGGTCCTCCCTCATCAACGACAAAGGAATTGAAACTTGGTGAGAGAATTCCATTATATACATATATTTACCAAATTATATTGAAACTATATGATTATATACCATAAAAAAATAACCATCAGGGCACCCGATTGAAGCGATTTGGATAGGAAGAGTGGATTCGCCAACTTCCTGTTGTTAACATCTCGTGGATAAAGGGCGGGCTCTTCTCCCCATCTATTGGGTCAATCTGGAAAACGAGGGCTAGATTATATTATTGTATGTACGAACTTTCTTCTGGAAGGAGATTCTCTATTCATCCCGTGGATTCGCATAAGTGTTTCTGCTTATGGAACCACCCCACCCATTTTTGGCCCTTCATACAGGAGTTTGATGAAATACAAACAATAATATAATCATGATCAAATCGTTTGTCAGATATGGCCAGTGCTATCGGCAGGTGCCTTGCTACAATAGATGGTAGTATCATCATCATCATCATCATCATCATCATCATCATCATTCCAGTTTCAAAAAGTGAAATAAGATGAAAATTAGATCAATAACCTTTAATTTTAAATTTGAATTTTATTTGTTTATAGTCACTTGGGGCCCTCCTTAGCCGTGCGGTAAGACGCGCGGCTACAAAGCAAGACCATGCTGAGGGTGGCTGGGTTCGATTCCCGTTGCCGGTCTAGGCAATTTTCGGATTGAAAATGTCTCGACTTCCCTGGGCATAAAAGTATCATCGTGTTAGCCTCATTATACGATTGCAAAAATAGTATCTTGGCTTAGAAACCTCGCAGTTAATAACTGTGGAAGTGCTTAATGAACACTAAGCTGCGAGGCGGCTCTGGGATGTAATGCCAATAAGAAGAAGAAGAAGTCACTTGTCATAAGACGAGTTTATACAATCCATTGAATTCCACCACTTAATTGTATCTTGACAGATACGTATTTCGACCTCAACAGTAAGGCCGTCTTCAGTGTCTCGTACTTGACGCGAGTCAAGGACGAGACACTGAAGACGGCCTTACTGTTGAGGTCGAAATACGTATCTGTCAAGATACAATTAAGTGGTGGAATTCAATGGGATTGTATACAATATATAGTTTATATATAAACTCGTCTTATGACAAGTGAAGACATTCCACTAAAAAGCTCAAAATAATTTTCTTATTGTTTATAGTGTTGTGATGTGAATATCGAGATCATTGCTTCATTGATCACCTACAATTTCTGGAGCCGTCAAAAAAAAGTTTTCATCAAGTGAAAAATTCTTACGAAAATGAAATTTTCTCACCCACGGGTCTTGTGCACCTTCATAGATACATAGCGCCTGGGTCAAGCTATGGTTCCTATTGAATTTCTTCATTTCTTTAGTCACGATGGCGATGGCCTGCCGCATTTATATGTCCTCAAATTTCTCTCAATATCGTTTTTTGATGACATTGATGTTAGAGCTCAGCATTTGAGATCCAGTAGTGACACCAAAAGGCTCGAATTAATAAATCGCGAACACCTGTAAATGAATGTATGCAGCTGTTACGAAGCCTCTGCTAATGCACATTAAGTCTTTGAATGGATGTTCAAGTATTTCGTTAACTCACGAATACAATCCTAGTCTTTTTGAGCCGCTCTCCGATGTCGATTTTACTTCCGCCTTCCTGCGATAACTTGGTAACAAGATATCGAAAGTTTTCGACCATCACCACGCTTGCACGGCTATCGTAAATTTGGACATTTTATAACGCGACCTTCTCTTCCCTACACACCTCAATCTTCCGCCAGAGCATAAGTTCTTCAAATATCAATTTATTTATAGCCAGATTTTCTAGTCGGTGTTCGTCTTAGCGTGTGTTAAATCGTTGTAAAATTTTCACCCGGCCACTGAACGCATGAGAAATGCACCGCTTGTACCAAAGGTAGAGCGCTAAGTAGGGAACCAACTCATCGGGGTCGAGGAGCGTTGTCATCTCGAACTCTGGAATATGATAAAAATTGTTATACAATTTGTACAACGTACTCCACAAAATCCCACAATTTTGAGCTTTATGCACCATGCCCCACTATTTTAATTACACCTTGGTCGTTACGTTCGAATAAAACATATTTTAGTTACAAGATAAAGATTGTCGCTTCGGTTCCCTTTGTTCTGCTGTCCGAAACATGTTGGGTGCCGAACTGTCAAATCGTATGTATTTTTCCTTCATTGACATTTGGCACCCTATCCTCGCCAGTAAAAGTTGTTCTGGACAGCGACGACAGTGACGATCTTTATCTTGTAACTAAAATATCTTTTGTTTGAATACACTTTCAAAATGTTATAAAATAATAGAAGTTTTTGTTGAATACCCGGAGTGCTGGTCACCTTTCAATGCCTGAGTGGACAATTCATGTTGCATATTTCCTTGCGCAGTTTTCTACACCTCGGAGCGCTACGCCTTACAGCGAAAAATGTTCGTAAGTTTTGTGTTTTTTTTTTTGTCGAAAATTCCCAAAAATCGGCAGCCTTTTCTCGACCTACTCTTCTCCTGGTAGGTAGCAGGCGATTGAAGAAGTGTATGTGGATCCAATTAGTTTGTTTAGATCATGGCGCATTAGAAGACGCTATGAGCGATAAGCGACGAACTCAATGATCCAGTGAATAACAAACACAATCCACTGTCATCAGATGCGATTCCCTAGCGGCACAATCTGGATCAGCAGCAACTCAAATGTGACTAATTTCGGTTGTTTATGGGTTACAGAAATGTTTGTGCCACATTTGTGCTGCTCAAGTAAGTAATACTCCATTTCAATCCACCACGCTGTAATCTTTACAGATGAGTAAGCTGTGATTATTTTCTTCAAGTCGAGTCAAGTACAAGACGCTGGGGTCGAAATACGTATCTGTAAATATTACACCGAAGAGGAATTAAGGACCAGCTTCTTGGAATAAAAAAAAATCAAGAGCAGCTCATTCAAAACGGAAGCCACGCACAACTGTCATTTTTTATGTTCCACGCATGCTGCGACGCAGAAAAGCTGGAATAAAAAAAATACAATTGTGCGTGGCTTTGAGGTGCTCTTGAAAATGCGAGTGCATTCATTATTGAATTCTGGGAAGCTTGTCCTTAACCCGTTCAAGACCAAATTTTTCTAAGCGGTATTACCCAGTAAATGTGATAGGGGAAGTGTACCGGTTTTGGCCAACTTAGTGCCTAATTTGGCCAACCCTGAAGAATACATATTTTTTCAAAATAATCGATCAGTTCAAAACAGCGTGGAAGCGTGAGTCTCTTTTTGGAACTAATAAAAACCTTGCGAATTGGTTTATTTTTGGAGTTATTCGCAAAATTGGCCAAATTAGGAACATGGCCAAAACCGGTACAGTTCCCCTATGTTCCATTTGTTTTAGTGGTTAATAATGGAGAACTGACAAAACAAGTTGAAACATATTTTTTCGGGATGTTGTAGATCATCCGCAACTGTCCTTGAGTCCAGAACATGCGATCTACAGCTACCATTCGAGCTTTTTTACGTCACTCAACTCACGTCACGTCACTGGTATTCAACCATATGCATAACATATTCCTTAAGATCAAGAGACATAGACAGATGGTTTTGGGATATCTTGGGTCATCCAAACCGTCCTTGAGTCCAGAACTTGCGATCTACAACCACGCCTTAAGCTTTTATCGTCATTCGAATGTTGAATATGTATTCATACTCTTGTAACATATTCCTTAAGACCAAGAGACATACTAAGATGGTTTTGGGACATCCTGGGTTATCCAAACTTTCCTTGAGTTCAAAACTTGCGATCTACAGCCACCACTCTAGCTTTTTTCATCGCTTCAAGCTTGGATATGTATTCAACTCTACCCACAATATATTTGTGAATATTAGGAGACATGGTTAGATGGTTTTGGGATAGCCTGGGTCATCCAAACTATATGTATAGTGCTAATGGTCACTTGGTGTTTGCTCAAAGTACCAATATATGGACACAAACATTTCAAACTGTCTCAAAGTTGCTATATGTCTACTTCTAAGCAGCTGTAAATCTCAAGTCCCGAAGTCAAGGACGGTTTGGATTGTTCAGAATATCTCAAAACTATTCTATGATATTGAGTTGTAATGCATATAATTGAATGCACATTGAAGCTTTGAGTACTGAAAAACGATCTCTCAAGAGATGTATTTATTTATTTATTATCAGACTAAGGCCGGAGTGGCCTGTGCTGCACATAAAAGTCTTCTCCATTCAGCTCGGTCCATGGCTGCACTTCGCCAAACACGCAGTCTGCGGAGGGTCCGCAAATCGTCCTCCACCTGATCGATTCACCTTGCCCGCTGTGCACCTCGCCTTCTTGTGCCCGTCGGATCGTTGTCGAGAACCATTTTCACCGGATTACTGTCCGACATTCTGGCTACGTGCCCGGCCCACCGCAGTCTTCCGATTTTCGCGGTGTGAACGATGGATGGTTGTCCCAACAGCTGATGCAACTCGTGGTTCATTCGCCTCCTCCACGTACCGTCCGCCATCTGCACCCCACCATAGATGGTACGCAACACTTTCCTTTCAAAAACTCCCAGTGCGCGTTGGTCCTCCACGAGCATCGTCCAGGTCTCGTGCCCGTAGAGAACTACCGGTCTTATAAGCGTTTTGTAGATAGTCAGTTTGGTACGGCGGCGAACTCTATTCGATCGGAGCGTCTTACGGAGTCCAAAGTACGTACGATTTCCAGCCACTATGCGCCTCCGAATTTCTCTGCTGGTATCGTTATCGGCGGTCACCAGTGAACCCAAGTACACGAATTCTTCAACCACCTCGATTTCGTCACCACCGATAGAAAGAGATGTAATGGATATGATTAAAAGCTTATCGAAGCTTTGAGCACCGAAAAGAGCTTATAAGCAGCTGTAGATCTCAAGTCCCGAACTCAAGGACAGTTTGGGTTGCCCAGAATAACTCAAAACTATCATATGATATTTTTTGTCCTCCCGAGAGGTGTAGTGGATTTAATCGAATGCATATTCAAGCTTTGAGTACTGAAAAACGATTTTCTTGCAGCTGTAGATCGCAAGTTCTGAACTCAAGGACAATTTGGATGACGCAGAATATCTAAAAACGATTTTACGTATCTGTTGATCTTTCAGGAAATGTAATTGGTATAATTGAATGCATATCAAAGCTTTGAGTACCGAAAAAAGCTCATAAGCAGCTGTACATCGCAAGCCCCAAACTCAAGAATAGTTTGTATAACCCAGAATATCCCAGAACTACCTTGCGGTACTTTTATTATTTTTTATAAGATATCATGAAAACCGTTGAATACTCAAATAAACTTTGAACTACAAAAAAACTTTTTTGCAGCTGTAGATTTCTAGTCCTGAGCTCAATGATAGTTTGGATGACCTAGGACGTCCAAGGAAAATTAAAAACTCAAAGGTGCAACCCAATCGGCTTGTACGCAAAGATGACGTTGAACTACGTAGCTATATGTAATGAACAGATTTTTGGACTTTTCTGTTCGATGAGACTAAAGCGAGCGTTTTTCAAGCCCAGGCTGAATATGTTTCGTTGTTTATCCTGCGCTCCTGAGATTGAGTGAGCATTACGAACCCTGGTGATGTATATAATGTTTAAACCAACATTTGAAAAGGAAGATAAAAATAAAAATACAACTTTTAAATAATCGAAGATGAACAACACTCTCAAGCGTTCACATATCCAAATTACTTATTGATAAAAACTCGCTAGAGAGTAAGAATCGTTCGATAATTGTATTTCGATTCGAAGCATTGATAAATGGTACTTTTTAAATTATTTTCCTACATAACACCAACACACAATGCCAAACATCCGATTGAACTTCATTGTTGACATTAAATTTGTATTAGTTAGGTTTACATTTAAATGATAATCGATTACAAAATTTGAAGCACAAGCCTGGCTGATAGTACAGCCAGCTGCATCCATCACCGACGCAAACTGCTACAGAGACTAACCACCCGTCGCTAAGTCAGTCTAAGCCCCTGGTGGCTCATTACAGAAAACCCGTTGAAAAAGCTAGGCTGTCAACGGCGTTATTGATAATAATTATTATTCCTTCTCGTGAATTACGTCGGACTTAGCGTTTACTCCGGCAGACACCTAAGAATCAGCAAAAACGAGCCAAAGAAAGTTTACCAAAACGCATTCACTGCAGCAGCGAAGAAGATTCTGAGCCCCTCTACTGGCATCAACAGACGTAAGCAATAAGCTACCGTCAAACGCCCCAAGTTTTCCAAGGAAAACGCACGTTTAAGTTAGCATAAACGAACTGCACCAGCTAAAAGCCCTGCAATGGCGGACATGAAAAACTTTAAAAAAATAACTAAAGATTTTGTAGTGACGAACTTTATTTTTAATTTAAAAATCACTTTAACAAAGATTTAAATAAATAAGAGCGAGATTACCAGGCCGAGTATTAGTCGTGCAAGCGCAGTATCATTACTTGACACTTTACCGGTCGCTACTAAACGCGCTGCTATAACAGTAGCGCGACTGACAGGTGACCAAATTTGGTAGCGCAGTAAGAGCGTTGCTATTTGATAAACTGTCAACTGTCAAACGTCACCGGTACGGAACGCAGCATCCAAATTAAGAGCCGAAGTGACCGATACGGAAACGAGTGACGAAACTAAAATAACAGCGCTGCGCGGGTGAATGCTCGCGACCGATAATGATGCTCTAATAGATTATTAAGTTGAAAAGCAGGCCAAGTTCTAGTTGGAATGTAGTGCTATGGAAGAAGAAGCTTGCGATGCACTTACAAGATAGACTGATTCACCGAAACCAAGTGCTAAACTGTTAGCAAGTTTTTAATAATAAAAATTATCATACATGGATATTGTAACACACTAGAGTCGGTTTTTACGCGGAGGATATGGGCCGCGTAAATTAAAACAACGTAAAAAACCGCGTTAATCCCAAAATATGTGTGAATAAACCGCGAAAAGCCAGAAATTCGCGTAATAAAACGCATAAAAAACGATTCCTGTAGAAATAACCGCGTAACAAACGACTTCAGTGTACATCGAGTATGAAGCGTTGACTCTTCCTTGATCGAATGGTCCAAGAAAATTGAAAATCCATCGAGAAACGGCTGAGATGTTAACGATCGAAGTCTATCATATTTTCGTGACGATTTTCAATTTTTTGCAATCGTAAAGTGTACCCCAATACAGAAAAGACAGACGTAGTTCTACGTCAAAAAAAGTTTATTGTATTTTGAAACAATACAATCCGCAGTTAATACACCTAATATTTTCTTATTCGTAACTTTGCTGAAGATAGTGAGCACTTTTATCCATCATGCGATTTCATATATTCTTTTTTTTCTGTTGGGGTCATATAAGACCTCGTGTGCCTGACACGCGTTCTTAACACGACTATTAAAAAAAATACGCCAAAACAAACAAAACACAATAGCTATCATAAGAAAAACATGACAGAAACTGTTTTCATTTATAGACCAACCGTACGGAACTTAACAAGAATGTTATTACCAGACCTTTTTCATCGACCAGTTAAGTCAAATCGATGTTAAGTCAAAAATTGAACCGGGGCAAACGCCACAAACGATGACTCTTAAATTTTTAGTTAATTTAGTTGTAATTTGACTAAGCAAGCGTAGTTTGAAATTTGTATGAAAACAGTAAGTTTTGTGGAAAACTGTTCCGCAACGTTGCTCATTAGAAATATAGAAATATATAAACTCGTTAGCAATATAGGAAATTTAGTAAGTGAACTAATCGTCTTTGTTGTGAAACGATTTGATACTGAAAATTCATTCAGAAAATACTGAATTGTGAGAAATTCAATTAAACCCGTGAAAGAATAATATCAAATCAATGATGAGTTTTTTCGTTTTCTTTATAACTTTGGTTACAAAAGTCAGATCGCTTCGCAACAGCAACTGACTTTCAGCTTGGAAAGTATTCTATGAAGTTAACGCATTGAATATGCTTTCACATAAATGGTTATTTCCATAGTAATTTCTATACAAACTTCAAATGAGGCGTGCACATTCAAATTTCAACCAAATTAACTTAAAAAATAGTAGGACTATTAAAATGGCAAATACAATCGTTTAAGGATAGGGAAGCGAAAAAGTCAAAATATGAATCACTCTACTGGTACATAGATGACTTATTGGGAGACGGCTGAGCTGAAATGGTAGCACTAGCTTAAGCGACTCATCTTGCAGTTTTCAAATCAGTTGTCTACACAGATTCACTTAGCTATACCTAGGCACTAGAATCCGGGTTATCCAGGAACTTGCTTAAACAATATATAGAGGAACACACAAGGAACATGCGTATACGATGGTGTTGGAGTGTTGGATACCTGACCATTCTGAACAACTTGAAAATAGCGAAGCAAACTGTCTGGAATTCGAAGGTTCGAGCAAACTGGAACAAAACAAGCAGCAATTGCAAAGAGTACTAATTGGACACGCCTGGTCTTCGCGTGCGTCCAATTTGGGAATCTCGAGCTCGTTCAGTAGCCGCTAGGTTGCGAAGGCCGACGGAGGTCCTTCGTAGCTTAGTTGGTTAAAGCACCAGTCTAGCGTACTGTAGGGTCATGGGTTCGAGTCCCATCGAAGGGAAAGTGGTTACCTCCAATACATTTTCCAAATCAATATCTTCAACATAACGTACATATTCACATATGAGTTTTCATAAGAATGTTATTACCAGACCTCATTCATCGATCGGACTGTGAATGTTAATTCGAAAATTAAACCGGGGCAAACACCATAAACGATGCCTATACAGAGAGCAGAATTAATTCCTCATAACTATCATCTTACGGACGGACCTACTTGTCCTTGTGGTGGTGGCAATAAGAAGACACAGTGGGGGGTAGCACAACTGAATCTCAACCATTGTGCAACTGCTCAGCAGCTGCTGTGGCAGCCGGTTTCCGAGTCGGAGACCGACGTTGCTATTCTTGCAGATCAGTACCGTGCCCTTTCCTACAACGGCAACTGGGTCGCGGACGGGTTCAAGAGGTCGTACACACACCTACCGAAGGTGTTGCCACAGCTAAGATCAACGGGGTGTTCTATTGTAGCTGCTATGCCCCACCACGGTGGCCAATAGACGTAACGTTCTGTAGCCCTGGCTTGCCCAGGTGACTGAATTGGAAAGTCGACGGGGGTTACGCCCATAGCAATGGCCATCTAGCAATCCGCTACGAAGGCAGCCATGGTGTGCAGCAACTTAGGTCGACAAATCCCTTTCACGTTAGTGGGTGGAAGGTTACAAGTTTTGACAGCGAAGCTTTCACTGCGGCTCTGGGACTAGAGGCTAATACCGAAATTCTAATCGGGGATGCGCTGACAGCTGCTCTATCCCGCGCCTGCAATGCCAGTATGCAGAAGAGGGCCCCACCGAGGAACGGTAGATATCCAGCATACTGGTTGTTCGCGCCAACGTGAAGCGTTTTGATTGTATTTACCCTTCCAATAACCTCGAGCCACTGCGAGTATCGCGGCTCCCACTTGCCAACTAACAAAACCCCCTTCCTTGCACACCACATCGTTATTCGAACCTACAAGCAGCAGACACGCTACAACAAGCTTGCGAGACGCCTACCATCCAGCTAGACCACGCCCAAAAGGCAGCCAACCATGCAAGCACGACGAAGAACATCATAATTTTGCATACTTTTCTCCTATAAAAACCATGTCCCTCTGTGAGTTTATTCAGTCAGTTTTCAATCATTGTACCAGACACAACAGAAGAATAAACATCAGTTTTAAGAAGCGACGCCTTTCACTACACCAGCCGAAGCCAAACAGCTTTTTTCAAGGCTAATGAGTTAATTTGCCCCCTTCCAGTCGAGCTACCGTTCGTGTCCCGGCGATCCTTCAATCGAAGAATCCGGTCATCAACCAAGCAGCCTTCACCCTGAAGGAGTCACTGCTTATTCGAGTTTGTGAGCGAACACTGGTGGAGCGCCGCGATCGCAGACCTTCGGCCAAACTGCCTCGGCAACAGACGAAGGATGCAACAAGTTCGCTCTGAACAGGACAGGTATGAACAGAGCTGCGAAATTTGCCCTTAATAGTGCCATTAGTAGCAGTGAAAGAGAGTGTTTTGATAACCTTTGCCAGAACACCAACGCTAATCCCTGGGGCGATGCCTACGGAATAGTAATGGCGAAGACCAGAGGCGGGCTAGTACCCTCCGACCGTTTGCCGGAAAGGTTGAAGCGCATTATCGAGGTTCCCTTCCCGTCCCATGTCACAAGTCCCTGGCATCCAGCACCGCAAAGTACGGCCGAAGTGGTACCGGTGACGAACGAAGAGTTGCTTGACTAAAACCCTTGACACAAACAAAGCTTCGGGGCCCTACGGAGTGCCAAACCTCGCTGTAAATTTAGCGATAATGGTGAATCCTGGCATACGGACTCTCCCGTTTTACCAGACTCCCCAGGGGTTGACGAGACGACGGAGCACGTATATCTTCGTTTCGTCGTGGAGCGGAGTGTTAGTCGTTTGCGGGAGGGACACTGTCCTGGATAATCTTATCCAGAGGATGTGTCAAGAGTGGAAAAGTGGAACCCGGTCTCGGCCGCTAACACTCAGATTGTCTGTATCTTTAGCACAAATGAGGTGCCGAGCAGCAGTCGGAAAGCGCAGACTAGTTGATAGTTGGTCAAGAGGGATTGAAACTAGTGGGTAGCTAGTAACGTGGGCGTGCGTTGTCGCACGGACCACTCCCAGAAGTAATGCCGCAAGGCTGTACCGGGGAGATCCAGGGTCTGTGAACAGGGTGATTTTAGCGGGACGGTGTAATCTGAGAAAGTTACGTAAAAGCTAAATTACAACATGCGTGTTTGCGATTTCTTGTTAAAAAGCTCGATGAGTACAACTCGTTAACACCATTTTTGAAAAATGGGGTATACGTCACTTTTCCAGATTACAGCAGTTTAGGTTCTGTCGTAAAAATTGATTTATGTTTTCTCTCTTCCGCTGAAGAGACAGCACTAGTTTAAGCGACCCATCTCGCAGTTTTCAAATCAGTTGCCCTCAAGGATGTTATCGATCATTTAGTAATTCGCGTTCGATCATTTAGTTGTTTGTCCATAACTTATTCCAGAAGCTGAATTTCAAAATGTGTTGTATGGTGGACTTCTAGTACGAAGGTTTTTCTACAACTCTGCCTAATTATTCGTTGTTAGAATTCAACTAATAACGGAGTTATAGCGCTAGTTGCAGTAACTTAAACTAAATGATTGGAATTTTGTTATCATCTAGTCCAAGTTACTGAAACTATAGTTATAACTCCGTTACTAGTGGAATTCAAACAACAAACCATAATACAGAGTAGCAGATAAACCTTCGCACTAGAAGTTCACCATACAACACATTTTGAAATTCAGTTTCTGGAATAAGTTATTGACAAACTACTAAATGATCGAACGCGAATTACTAAATGATCGATAACATCCTTGGTTGTCTTTATAGATTCACTTAGCTGTACCTAGGCACTAGAATCCGGGTTCTCCAGGAACTTGCTTAAACAGTATTCGAGGGCCACACAAGGAACATGCGTATACGATTCTGTTGGATACCTGCTAACCATTCTCATACTCCAGGGAATCAAGACCCTCGGAATAACTTGAAAATATCGAAGCAAACTGCCTGGAATTCGAAGGTTCGAGCAAACAGGGAAAAACAAGCAGCAATTGCGAAGCTACTAATTGGACACACCTGGTCTGCAAAACGGCACCTATTTGAAAAGTATTCAAGGAAAAATATACCACATGTGACCGATAACTTTCAATTTATTATGTCATAGCAGCATGCCGATGAAATGATGCAAAAAGTTGGGAATTGGTAATCCGCAACCACGTACATAAAGTTCTTCGGAATGATGGAAGCTCAGAGGAATATTGATTCTCTTTTCGAGAAAAATGAGTCATTTAAGACCGATACAGTTTTTTTTTGTATTTGAATTGTAATTGCATCGAAGTATGGTAGCAAAAAATTACCTTTGACTAGACTTGTGTGCCGTCTGAAATTTGATCGACGGCGGCGGGATGAATAATTCGGTGCCGGCGTGAGCTTACATCATGCATTACAAATTCTTCGGAAATCCTTCGAAATTTTCTCTAGGAATGCCGTTGGCAGTACTTCCAGGAATTTCTCCAGAAGCTCCTCCGGGAGTTCATCCTGCGGAAGATTCTCCAGGAATAACTCCGGAATTGAATCAAACAATTATTCAAAAATGTCCTCCAGCAATTCTTCCGGAAGTTCACCCAGGAACGCATCCGGAAGTTTCTGCAGAAATGCTCCCGGAAGATCAATTCCACCAAAAGATCCTCCCGGAATGCCTCCGCAAATTCTTCTGGAAGATCCTTCAGTGATTCACCTAGGAGTTTCTTTAAAATTTATCATGAACCATGCTGGAGGTGGCTGGGTTCGATTCTCGGTCCGGTCTAGGACATATTCGGGATGGAAAATTCTGGACTCTCCCGGGCATAAAAGTATCATTGTGTGAGCCTCGTGATAAACGAATGCAAAAATGGTAACTTGGCTAAGAAACCTCGCGGGTTATAACTGTGGAACGAGGTGGCAATGTCCCAGGGAGGGTTGTAATACCAATAAGTAGAAACATAATTTTAATAATATTCAAACGTTTTCTTCGTAACCTTGTTCAGATGTACAGATCGTTGGAGACTTGAGGGTTTGCATTGTAATTCATTTGCTATATACCTTCTCGATTGATGCGCGGCTAACATCTAATAGCTTTGTGGAAAATTCCCATAACATTTTTCGGCAACAGAATGTCACTACTTTTTTGTAGTACAGGTTAAATGTTATACTTTTCTCACAGATCAAAAGACATGACACTCGAGATAATTTCATCGTTTACTGAATTACTGGTCATTTGAAATAATTATCAGTTGGTCAATTGATCATCGCGACGTGCCAATCGGTTTTGTTCGAGTTTGACGTTTGCTCACTACCGGCACCTGGATCGTTATTTGCCAAAGTCGGTGTAAACAACAGATGTCGTTAGTGATTGTGCGACTATGAATTTTATCGGAAAATGTTCCATGTGTTATGTCTGTTTGTCTGTGCTTTTCTTGACGACGAATCAGAACTGACATGTACGGGAAACTACAGTGGATTCTATGAGGTTCATGTTTTCGTGAAGACTTGGCGTTTCAATGGGGGCCGGCATGTTCCGGATTAATCTACGATCGTAAAGAGAAGGAGATCATTAAAATTCTGTTTGATATTCTTTTCAAAATCCCATCAAAAATTCCTCAACAAACCGTCAACAAAATTTAAATTTATGTAAGAGTTCCTGAAGGATTTCATGAAGCAATTCTTAAAGGATTTCTTGCGTTTCCGATGTAATGAATGAGCTATTCAATGGACTTCCTAGAGGAATTCTCGAACAAATCGCGAGAGAGTTGTTGCAAATACTGAAGAAGAAATTCGAAATTAATTTATTTATTATTTTATTTAATAACAGACTAAGGCCGGAGTGGCCTGTGCAATACATAAAAGTCTTCTTCATTCAGCCTGGTCCATGGCTGCACGTCGTCAACCATGCAGTCTACGGAGGGTCCGCAAATCGTCCTCTACCTGATCGATCCACCTTGCCGCTGTACACCTCGCCTTCTTATTCCCGTCGGATCGTTGTCGAGAACCATTTTTACTGGATTACTGTCCGACATTCTGGTTACGTGCCCAGCCCATCATAGTCTTCCAATTTTTGCGGTGTGAACGATTGATGGTTCTCCCAACAGCTGATGCAACTAGTGGTTCATTCGCCTCCTTCACGTACCGTGCGCCATCTGCACCCCACCATAGATGGTACGCAGCACTTTCCTTTCGAAAACTCCCAGTGCGCGTTGGTCCTCCACGAGCATCGTCCAGGTCTCGTGCCCGTAGAGAACTACCGGTCTAATAAGCGTTTTGTAGATAGTTTAGTACGGCAGCGAACTCTATTCGATCGAAGCGTTCTGCGGAGTCCAAAGTACGTACGATTTTCTGCCATGATGCGTCTCCGAATTTCTCTGCTGGTATTGTTAACGGCGGTCACCAGTGAGCCCAAGTACATGAATTCTTCAACCACCTCGATTTCGTTACCACCGATAGAAACTCGTGGTGGGTGGCTTACATTGACCTCTCTTGAGCCTCTTCTCATCATGTACATCGTCTTCGACGTGTTGATGACTAGTCCAATCCGTTTAGCTTCGCTTTTCAGTCTGATGTAGGCTTCATCCGTCCTCTCAAAGTTACGTGCCATGATATCAATGTCGTCGGCGAAACCAAATACCTGGACGGACTTCTTGAAAATCGTACCACTCGTGTCAATCCCTGCCCTTCATATTACTCCCTCCAAAGCGATGTTAAATAGCAGAAACGAAAGACTATCACCTTGCCGTAACCCTCTGCGCGTCCCGAAGGGACTCGAGAATGTCCCTGAAACTCGAACTACGCACATCACCCGATCCATCGTCGCCTTGATCAACCGTATCAGTTTATCCGGAAATCCGTTTCCGACGAGTTTGTACAATTCCATTTAATTCCACCACTTAATCGTACCTTGACATATCCATATTTCGACCTCAACAGTAAGGCAATCTTCAGTGTCTCGTACTTGACTCGACTAAAATCTCAAAATAATTTTCTCATCGAAATTCTGATTTTTTCGTAGGTACTTCCAAAACTTCTCTAGGACGCAATTTATTGAATTCCTCTAGAATAATTTCCTCATTTTCTAAAATTTTATATGTAATGTGGATTTCTATCAACAAATATGTTAATGATTCATCAAATATTCGACGTATATCTAGAGGCCAAGGTATCTTCATAGGAGACTTTATCGGGAATAAGAATAAATGCTGCCTAATTGTCACATGAACTTGGCTGGAAAGATGTTTTTTTCGACATGAGCTAGACAAAATTAAACTAAACTGTAAAAATGCTTTAATAAAACATTTGCGAAACCCATTAACCTACTTTAATAGTGCTTCAATAGCCATCGGCGTGGAAGAAAATATTTTGCGGCATGGCCAATTTTCCATACGGTGGCGCGCCGATTCATTTTTGACGGCAAAGATGGCGTAAGACAATCATCCAGTGGCGGGGCGTGGCGCGGCAACGCACAGGTCTACCCTAGAAACGAATGTCTCTTTATGGGTAATACCATTGGGTATCCAGCTTTCCACGCTCGCCATAATGGCGGCTGCTATAATCTTTCTGACAGTAACTGCTCCCGACGCCGAGCTGTGTTCGACGCTTTCGTATCTTGGCAACAATTTTCACTTTGTTTATTTCTCAGAGGAAGAAAATTATCCACCTACAAAAACGAGTTTAAACAATTTCTTAATTTTCAGGAAATTTCTTATTTTATATTTGACTTTTGTAGGATTTGGCGATCATTGATGTCACTTTCACGAATCCATGGTGCAGCAATTCTCAGATTGAACGGGAAAATAATCTGATTTCATGAGAAGCTACTCAGACTGAAAAAGGCGAACAGGTGGCTGAAAACTCATACAGATACCCATCATACAAATACGTTTTGTGTCTTACTTGCTATTCAAAATAGATCCAAGTCGTGGCCATTGAGGAGAACTAGGAGAATCGCGTAAATTGCTTTAGAGACCGGCGTCAGTTTGAACGGATCTCGGTGGCCGCATAATTCTTTCTTCTGAGTTCCAAAACAGGACCATCGCCACTGACTGTGTTATCAAGGTCACGAGGGGGAGATTTTACTTCAACTATAACAGTGTGTCCTATCGTAAACCGCTTTAAGTTTTTGAATTTCTTTCAAATAATAGATCATCCCATGATTATTTTGGCACAATGAGCCCCACCATTTTGAGTGTTTTTTGTTGTTAAAATTTCTGTTAGCTTATTCTTCACTATTTTTGTTTTATGTACTATGAGATAATTTTAATAGAGCATGAATAATTTCTGAAGAGCTACGAATCTGCATCAAAAAGTTGTTACTTATTAAAATCACTCAAGAAATTGCCAAAAAAACCCTAATACAAATTTCCAGAACATATTTGAAATTATTCTTTATAACTAAAAATATAAAACATTATTTTCTTTTATAACTTTATATTATTATAACAATCCCCTATGAGCAAGTCCCATGATTTTTTCCGTAATTGCATATTGCATAAATTGCATTAGAAAATAATAAATTTATGCTATTTGTTTTCTCTTCTATTTAAGATTTCTCCAGAAATTACAAACCGTTCGTAGCGCAAACCCGATTGTACAGATAGATTTTTCTCTGAGATTAATAAATAAACAAAGTGGAAATAGTTGCCTAGATACTAGGGCGTCGAATACAAATTGGCGTCGGAAGCAGTTACTGTCAGAAAAATTTATAGCAGCCGCCATTATGGTGAGCGTGGAAAGCTGGATAGTCTACGCTCATCAATATCGTCGGAACCATGGACATGAACAACATAATGATCCATGCCCTAAACAACATACACATTTGACGATCGATTGCAACAATCAGAAATAAATTTTGATGCAGACCGCTGGAAACCAAAATTTTGATTTTTTTTAAATTTTGTCTCAAAACGAAAAAGTTGTCAGAAAAATATATTAAGCTCTTTTAGTGGAATGTATTAAACCGTCTAAGACGAATTAAGTACTGTCCATTTAATTCCACTAGTTAATTTTCGTAATCTTTGCAGATACGTATTTCGACCACAACTGTGTGGTCGTCTTCAGTGTCTTGTACTTGACTCGACTTGAAGAAAACAATCGCAACTTACACTAGATTAGGTACCTAGCGTAGTATAAATAGTGTAAGTTGCGATTGTTTTCTTCAAGTCGAGTCAAGTACAAGACACTGAAGACGACCACGGTTGTGGTCGAAATACGTATCTGCAAAAGATTACGAAAATTAACTAGTGGAATTAAATGGACAGTACTTAATTCGTCTTAGACGGTTTAAAAGTTGTCATCGTTTTGATTCGATGTCATCAAAGGGATAACAAATCGAAAGGTCTTAAGGTCTTAATAGCGTTAGCGTTGTTATTGGTTGGTCTTAAGCTCTTAATTTAAACACAAAAATGCATTAAAAAATTCTGCTTTTTACAGAAATTAGCAAAAAGTCACGTGAAAAAATAAATTCATCGAATCTGAGCAAATTCTCCCCTGTGCATCCGAATGGGTGCCATACGGCAAACGGCTCAACTCGGATAAAAAGCAAACATTTCATGGCTTGTGATTTGATTGCGGTGACCGCTTCAGCCGTATGCGATTCCTTCCCCATCGGGTCATCCAGTTTTCTGTAACGGATTACCGCCGTCCGACGAGGCTCAAAGGCTGATCAAACGCCAGAAAAAATATGGGCGGAGAATCCGACAATTGAACGGCAGAAAGCGTTATGGATGGAACCGGTCGTTGGGTTTGGTCAAGCTAATTAGAGTGATAAATTATTTAATGCATAATGAGATGATTGCATCATTTAGATGAGATTTGATAGCATGTAATGCAGATAGAATGAATCAGACTAAACACGGGTGGATTACACAATATGCCTATTTATTCAATTGTGGCTTATCGTTCGTTACGCATCGAATATTTTCCGCTGGGCTTAAATTAGCTTCTCTCTGCTTGGTCATCCAGTCATATTTTTAGTGAATATCAAAACCCCCCACACAAATAATAGTATGGACCTTTCCATTTGTGTAGCCGTATATCATGAGGTATGGGTAATTTGGTTTTATTCCATTAAAATCAACACCTTTGTAACTTAACATATACATATTTCGACCTCGAGAGTATAGTCGTCTTCAATATTTCGTACTTAACTTCTGTTTTGTTGTGTTTGTGCTTTGTGACATTGTAAGGCGAGTCTTCATATTTGTCGAAAAACTTTGCCTTTTTACATATTATTGCTTAGCACTTGCGTTAGAAGATACAAGTTGTTGCCATGTATTAGAGTATGTACCTAGCTTAGTTTGTGCATTGGGCCAATGTAGACTTGGTTGTGAAATTTCGATCAAGCCTTCATGCCTTTGCTAGTAGTCCGTGAATAAATGAATAAATCCCATGCTAGTGATATGAATTATTGTTACGCTGAAAATAATATAACCGTAGTTGGAAGTTTTTGCAATAAAACTCAAATCCATAGGTAAGACCTAGTTACATCATTCAAACTCCGTAATCCAACACGCTTCGACCTCATAAAATTACGGTATCCCACGAACCCTCCTCTGTTATTTCTGATGCACTTGGGAAACTAATGGAATGCTGTCGTCCATTTAGCTGTCGAGGCGTGCAATTGAAGACCTGCAAACATTACTAATTTTCATAACCCACTGAAAGTCACGCGTCCTTGTTGCTGCTTGTTGCTCAACGAGAAAATACGTACGAGGTCGCACATGTAGGTACATCGTGAACGGAAACATGCCACCGCACAGGAAACTTTCTGCTCACTTTTGCTGCAACAGTCGTCACCAACTGGATGTGTAGCCCGTCACCTGTAAATGAAACCATTAACAAGGTTGTGGAAAACTGAGTAATCATAATTGCATGCAATTTACTATAATTCTACGGTTTCATATTTGACTTACGTTCTCAGCTAGAACACGAGCAACGTGCATTCCGGGTGCAGCAACGGCAAATGCGAGCTCTGGAAAGGTGCCACTTGCATGTAGCACTAGCACAGTTCTTTTGATGTAGACCATCGACGGATACCAGGATGGAAATGCATTTCTACAAATCATTGGTCGTGATAATTTTTCACCGGTAAGAAATCGCGTTTCGTCGCTGACACACATCATGAGTGGTATTTTCGAGAGGAAATGGATTTATAATTTATTATTCCATAAGCCGGCGTAATCCGATGGGGTTTGGTCAACAAATATGACGACTGTGGTTCGGTTCCACATGAATTAATTCAGTAAGAAGGCACGTGACGAAGTACTATTTTCTGGAATAATTTGCTGGCTGGTGTTTAAGTACGAAATGTTTTTCGTGTTGTTTATTGTATATTTTGATGCACGATTCGATCCCAATTTTCTAACGTTGGTGAATGCAATGCTCGTGGCTTTATAGAAGACCAAATCCCATCCGTCTTAGTCACGTAATGTTTTTCCTGCCATCAAAGCCGTTGTGGACCTATGGGTGAAAATGGCATTGTAGTCACACTTCCTATTACAAGTAAATATCTTTCTATATTCGGACTCTACCAAACTTTACAAATTCCAGCAACTGGTGATATCTTTTTATCAAACATGATATCACGGTAAAACGGGCTTGGTGAACATATGACTACCGGTTCTGCTTCATACAATGGAGGTCGTGGGATCCCAGAACTGATCCAATTTTCTACTTTGCATATTTCCCTTTACTATTTATCATGTTGTAGCAATTTCTAGAATTGGAAATGGACTCCATACCGTTTCAATCTTCTACATCCAAAAAACAAATCTGACAATTATTGTAAAAAATCTGGGCATATACAATTCTGTAAGCTTTTTATACAAATATTGTATTAAATTCTAGGATTTTTTTTCAAAGAGGCCTAATTGTTTTTGACCTTGATTTTTGGAACGGCGATTGTGCTCCTCGTTCAAACTATTTCAGTCAACTAATATGTCCAGCAGAAAGAATAGATTCTAATCTATCTGTTAGTAACGTCAGCTGATTGAAATATGCTGAATAGAGAGAGTATAAGTCGTTTCAAATTTCAAGGTCAAATACAGTTACGCCTATTTGAAAAAAGTTCCTAGAAATAATACAAATCTGTATTATTTCAATACAATAATTGTATTGAAATAATACAGATTTTGTATATGCCCAATTATTATACAGTTTCTGCAAGGTTCTTATGGAGAACTGTATTGAAATCTGCCATCCGCTGGTTGGGTGTACTATACCTGCAACTTAACTATTTTAACTTTCTGTTAGAATCGGTAATGAACGAAAAAGCTCGTATCCTATAAATAATCAATACATTCCTCTTGCATTGGTAACTTGTTAACCAAGACAAACCTATACCATAGAACCTAACCCTTAACTTCCAAAACAAAATCCACATGAACTCGTGGCAAGTGCAGAGCTACACTCGGCTTGCAGTGAGTGAGCGCCTGCATCATCATTTCCTCCCCATCCCCGATGACCGTAAGGACGTGGCCGGTGCCGTGATTGATCATTGAAAATTTTGGAGCTCGTGGACTGTGCACATCAAAGATGGAAAGTAACTCCCATGCTTAGTCCATTGGTCGCTTTCTTTCGCTAATAGATAGACTTGTCAGTTACTGTTTCACTTCAGCACGCTGGTCCATGTTGTCTTCGAATATCTACCAAGAAATCCTAAATAAACTTTACTATAGTGTTGTCGTAATCGAAAGAGAAAGGAAGCAAATAGAGGCTCTCTTTTGTACATACGACCATTTCTTAAAGCACTCTAGTAATAAGGATGTTTTCACCTGAGCAAACAGAAACTTCTGGAGACCATAGTGGACTACATAAAATTTGAAAACCTGCAGAAATAGCAAAATATTAAGAAAATACCCTCTATTCTATATCATTTAGTTTTTAATTATTATTGTATTATTATTATCCCACGTCTCTGGTGAACTAAAAATTAATTTTCGACTAAATGTCCATTCGACCAAATGTCTACCCGACGTAAAGTCCTTTCGTCCAAATGTGATCTTGATGCCAGATCTGATCTTGTTTTCATAATCGCATATGGCAGAAATCCGATTAATTCACGACATGGTTTTGCAAATTTTGATGTTTTCAGAATATTTTTAGACGATTCTTTAGTAGGGTTGATATTGGCTTGAAATGGAACATTTCAGAACATCAAGAAGATAATTAATCGCGTCTGCCCGGTATAACGTGAAGCAATAAAATAATACCTTCATTAAATCTAATCTAATCTAATCTAATCTAATCTAATCTAATCTAATCTAATCTAATCTAATCTAATCTAATCTAATCTAATCTAATCTAATCTAATCTAATCTAATCTAATCTAATCTAATCTAATCTAATCTAATCTAATCTAATCTAATCTAATCTAATCTAATCTAATCTAATCTAATCTAATCTAATCTAATCTAATCTAATCTAATCTAATCTAATCTAATCTAATCTAATCTAATCTAATCTAATCTAATCTAATCTAATCTAATCTAATCTAATCTAATCTAATCTAATCTAATCTAATCTAATCTAATCTAATCTAATCTAATCTAATCTAATCTAATCTAATCTAATCTAATTCAATTCTGATCTAATCTAATTCAATCAAATCAAATCAAATCAAATCTAATCTAATCTAATCTAATCTAATCTAATCTAATCTAATCTAATCTAATCTAATTCAATTCAATCTAATCTAATCTAATCTAATCTAATCTAATCTAATCTAATCTAATCTAATCTAATCTAATCTAATCTAATCTAATCTAATCTAATCTAATCTAATCTAATCTAATCTAATCTAATCTAATCTAATCTAATCTAATCTAATCTAATCTAATCTAATCTAATCTAATCTAATCTAATCTAATCTAATCTAATCTAATCTAATTAAATCTAATCTAATCTTATCTAATCTAATCTAATCTAATCTAATCTAATCTAATCTAATCTAATCTAATCTAATCTAATCTAATCTAATCTAATCTAATCTAATCTAATCTAATCTAATCTAATCTAATCTAATCTAATCTAATCTAATCTAATCTAATCTAATCTAATATAATCTAATCTAATCTAATCTATAATTAGGAAAGCTTTAATAACCGCGTGACTTTATCGAAACTAATTTATTGGTTTTTTTTCGGTGATAATTATACTACTCAAAGCAAAAGGGAGTAGATGAAAGTAATGAAGATACAGATTCGATTGACACCGCAAGCGAGCGGCAAGTGTGAAATGAATAGAAACTGAAGATTAGCAGACGGCTATATGAGAGAACAAGCATTGTTGAAATCGCTGTTATTCTGCCTAACGTCCACCCAGGAACGGCTTGGATAGTGACGTGGTGATCACTGTACCAGGACAGGCAAAATAACAGCGATTTCAACCTGCTAAAGTGCTGTTCGGCAAGCGTAAACAGTTCTATTGATTGGTGACATATTTTCAGAGATTCATACAAGAGCGCGCTAAATCTCTTCACGCATAACTCTCGCAAGCTAATACTTCGCCCAAATTGAATCTTATTCGAACTGTATTTCATCAATTTTTCGCACATTGGAATCAATGATTGGATTCTATAATTAGGAAAGCTTTGATCACCGCGTGACTTTATCGAAATTAATTTATTGGCTTTTTTCGGTGATAATTATACTACTCAAAGCGAAAGGGAGTAGATGAAAGTAATGAGTAATAGGATTAGATTAGAAAATAAAAATATACCACGAATCAATAGAACTGTTTACGCTTGCCGAACAGCACATTAGCAGGTTGAAATCGCTGTTATTTTGCCTGTCTTGGTACAGTGATCACCACGTCACTATCCAAGCCGTTCCTGAGTGGACGTTAGGCAGAATAACAGCGATTTCAACAATGCTTGTTCTCTCATATGGCCCTCTGCTAATCTTCAGTTTCTATTCATTTCACACTTGCCGCTCGCTTGCGGTGTCAATCGAATCTGTATCTTCATTACTTTCATCTACTCCCTTTTGCTTTGAGTAGTATAATTATCACCGAAAAAAGCCAATAAATTAATTTCGATAAGAACTAATCTAATCTAATCTAATCTAATCTAATCTAATCTAATCTAATCTAATCTAATCTAATCTAATCTAATCTAATCTAATCTAATCTAATCTAATCTAATCTAATCTAATCTAATCTGATCTGATCTGATCTGATCTAATCTAATCGTAAATCTAGATCTAATCACGTATACTCGAAACAATGCCAAAGAGTAGATGATCTCTTCTTTTAAAGTACGCGTTTACTTACAAAATCCACACCTTCTTATAAAACACTCGTTTGCTAAAAGTAAGGAGTAATAGGACTAAAAAGACTATATGATTGATGCAGGATATCGACTGTAACTTTTATATTTATTTTACGGCTACGCAGTCTTTATTTGTAGAAACGGGTTTATTCATTGCCCAACGTTTCGACACGGGGATTGTGTCTTCCTCAGGGGGTACTGTAATTTAGTTAATATACTATGTGAGTTTCACAAAGAAAAATATTGGGAAATTATGGCTTACATTATTTGTGTCGTTTCACGTCTATCGTTTCGTCTAACTATAACTGTCTGAACTGTTTTATGTTGGTACATTCTGTGGAATTAATGTTGTTGTTATTTGTGTTCAAATCATGTAAATTATGTGTTTTAAAACAGTCTTACATTACAGAACACTACAAATCGTGGTATCACAGGACTGTCAAATGGCGCTCTTGATTCCTATATCCCTAATCATTAAAATGTTATGGCTACCAATTGTGCCCTATCGTACTTAATCTATCTACATCTGTACGTTTGTTGACTGTGTGATCGGTGTTGGTGATAAGACACATCTCCAGGAATGGTAGTGTGGATGTTTTATAATTATGGTCGATAATCTGTGTTTGATCAATATTGAATCGGTGATTGTGCTCTATACAGTGAAAAGTGAGAAGTGAGACGTCTCACAACTCATATCTCATTTCTCCCTGAAAAAGTGAGAAGGGCGAGGTGAGAAGTGCAAGGTCTTACTACCCACTTCGTTCTACTCACTTTTTACAGTGAGAAGTGAGACGTCTCAATACTCACTTCGCACTTCTCACTTTTCACCGTGAGTTGTGAGAAATGAGCAGTGACATTCGGTCCGACCGACGACCTATTCGGCCAAATGACCTAATGGGCCAAATGACCTACTGTCGAACATCCATGAGTCGATGTTGAAGGGAATATCGAGATGTGAAAGAGAAAATCCTTCAAAAGCTGTTTGAGGTGACCATCAAAGTAACTCAGAAAATACTTTTAAATATGACATAATTTGCTTCCAATATCGAGTCATAGAACATCGACTCATGGAGATTTGGCTGTTCTTAGCCAAATGACCTATTCGATCAAATGATCTATTCGGCCATATAACCTATTGAGCCATATAAACTATTCGGCCGAATAACCTTTTCGACCAAATGATCTTTTCGGCCAAATGACCTTTCGGACCAAATGACCTTTTCGGCCAAAGAGTTCAGTGCGAGATTTCACTTGTTACGGACAACAGAACGATCGCGCGATCGGCCGAAATCTTGTGTTCTGCATTGCGCGGCCGGTATTAAAAATCAATTCAGTGTGTGATTTCCCTTGTTTCGGACAGCAGAACGATCGCGCGATCCGTCGAAATATGTAATAATAGTAGCCATCGAACAAGTAAGTACAGTGCTTGTTTTAGTCGTCGGGAAAGAAATAGAATATCTATTTTGTGTTCGGTGGCTCATGCGCATGTCGCGCGCGGTCGAAAAAAGCGCGTTCGTCAATAGTTTGCTGTAGCCATCGAGCAAGAGAGTACAGAGTGCTGCGCTTCCGTGCGGTCGTCCAAAACGCGAATCTCCTCAGTTTTCACATGCCTCCAGGCGTGCATGATTTAACTTTTAACTCGAATTGATGTTATCTTCCATCCCATAGATCGTATCGCTTACCAAAGTGAATCCAGATAAATTATCCTTTGTAACTGAAACGATATCCTATCCCAAGACAATCGTGGAGATGCAGAGGTATACTCGGTCTCTAGTAGCAACGAGAGTCGGACTAACAATCCTTCCATTCCTATATGACCGTAAGGACGTGGCCGGCGCCTAGGGGCCCTCCTTAGCCCTGCGGTAAAACGCGCGGCTTCAAAGCAAGACCATGCTGAGGGTGGCTGGGTTCGATTCCCGGTGCCGGTCTAGGCAGTTTTCGGATTGGAAATTGTCTCGACTTCCCTGGGCATAAAAGTATCATAATGAGGCTATGATATACGAATGCAAAAATGGTAACTTGGCTTAGAAACCTCGCAGTTAATAACTGTGGAAGTGCTTAATGAACACTAAGCTGCGAGGCGGCTCTGTCCTAGTGTGGGGATGCAATGCCAATAAGAAGAAGAAGAAGACGTGGCCGGCGCCGTTATTGACTTTAAATATTTGAGCTCCCGAAACGTGTACATTGAGAATGGGTAGCTAATCCAAAGCCCCATTCATTGTGTTCTCTGTACAATTTCGCAAGTTCAGTCAATCACGGAGTAGCAACTACGAATTGTGCGGTCATAATGCTCATGCTCAAATGACCTTTTCGGCCAAATTACCTATTCGGCCAAATGACTTTCGGCCTGATGATCTATTCGGTAAAATAACTTCCGGCTTTCCGGTCAAATGGCAGTCGGCCGAACGGTATTCGGCCAAACGGCCCTTCCTCGCTGTGATGGTATCCCTGTTAAATGGATTACTCTAAATGATTCAATTTTTGGTATGCATTTATAAGAAAGAGATACGGAAACATTTCAACTCTTGCTATCCATTTTTCCATATAAAATGTTCCAATATTCTTTTCCTCAATTCGGGTAAATGTTACATTCGGGTAAACGTTATTCGGGTATTTGGTATCGGGTATTTGTTACAGAATCGCTGCATCGTGTCAGCCTTGAGAAGGCAAACCTTTCAACGCGATCCGAAGCAGTAACAGTAACCAAGAAAGACAAACGTAAAGCAAACGGATGGATTTTAACGACAACAGACCCGGCAACGAATAAAGGATAACGATTGGAAAGTTTGAACGTGTGAATTTTGAATGAACCCGTACATGTCGGGATCTTGGCTCGTGCAGAAAATCCGCGTGAGAATGGCTTCCATCCAGGAAATATGGTGGTCCAGAACGCGGAGTTGGACTTCATGGTGATCAGCAAGCTAGTAAGGCGACTTGTTCAGAATGGAGGACAAATTCTTTAACAACAGCCTGATCTGCATCTGTGCCCCAACAAACGATAAGACTGATGATGTGAAGGATGGATTCTATGAGAGCCTTGATACGTGATCCACGAAGCTGTGACTACAACGTTAGGCACATGAGGAGTGTTAGCGAGTGACGGACAAAAAAATTCGGCCGTACTTCAGGAGTCAAATGCATGGTATCAGTGGCTGATACCCAATGCAATTGAGAACAGTACAGTGTGGCAAGAGCAGAAGAGAATCGAATGTGATAGTGAGAGAGTGATAGCTGAAGCCCAGGAGAACATGGAGAACATGGTAATAGTAAGGCAATATTCAAGCTGTATAAGATTAAGAAGGCTCTAAATGAGTTGAAAAACAGTAAAACTTCTGGGATGGACGAGATCTCGGTCGAGCTTCTCAAACTTGGTAGTGGGCAGCTGTATCAACTGATCTACCACATTATAAAACAAATGTGAGAATGATGTACTGTCTGCCGGCTGGTTGGATGGCCTTATGGTCACTCTGACGGAATCAAGATTAAAGTGCTCGCGTTTTCAGGGGCACACCACTCGATACGGAAGCAACGCACAACTGTCATTTTATTATTTCAGCATAGCTAAATCAACAAAAATGACAGTTGTGCGCCGCCTCTGAATCGAGTGGTGTGCCTCAACGCGAGCACTTTTAATCTTGGATTCCGTCAGGAGGACCTTATATGCAGATAATGTCTGAACATGGTTTTCCGGCAAAACTGATTGGGCTAGTACATTTGATAGTTCGAAATCAAGTATTCGGATTTCATACGAAGTGTCAACATTGTTTGTGACCTTAGATTGATTCATTGTTCAACCTTGAACTCGAGCGCACTATCATCACATGGTTGCATACATTGCGGACGACTTCGACCTCATTGGAATCAATAGCAAGGCAGTAAAGGAGGTTTTTGCTCCAGTGAAGTGGGAGACGGAGAGGATAAGCTTATCAATTAACTTATCGAGACAAAGTACATGGTTTCGGGTAAAGTTAGAGGTAGACCTATGTGGTGTTGGTGCTGAGGTAGTGCTTGAAGAGGTATTGTTTGAAGTTGTTGAAGAATTCCTTCACCTTGGAAAGCTTGTGACATGTGACAATGACGTTTCCCATGAAGTGAAAAGCCGTATTGCTGCTGCAAATAGTATCTGCAAAATGTAACCAGCTTAGGTTCGGCAGCATGCAGACTGAAACGGAATTTACTCTGTATAAAACTCTACCAGTGAATACCTTAATTCTACCAATGGTCTTTTACGGGCATGAAGTGTGGACAACGCTGTCCAGAGAGCTTTCGGTGTTTTTGATGGCTGCGAACAATACTCGGAGGGAAACCATGGCGTTTGGCGCAGACGCATGATTTACGAGCTGTATCATATGTACAAGGAAGAAAATATTGTGAATCGTGTAAAACACGGCAGACTTCAGTGGGCTAGTCACTATGAGCGAATTTTGAAAGAAAAAACAATTTTTAAAGGGGAGCCGGCGACTTCGTGGAAGGCCACGAACATGTTGGCTGCACGTGATGGAATCAGACCTGAAGATCCTAAACGGCTGGACCCTATCTTGAAATTAAGAGCATCTTCAATAACAGTTTTTATTATTGAAACAAATGAAATAAACTAATTACTTCACTACAATAAAATAAAAATTAATTTGGGTGGATAACATCAAATCTTTTCGTCGCTATTTTTAGACACTTTTATAGTGTTGATTGGATCCGAAAAATTTTCTGCTCTCCATGCAGCCACCTTACTGCATTTTATTCAACCAAAATATTTCATCTATTCGCGTGAAATGTGCTCCATTTTCAATGCCATCTATGGTTTGAAAATGGCAATCAATAAATTCCCCACCGTCCCTCCATCCTAATGATAATTTTTGGCACCCTTTCAAAAGTGATGCGAAAAACAAGTGCAATTTGGAGACCTGCAACCGGTTGTTTCCCATCGCTAATCGCCATCACCGTCCTCGTCATCGCTGCAGTGTGCGGTCATCATAATCATCATCATTGTTTGCCAACGTGTGTGCAGCGAAGCGAAGGTCGTTCGATTGAATCGGTGCTATAAATTTCTAATTAATAGACTGCCTGGTTGGAACCAGCCACCAGTAGTGGCCGTGTAGGATGATGCTGGCTGCAGCAGATCGAAAGCGGCCCTAATGACATTCTCCAAAGACCAGAACCGGCAGCGTGTAATGAGAATATTAAACTTCAACGAGCTCCTCGCCATCAAGCCTCGTGACCAACTGGTTGATGATGACGGGAGCCCGAACCATTTGGCCAGAATTGACACCCGACCGCACCGCAGAGCTGGCACTCCCGCAAACTCCGATGATGACCGCACGTTTTCATACTTCTCTCAACATTTTTTTTATATCATCAAATTTATGCCAATATTTCCAATAAGTGTATAAAAACTTTGCTTTTTTGTTCATTTCGGTTCGCTGTTGTCGTAGCAGGCAGTTCAGTGGAGTTGAAGTTGGATCCTGCGCCTGGAAATGGGTGCATTAAATTATGATGCTGTAAAATTTTATGTGCAATTACGTGAGTGTGTGCAATGCACAATTTTGCTAGCGAGAACCGGCAGCTTGTTGGCTAAGGTTGCTGTTTGTCGGGATAGTCCTCGACGTCGACGTCGTCGTCGTTGGTTGGAACATATCCTGCAAAAGAGAGATCTTTTTCAGCGATGCCAAGTGATATTTCTTCAAATGTGTATAAATATTTCTAACATTTTGATAAAATACAATAATATAAAAAACTGAATATTGTTTCAAATTTCAAAAAGCTCAAATATTTTCAATTAGTATTATCTGGCATCATTTTCCCCGAAATAAGCGTAGCCTAGCAGTAGGGTATGCGTTGGCACTGTCTGGAATGTGTTTGTGCTAATAAAATGTAAATATCATATTTACTTTCCAATATAATAATATTTATGCATATCGAACTGAGCAAATTGTTGGTTTTACCGGGCTGATGCTGGACAGAAGTCAGCAGCCAGCCAGAGAAGGACTGGTGAACGAAACACAGGCCTGCGTTTATTATTTGCATTGCAACACGTTGAACCAATTGCAGTGACATTTTTCGCGGCAGAGAGCTGGGAATGGGCAGTTGTCACCCCACAGATTTGCTGCAGGGTTCTTACATTCTGATGGGAGCTAGTTAAAATATTGAATTAATTTTGTCTAGTCCAGTGTAAAATTTCGAGCGTTAGCTGGTTGACCACTGCCAGCCGGTGGCACCTTTGCGAATGATTGCCAATTTGGTTCGGCTTTAATTAATGGTTTATTGCGTCCATCGCTCAGGGGTCCAGCGACAATGGGTAGTCGATTGATTCGCTTACGCCCGTACCATATCCATGTGTCTGCAAGATTGGGGATTGATGGAGGAGTGTTTACGATTTATTAGCAATTTATGAATTCTAGGTTGGGTAGTTAAGAAAACAGTAGTTCTGTAGCGATAGATAGACACCTTCAAGTTGTGTTACGAAGTAAAGTTTACCAAACGTAGCTGCAGACCCTTAATATTCTCGAGCCAGGGCGATGCTTATTTCAAGGGATCATCATATTTAATTATTGTTACCAGTAACGGTTTCAATTTTACCCTGAAAACGGAAAGAATTTTATACATGCCCTCTTGATACTCTCGCTGAGTCATCAGCATTCTATTTTTATTTATTTTCCACAAGATAAGCCCCACCAATATTCATCAAACATACTTTATATAGAAATTTCAGTAAAAGTGAATTTTTAAACATCGGTTCTGAATTTTTATTACGCCAAACAAATCTAAAGATTGTGTGAGGAGAAGCATAATTTACCGGGAGTTCAAACGGGCGTATAATAGCAGGAATCTACTGCAAGCGTGGTGCTTGCACAAACCGTGTCCATCATAGGTATAGCAACAGTTCCATCGGCACAAACTAGAACTAGCAGCATGATCCAACGCGGGCACAAGCGTAACAAAACCTCATCGACAGGATATTAATCATATTTGATGAATATTTCAATTATGGCTCAATGTGCCTCCTGGAACAACGTGACAAATCAACCCCGTCGCATAGCACGCTTCCAGTCCTGGTGGTCGCAGGCACACGTTCAAAGCATGCAACAGAGCGCTTGATTAGATTTTTATTGTCCGAAACGTTAACTTAATTGCAATAGCCTCGAGGAGGTGGTCAAACCACGTCACAATATGAGCGATATTTATTGGACACGGCCCGGCTGTTGAGCTGTGTTCAGCAAACTGGTACGGGTTAATTTCAATTTGATGGTTAGAACAATGCCGTTCTGACATAAATTCCAAACATACTTCAGATGGGAACTAGTCCATTAAATTAAATGGGGAGGGACTGAAAACTAGGGTTTGTTGTAAGCTTGTAAATTAAAATCTTGCACCTCAATTTAGATCATTCTCCAGTTCATCATCCCTTCCCGGGCAGAAGCCATGAACAGAATAACAAAACATGATGTGGACTTGATTGATGTAGGAGATAAAAGAACAGGCAACAATATCAAAAATTTACACCGAAATATCATTTAAATATCAAGATATGCTATGGATAAGAACAAACTATAATAGCACATGATAATGATCACTTATTACAAATAGCTTGATAGCAAATAACTTGATCTTCTCATGATATTTTAGTGCAAAATTTTGATATTATCGTCTGATCTTTTATCTCTTATATAAATCATTACAGTATCTCAGTATCTTATCAACATTTGATATTATTGAGCTATTTTCGCCTACTCGGGTTTGAATCTAATCATTCCATTATATGTTTTTGATAGATGGAATATGGATCTCCAAGTTGCTCAGCTTCGCAAGATGCAACAGTGTAGTCAACAGCGAATCACATCTCCTCAAATTTGATATCGTGACGCTTCTACCAATGAGCTGTGAACCAGCTTTATGGTGCTGGGCAAGATGCACCACCGCGTAATTCTGTGGTACCTACTTGACGCAAGGATATGCAAGCTGAGGATCAAAGGCCGTTTCTTCCACTACGGCATCATTAAAGACCGTTGCTTTTACTAAAGCATCATACAGCACTGACCACATGAAAGGGATATCCAACGACGAGAAGGAAGCGATCTATAAGAAATTCAGGCCTCATGTTGTCCGCCAATGTAATCGTTTAAGCTTCTGCTCGAGGATCAATATTACCGAATCGCGTCTTTTATATGCACGATAAATTTGACAGATTTTTTCCTGTGTTATGAGAAATTACTGTATGCGTTTGATAATACTTTGATAATATGTTTCTAATTATTTTCCCTCAATTATTTTTCTTTTTCTTCAATTGTTCTACATTCCAATCCAACTGAAATTCGGACTGCTTTTCAACTCATATAAGAACCATTAGCATTTCCTCGGTTATTAATTGAAAACTTTTCTATGCCCGCCATTATTGTATGTATCTTGTGTGGCAAGTTCTATGCCAAGGGTGTCGATAATGTTTCCAACCCGAAAACATCGTAGACCGGAACGATAATCGAACTCGTCGTCTCCGGATTGGCAATCCTTTGCTCGCAAGGCAACTGGAGCCGCTAGGCTAAGGAAGACTAATTTAGGATTTTTGCAAGTATTTTCATATGGAATTACACCCCCTTTCAGACGAACTATCAAAAAATAATCATGAAGAAATGCCTAGAAGAATTTCTGGAGAAATCACTAGAGCAGATCGTAGAAAAAATTCTCAACAAATTGTGAAAGGGTATTTTATTAAGGAATACTTAACAGCATCAAAAGGTTATTTCTGGCCTTTGGTTTTATTAAAACATTGAGTTTACCTCACGAAAAAAAATACAAAAAATCAGGAGATATTTGCAAAGCTGTGGAAATTGAGGTAGACCCAAAAATTGATAAAATCTTACCGCATAAAAAGCGACTCCAGTGTACCATATCAATTATGCTTATTTTATTATCGATGTTTAATGTACCTCTGATTTTTTCTCACAGAAAGTTGGGCAAGGCCACTAGAAATGAGGTACGGGGTGTTTAAAAATATTTCATCGACGATTTTTTGATAAAAGTGATTTTTGTTCCCTTATATACCGTCTCAAGTCAATTGATAACTAATTGTTATTAGCCTAAATTAGAATTAAAAATATACAAATTTGTTTTCTCTTTTGCATAAAAAACTTATCTTAAAATGGATCTAAAATTTTGAAAAATATCCTGTAATTTAAGCGTTTTTGAAGTATATTTTCGGAATATTTTTTATTTTTGCTTTATTGATAATGTTTTCTCAATTTTGTACAACAAGTATTATCTATTTCCAGCCTTGGTTACCTGTTGTACTCACATTTTTCTCTTCTGAAGTTCGCACTAGATGGCCAGCCCTTTGTCAGTCTGCCATATTTTATAGGATTCATAATATTTTCCTCTAGATACAGTGTCTCAGTATTACTGTGGCACACGCCATGTACAAGAACCTCACTGAATATTGTTCGCAGCACATTTTACTTGAAAACCCTAAATCTTCCTGGCCTGCTTCTTACAGTGTTCACGCTTCATGTCCGAAATAGGCTATCGGATGAACTAGGGCTTTATACAGAGCGAATTTCATTTCCGACTGCACGAAGCTAAGCTGTTGCTACAAGCACAACTGTCCCATATTTGAGTGATTTCATTTCTGTGTGGGTCATTCATACTTTTATGGGCAGTAAGTTGGTTACGTAAGTCGTAAAAGACCGTATTCGCAACAGCAATCCACAAGTATTCTAAGGAAACAATTTCTCCAACACCTCCAACCACATTTATATTTCTATCTATAACAATTTGTAGAGTGAATTACCATCTCAATCTTCAGTAAGACAAAAGTTCCCACCATTTCGCCTGCAATTATGGACATGAAATGTAAAGAGTATAGCTCTGAGCATAAGGTGCTGCGTATAAAACATAGTAAAGGGGCCAGTAAATGAGGAGTGGCGCTTACGCAGGAATTACAAGAAATATTTTATGTTTAAAAGAGAAAATATTATGAATCTTTTAAAACACGGCGCACTTCATTGGGCAGGTCATATATAGCAAATGTGGAAAGATAGAATTGCAGAAACAATATCCAAGTGAATACTCATCAGACAACAATATAGACGCCGGAGATTGGGGATTATTAAAAGCGCAAAAATTTAAAACAAAAAAAAATACTTGAAAAAACGCCCTAACAACAGAACCTCAGAAAAACAATATTCTTATAAATTTTAGACCCGTTTTAAGATAGGTTTTCTAGGTTAGGCAAGAAAGGCTAAAAATATGTATATTTTTAATTCTGCAGCCTAATTACAATAATTTCTCGCTTAACTTTTCAAGAGGACCTAAGTAACATTTTTTTCATGAATTAATTTGAGTACTGCAAACGAAAGCTTTCATGTTTTTCTGTTGATTGCGCTATTCAAATTAATTCATGAAAAAATGTTACTTAGGTCCTTTTGAAAAGTTAAGCGAGATTTATCCATTGCTCAGTTATCGATTGATTTTTTAGACGGTATATTAAGGAAGAAAACAATAAAAATCACTTTTCAAAAAATCGCCGATGAAATATTTTAACCTTCCGCAACTCGCTTCAACTTTCATAACACGAGAACTCGCGTGTTGTAAAAAGTACAACAGTCCTAAAATTCGTTATAATGAAGCCAATTCAAATGATATCAACGTGATTTTTTCGGGAAAATAATAAAGGGGATATATTCTCTCATTGAGGACATTTTTTCAAGTCCAATGGATTTTCTGCTGGTCCTCCGGAAAATCCGGAACCAACGGAACACCGGTGAAAATAGTCTATCTTCACAATAATTGGCGCAATGTTTCTTATAAAAATTCTAAAAACTCTAAAAACTCTGAAAAAAATCTAGATCCATCTTCAATCCCCTGCGGCCCTATGAGTCAAGAAAATTAATGATTTAGAATTCTCCCACTGTGCGGCGCTAGTGTACATGAAAATACCAGTTTGGTTCGATATCTCAAGATCTATGGGATTTAGGAAATTTCCGTCTTCTACAAATTTGTTCAAGGATTGGAAACCAATATGTTGAGAAACTGTTAAGTGCAGAACTCAGTCGTAAGGCGGCGCTAGTGTATATGAGTTATTAGTTTGGTTAGATATCTCGGGATCTGTGGGAATTAGAAAGTTGCCGTCTTCTACAAAGTTGTTCGAGGATTGGTATCCAATATGTTGAGAAGCTAATTAATTTGAAATTCATCTGCAGTGTTGCGCTACTGTTTATGAGAGATCAGTTTGGTTTGATATCTCAGGATCTATTGGTTTTGGAAAGTTTCCATTTTCTATAAAGTTGTTCGAGCATTGGGAACCCATATGTTGAGAAACTGTTTAGTTTAGAATTGAGCCGTAAGGCGGCGCTAGTGTATATGAGAGATCAGTTTAGTTCGATATCTCGGGATCATTGGGATTGAGTAAATTGCCGTTTTTCGGCAATTCGTTGTTCGTTGCCGAACGTTGTTCGCGTACAGAGAACCAAAATGTTGAGAAACTGAATAATTTATAATTCATCCGCAAGGAGGCGTTACTGTATATGAGAGATCAGATCTTCGATATCTCGGGATCTGTGGGATTTAGAAAGTGGCCGTCATCGACAAAAGTTGTTCGAAGATTGGAAATCAATATGTTGAGAAGCTAATTTGTTTATAATTCATCCGCAAGGTGGCGCTACTGTATTTGAGAGATCAGTTCGATATTTTGGGATCTATTGGTTTTGGAAAGTTGCTATCTTCTATAAAGATGTTCGAGCATTGGAAACCAATATATTGAGAAACCGTTAAGTTCAGAATTAAATCATAAGGCGACGCTAGTGTATATGAGAGATCAGTTTAGTTCGATATTTCGGGATCTTTGAAATTTAGAAAATTGCCGTCTTCAACAAAATTGTTCGAAGACTGGGAACCAATATTTTGAAAAATAGAATAATTTAAAATTCATCCGCAAGGAGGTGCTACTTCATATGAGATATCAGTTCTTCGATATCTTGGGATCTGGGGGATTTAGAAAATTGCCGTTTTCTACAAAGTTGTTCGGGGATTGGAAACCAATATGTTGAAATATTGTGAAGTTTAAAATTCATTCGTAGAGTAGTGATAGTACATGTGAGACCACAAGTTTGATTATATAACCCCGGATCTGTGATATTAGAGAGTGGCCGTCTTCTTCACAGCTGCTCGAGGATGAAAACCATTATTCTGAAAAACTGTTTAGTTTGAATTACATCCGCTGGGTGGTGATATATGGATCAACCAGTTTTGTTAGATGTCGCTGGATATTTAAAAGTGCCGTCATTTACAGTTATTTGGGATTGAAAACCAATGTGTTAAGAAAAGTGTGTCATATAACTAACGTTTCTGCCTCATACATAGGATGCCTTGGGTTCGATCTCAGGCCCATTTCATTCGCCTACTTTGTATCTTTTTGTATACTTCTCATGTTACAGCAATCGCTAGAACAGGAAATATATTTCCGTAGCGTTTCCATTTCAATCCTATACCTTCTACTTGACCAAGTCGAGTCAAGTACGAGACACTGAAGACGGCCTTACTGTTGAGGTCGAAATACGTATCTGTCAAGATACAATTAAGTGGTGGAATTCAATGGGATTGTACAAACTCGTCTTACGACAAGTACTTGACTAGACTAACAGTAACTGTTAGTATTGGAAATACAGGAAAAACTTATTTCTTACATCCTATTAGAATTCCGTATTTTCCCAACAAAGTTTTTTAGCTGAAATAACTTCTTTTTGGACAAATAAGACCAATATCCCTCGAATTTCCCATGTGGTTATTATCATCAATGGTATAATTTAGGTATTACTATGATAGAATTCATTATTCATTTGTTTGCGTAGTACATATATTTTTGAGCTATTATTATACCTTTGGCGAAGGTGGAAAACTCTATACAATATTTGATGATAAAGAGCATTGACCAACTTCCTGGTCATTATCAGAAATGGTTTAGAAGAAAATCGTTGGTCTAGGACGAACTGTACAAAACGACCATTCACGGACGTTCCAGATTTGCGGAAAGACCGTCTGGTAGCCACCTGCGGCCGTTGCAGAGTAAGAACTGTGAATTAACACTAAGACCACCATCAAAAATGTCTTAGAAAAAATTGCGCTACTCTTGGACGAATCATCCAAAATGACCATTTTAAGGGTTTTCCAAATTACTCGGAAGGCCACGTGCAGTCATAGCTGATTAAGACTTTGAAATATCTTCAGACGGTGGGAAAAGGTTTAGAAAAAAAAGCGCTGCTCTAGGAAAAACTTTCCAAAATAATCATTTCATCAGAGTAATGACTGAAAATTTCATCCAAAATCACCGTCAGAAATGGTTTAGAAAAATTCAAAACGAACTTCAAAAAATTTCCATTTTTACGGATGTTCCGGATTTTCCGGAAGGCCGCCTGGTGGCCACCTGCGGTCATAGCAGTGTGAGAAATGTGTTTTAGCTCAAACATCCCCATCAGAAATGGTTTAGAAAAAATTGCGCTGCTCGCGGACGAACTTTCCAGAATGACCATTTTTACGGACGTTCCGGATTATTAGGAGGCCCGTCTGGTGGCCACCTACGGTTATAGCAGAGTAAGAACAGTGGAATATCCCCAAAATCACCATCAGGAATGGTTTAGAAAAAATTGCGCTGCTCTAGGACGAACTTCACAAAATGACCATTTTTACGAACGTTCCGGGTTTTCCGGAAGACCTACGGTCATAGGTGAGGGAGAACTGCGAATTAACTCCAAGATTATTATCAGAAATGATATAGAAAAAATCGAGTTACTTTAGGATGCATTGTTAATGAAATAAATAAATAATTCATTACTGGTCACTTTTCCCAGTGCACCTGAGCCTTTTATTAAGCTACTCGAGCCTTCTATCGAATCACTTTTATTATCTTTTCAATTGATAAAGAACTAATTTTTTGAGGAATACATGGTGGTTTGGAGCAAATTGGTCAACTGACTAAAAAGTTATCTCATTTTTACTCAGTGTGTTGTACTTTTTACAACGGTGCGAGTCCCGGAAGATAAAACACCCCGTACATCATTTCTAGTGAGCTTGCCAAATTTTCTGTGAAAAAAAATAGAGGTACTTGAAACATCGATAATAATCCATTTTTTTACACCGTGCGCCGTTCAAAAAATGCATTCACGTTACCGCCGCCGACTCAAAGTAGATCGGCGCACAGGTCTACTTCTCACTTCATCACTTTTACTCTGACTTCTCTCATTTCTCTGCTCACTTTTCACTTTCTACCTCTCATTTCTCACTTCTCACTCTTAATTACTCACTCCTCTTTTTCACTTCTCACTTCTCACTCTTAACCACTCACTCCTCACTTTCCACTTCTCATTCCTCACTTCTAGTTTCTCACTTCTCACTTCTCACTACTCACTACTCACTACTTATTATTTCTCTCATCCCACTTCTTGCTTCTCACTACTTCTCACTTCATATTTCTCAATTTGCACTACATCTCACTTCTGACTAGTTATTCGGCCTGATGACCCAGCATCTATTTGCACGATGCTGCATTTACTTCGCTGTTCTCCCTTATTCGATATTTTCTAAGTCGAAGTAATTTTCCAATGTATTTTTACCTCGCTAACTCGACGTTGTCAGAAACAGTACATGCATGATATAGTTATAAGTAAAAAGTGAGAAGTAATAAATAATAAGTTAGAAGCGAGAAATGAGAAGTTAGGTATGAAAAGTGAGAAGTGAAAAGTAACAAATTCTAAGTGAGAAGTAGAAAGTGAGCAATGAGAAGTTTGAAGCTAGAAATAAGTAATGAGTAGTGGGAGGTAAAAAATACAAAGTGAGAAGTGAGAAATTCGAAGTGAGTAGTGAGAAGTCAAAAGTATGAAGGAAGAAGTGAGATGTAAAAAGTTAGAAGTGAGATATGAGAAGTCATAAGTGTGAAGTGAAAAGTGAAAAATGAGAAGTGAGAAGTGAGATGTGCGAAGTGAGAAATGAAAAATGAACAGTGAGAAGTGAAAAGTTATAAGTGAGAAGTAAGAAATTCGAAGTGAGAAGTGAAAAGTGAGAAATGAAGAGTGAGAAATGAAAAGTGAGATTTGAAAAGTAAGAAGGGAAAACTTATGAGTAAGAAATGAGAAGAAATCAGAAGTGAGATATAAGAAGCTATTAATGAGAAGTGATAAGTGAGAAATAAGATGTATGAAGTGAGAGGTGAGAAATTAATAGTAAGAAGTGAGAAGGGAATAGTTGGGAAATGGAGGTGAAAAGCGTGATGTTCGCAGAGAGAAGTTAGAAGTGAGTAATGAGAAGTGAAAAGTGAGAAATGAGAAGTAAGAGGTGAGTTGTGAGAAGGGAGTACAGGTAATCTTCGATATAACGTACTTCCGATATAACTTACACTCGATATAACGTCACTCGATATAACGTCACTTGATATTACGTCAATCGATTTTCCTATTTTCCCCGTTATATCGTACGCTTTGAAAAATAATTTTATTTTGGGTAGTTATTACAAAATAATTCACTAGATTGTTATGATTATTCATGTAGGGATGACATTATTGTATGGAGTCTTATTTTATCAGCTAAAGCATTAATTGCTGTTTTCTATAGTTTGCTCTATCTTCAGAATTCTCCTGAGGTATTGGATGATATTGAGTTGATGAGGTTTCAGGCATATTCTATGGACAAAGGTCTAGTTGATATTAGTCAAAGTCAGAATTGATGACGGGTTGTTTTCAGGTCAGATTATTTTTGAATCAATCGTACTGGAGGAGCTCCCAAAATAATTTCTAGCGAATGTGAAAGAATTCCTGTAAGATATTCTAAGAGTTCCAAAAATAATTTCCGAATCAGTTTTTGAAAAAAAAACTGATTAAAGCATGAAGGAATTAAAATAAACTGAATAAATTTTCGAAACGAATTCGTTAAGTAATTTCCAGAGGAATATTTTAAAGAATTTCCATTGGAATTTTTGAAGAATTCCTAAAAGAATTTACGAAGGAGTTTCCTGAATGCATTTTTAAGCAAATCCTAAAGAAATTTAAGAAGAAACTCCAAATAGAATTTACGAAGAAATTCCTACATTTCCACAGAAATTCCTTCGGCAATTACTTCAGGAACTCCTTCCAGAATTCCTCTGGATGTAACTCCATCCAGAATTCCAGAATTCATCTGGAATTTCTCCTTGCCCGAGTAGCACACGTGTTCCAGGTCGGTTGCCGTAACTGATGTTCGACCGAATTTTGTAATAATCAAATTGCTGTTACGATATTCGATAGAAAAGTGCTGCTTGGGTGATTTCCTTCGAAAATAGCCCCAGGTAGTTGTTATTTCGGAAAATGCACCAGCAATTTATTCTAAAACTCCTCCAAAAAATCCTTTAAATATTACTCCAGGAACTTTTTCGGAGAATCCTGGGGGTATTTCTTCAAAACATTTCCAGAAATTAATCCATTAATTCCTTCGAAAGTTCTTCCAAAAATTTCTTTTAGACATTAGGTCAATACTTGCACATCGAATTCTTTCTTTAATTAATTCTCGCAAGAATTCCTTCGGAAACTCCTTGGGCTTTTAGAAATTATCTCCAAAAATTCTAGAATAAAACACAAAAAAATTTCTGTGGAATTTTTAAATGATTTAGTTGGTTATGTTATGTGATGAGTGTTGCCGAGAAATTCATGAAAATGTAGTCTTATGCGTGAATTGTTTGTGAATGGCAGGTAAAACTCGTCTTTATGTGTAGGTTTCCTAGTACTTTAGCAACTGCAGTAAAGCAGGGCATGATTAGCCTCCACCACCCTATAAGACCGCATCCACCCACTCATCATAGTCCTCCAACCCAACACCAGAAAGCCAGAAGCACCTTCGTTAAGTAGCCATTAAGGGGTGGCTTAACTGGGTCGATACTGACTGACCTGGAAAGGACTCTGACCCTGGGATGCGGTCACTTTTCCAAAGTACAGACGTTACAAAGTAATCAAAGTTGGAAGCTGAAGGGTAGAGAAGAAAGTGTGTGGAATAAGAAAAGGCGTTGAGGACAGCCCCACTGTTTTTGGGTTGAAATCCCCATCAAGAACCGCCGTCATTTCCTGGTTTCGTAGTCGGCCTAATCCGGCATTGTTTCCGCCGATAGTCGATCGGTCTTCTTATTGGTCGAGTTGCAACGAAGCAACCAAGACATTCGGCGATAGCACCAGTAAGCCCGCAGCGAACAGAGTAGTTGTTCGCTGCCGGTTCGTCGGTCCCAGAAAGAAGGAAGGAATAAGAGGAAGGAAAGAAATGGAAATGTACAGTGCTGCCAGGAAGAGGGACTAGCTTTAAGAGAGAGTGAAGATAGAAGTGAATAAAGTGTCGCCAAGTGAAGTTCTGTGGTTTTCCTTGCATTTGATTGCGAGAGTGCCCTGTCCGCGAGTTGTTTGAGGTGAGCGTACCGACCCTGAGGCCATTGGTTCAGGGAGTCTAAGCATAGCGCTGACCAGGGTTGTAAATATTCGGCAGCACTGGATGAAGGTGATGTTTTTTTATTTCATTTTTTTATTTTCTTCCTGCTTTGAAATCAACCTCACATTCCCGGAGAGGCAGAAAAGTAAACAACAGAACTCACATCACCCACTGCGCCGCGAAGATGAAATTTACCACAGCAAAATGTACACATTCACCCACCAAATTGAAAAAATTCACCACGCGTTTAAATGGGGCACTCACAGTCATACGGTAAGGCGCGAACTGAGCAGCATGTCAGAGCGACTTGTGAGTGGCTGAATGCGAAATTGAATGGTCGGTGTTGGAAATGATTTTTCGGCTGCACCCAGTCGCACTCACCACGGCGGCGATGAAGGCGACTGCAGATTAGACTGAGATCCATGTTTTCATCTCATTGACTGTGAAATATTTCTACCCTGGCGCTGGCCATACTTACTCGATAATTACAAATTTCTGAAGGATTTTTAAATTGTACTCCTGAAGAAATTTCCAACATTTTTAGATTTCTCCAATAATTCCTTTGGACATTGCTTCAAGATTTCCTTCAGAAATTCCTCCAGGGATTTCTTTGAATAATACTCCGGAAACAATTTCAGAAATAAATCTAAAAATCATTTTAAAATTCCTCCGGATGTTCCTTCGAAAATTCAAATAATGAATTATAAGTATTACTTAAGAATCTACCTAAGGAGTTTCTTCGGAATTCGAAACTTCCTCATGGAATTCTTTCGAAAATCCTTCGAATCATTCATTTTAAAATACAGTCAAAACTCCATGAGTCGATGTTCTATGACTCAACATCGACCCATGAAGGCAAATGATTTCAAATTAAAAATATTTTCTTGGTAACTGTGATGGTCCTTCAAACCGCTTTCCAAGGTTTTTATATTCCACATATCGATATTTCCATGAGTTGATGGTCCCTTCAATATCGATTCATGGAGGTTTGACAGTATATTCACGAATTCCTTTTAAACATTCTCCGGAAATACCTTCCGTAACTCCTTTAGAAATATGTACAGAATATATTTTGGTATTTCTTTCGGATATTCCTTCGAAAATTCCTTTGGGGATTCGTTCTGGAATTCCATTACAAATTCCTTCGAAAAATTATTAAAGTTTTGAAAAATCGCGTAGGAATTTCGTCGGAAGTTGATTTAGATTTTTTTTAAGAATTCATTTAAAAGTTCCTTCAGGAATTCCACCAGAAATCCCTATGGAGATTCTTTCACAAATACCTTAAGATTTTTTTTTCAGAAATTCCTGTTAGCGTTGAACTTAATTTCGAAATTTAAAACAGGCGTTAATAAAAATTTGAAAAAAGGATTTTCCAAAAGTCGTTTTGGAAATGTTTTACCATTTCGTTAAAAATCCATCAAAAATTCTTTCGAACATTCTGCTGGAAATACCTGCTAACTCGATGGTCACTTCAATATCGAATAAGGGAGAGTTCACTGTAGCAAGTTGCCGCTCGTTTACATAGTCTACTAGCATTACTACTGGTTGATATCCTCATTGGTTGGCGGCAGCGTCTGTCAATATATTTAGCAACTCAATTAAATTATTCTGATCTCTCAAGTGACCTCATCTCAGTTATATTGGAAAATTTCTAAAAGTCATACATTTTGTATTTTGTAGAAACCGTACCCCCACTCCTGAAATTCTCACCATCACAAAAAAAAAGATTCCTTCTAACCTGATTTCCTTCCCACATCAATAAAATTCCAATCCTCAGACCTGGTTCATCTGACTGACAAACCCAATCATAAAAAGACGGGAAGCAAATCCAAATTTAATGTTCCGATCACCGAGCACCCGAGCATGAATTGCTACATTTTAGCTCTTAGTTAGTTTAAATCGGCTTGAGTTCGATCGGCGAGATGAAGTGCATCTGCTTGGGGATTATTTGCACGCTTCTTTTTTATACTTTTTCGGTGGTTTTATGTACATCGGTATTGTATGTACGCGGACATTTCGTTATTCATAGAGATCGTAAGCCGGAGAGCCGACGAATGTGAATAAGCGCCAGCTTGATAAGAAGCTTAAAAATAATTATTTATTAAATTTTTATTACCCTTCAGCAAGCGAGCAAGAAGAGTCGAACTTTAATGCCATTCCAAGTATTTGACATACAAGCTCGACGAAAATTGTTGCAAATGATTCGTTTTGAAACTAAGCTTTTATGTCGGATGATTATAGAAGCTTTGTTTAAAAATTAATTTTAGCAATATTACATATGAGTAAAAAATTTAATATAACTTTTTTGGTGTCTGGTAGACTTTGTGAAATGACCCCCGTTTTGTTGATAATTTTATTAACAAGAAATACAGCACTAGATTATTTTTCTGTTTCAATGAAATTGAAAACATTTTCACAAAATTCTTTGTTGTTGAAATCGAACATTTGTTTTCTCCAAATCGAACGATGCCATAACTGTTCACAATAAAAATAGAAAGGGCTTTGAAGTATTGGTATTGAAAATTAAACCTGTTGTGCTATCCTAGCTTCAAACAAATTGCCGTACAGTTTTCGAAATGATACAAATCAAAAAAATTCTTCCCCTGGCTCCATCGTAAGCAACGTTGTAATTTAGCAAGCACGTTTATTTTCAAAATTCCATTCAATGGTATCAAGTTTCCCAACAGAAAAAAACGCACCACCTTCGTCCCCACAAATACCACGCAGGTTTCAGAAGCTACTGCAAAAATTAAAGCCATCATCGCCATCAAAAAGGCGACGATTTGTACTCGGGTCTCCCCACGAAACGGCGTGATGTCGCTTTCGCATTTCGGTGTTGATTTAAATGATATACGAGACACATAAAATCACAACAGTTGGCACGACTTTACCAGGGTGTATTCGGGTTACCGACGTGCGTTCCCAACAATAAGAAGAAAAGATCGGCATTATTGTTCAGATGAGAATTGCCACTGTGGTAGCTGTGGAAAAAGGTTCACTTCTCAAATTCTAGTATTTATGGGATAGTTAAGCAGCTATTCACATCTGAGTTGAAAAGCTCCCAATGATATTCCGATGCACACGAGAGGTGCTTGAATTGCAATTGCATTGCGGGGGTGGTTGCTTGCCTGTCCTGGAAACTGTAAACAAGTAGACTCAAGCAGTAAAGCAGCAGAGGACGGCCTCGGTAGTTCAACAATTGTGTGTAGGCTTAACAATAGTTTATATAATTTTTAACGAGAACACCAATTTCATCCCATTCAGTGCTGCAGCTGACAACTGGAAATGGATTTTGCGTGGTACTTTTGCAGTTTACATTCTTGGTATATTAGGTGTTTACCATTATAGAAATGTTTTTTTAAACTTATTGTGTTACCTATGGCTGACTATGTTGGTGGTATACAATGATATGGGTCTCCAGATCTCCTATAAAATTATTGCTCTTGAAGTAAAGTGTTAGTTTTTCGTTAAAATCTACGAGGATGTTCAAAATCTGGTACGGTCACATAACTAAGCTATTAATGTGAATCTTCCAAACACGGAGCAGCTGCTGCGGCATCGCTACTGCCCTCATCTCCAATTTATCGGGGACTTGAACGGACACCATCCTCCTTGAAGGGCCGGCCCTCGAGGTACCGTTTGAAGAAGGTAATCTTGTCACGCTTAACGAAGGGTCCCCTGCCTTCTTCGACGGGCACTCTGCTACAGACTATCGATATACAAAAACTCAACGTGTTTTGATTCTGGATATAGGGTTTGTTCACAGAAGTCTCTAGATATTTAGATGGGCATTTTTTGATCAAAACAGTTTGATGTTTAATCCTTCTAATAGTGAGTGGAAAAAATGTTTTTCCATTAGAATGAGTATTAACCCAACCGTCAACCCAGACGCCCGCTGCATTATGGCCCCCGCACAGTGCTTCGAACGTATGGAGCTACGGTGCAAATGATTTCATAGTTGACGTAACAACCAGCACCATCGATGTTGGTGTAGTATTCAGAGTAAGCGGCTAATGATTTTAGTTTGTATAAGTGATTCTAGACTATGAAATGATTCTGCTATTGCGGATAGTACATTAAACATAAGCAATCAAATATACCAATCGTGAAATCACATATTTCGCGTGCCCCAATTTACCGTACAATGTGGCAAGTTTTACATTAGACTTGATTCGAACTCTCAATTTTGTATATGCACCAATATTGATCTCTATGGGTATGGCAATGCTAGCGCATTGCTGCCACCGCAGTGTGAGATGGTGTTGGTAGCGCCATCGGGTTGAGTAGCAACGACGAAGATTGCACCGTCAGTTTGTTGTCGAATTTTAAAACGAACAGTCGCACCGCTCTTCAACGGCGGATTCCATTCAGCCGTTTTCGGCTGAATACGACAGTTCGGAAAACGCATTTTATTAATTTTACCCGAATCATCATATCAATCAACAAAATACATGAACTAATCTGTCTGGACAATATTAGTAGTTATTTTAGGGCCGCGGGGAATTTATTATTGTTCCTTTGATTGAAGAGGTCAAATTATGCATACGACAGTTTATGCGATCAAACAAACGTTTTATGGAATGTTTGTTCCCATAACATGGCGTAAAACCAGGCTACTACGTGTGGTTATATAGCGCTAAAGAATAATTGAAGTAAGCTCCAACGATTTATTGATTGAAGAAGGGAAATTTTTTGAAAAGTTCCAATTTTCCGGGAAAGGTTTTTCGGATAGCTCTTTCCATGAAAATTAAAATTATGAGGTAAAGATAAAATTATGTGTGGAAGAGTTCGTGTTGCAAAGAATTTAATCAGTATCGTACGGGGATTTTGCACAATTACAGCATAAGAATGACTCTGTAACAAGTGTGCAAGCAGTTACCGTTTTTATGTATTGGCCAAAGCCCTCGTTCCAACCAAATACCAAAATACCCGAGTAGAAGAGGATTAGAAGTAAATAAATCGTGATTAGATTGCAAAATGAGATATGGGCCTGATTTATATGTAGGGTATAAAAGCACAAAAGATCAGACGACAATATCCAAATTTGCTCTGAAATATCATGAGGTTATCAGTTAATGGTATTTGGAAGAAGTGATTAATATCTCGAGCTATTAGTTTGTTTTTATCCACAACACATTTTGATATTTAAATAACACTCCCGTGCATTTTTGTTGATATTTTTCCGGCTCTTTTGAATCTTACATCAAAGTCCATAGCATGTTTTATAATTCAGTTCTGTTCAGGAAAGGTAGTGAAAAACATGAATAAGAATTGCATTGCAATTGTAAAAACTAACCCGGTGTGCTCGAAATATACATACCAATAGTATCAAGCTGAGGTACAAATAAAAAGCCATTTAACGCGCACTAATTCTTATGCGTTAAGTCCTCAGTGGCAGACGAAAAAAATGAAGCTAGATTTTGGTTCTGATATGCACTTTTAGAAAATACCCATAAATTACTACACTTTGGGGGCAGCAGGGACTATGTCCAAAGGCTTGACGATCCCTCCCCAGGCCATCTGCGAGTTGTGGGGCTTGCCTAGGATGTGGTGGGGTTTGACAGTGGGCCCTGTTAAACCTCTATAAAAAGCTGCATGTATCCGCAAGTAGGCCCCACCAAAGCGACCGTGTGCCGCTCAAAGCGCACAAGCCCAAGTCCTGGTGTTAGGTGGGACGCTAAACAGCCCTGACACGACGACCCTCCGACGAGACAGGAGGTTTGCGCAGGCCCAATAAGCCGCCTAGAAAACCAATCATTACGAACAATATAAGAGATAATGCGCCTCGATATAATCGGCAAAGACCTAGGCGACGAATACAGGATCACGATTGAAAGCTTGGGACATGGAATTGCAAGTCGCTAGGTTTCGCAGGTTGCGACAGGATGATTTACGATGAATTACATCCCCGCAACTTCGACGTCGTGGCGCTGCAGGAGATTTGCTGGACAGGACAGAAAGTGTGGAAAAGCGGGCATCGAGCGGCTACCTTCTACCAAAGCTGTGGTACCACCAACGAGCTGGGAACCGGCTTCATAGTGCTGGGAAAGATGCGCCAACGCGTGATTGGGTGGCAGCCAATCAACGCAAGGATGTGCAAGGATTAAAGGCCGTTTCTTCAACTATAGCATCATCAACGTGCACTGCCCACACGAAGGGAGACCCGACGACGAGAAAGAAGCGTTCTACGCACAGCTGGAGCAGACATACGATGGATGCCCACTGCGGGACGTCAAAATCGTCATCGTTGATATGAACGCACAGGTAGGAAGGAAGAAAATGTATAGACCGGTCATCGGGCGGATAGTCTGCACACTGTATCGAATGACAACGGCCAACGATGCATAAACTTCGCAGCGTCCCGCGGAATGGTAGTCCGAAGCACCTTCTTTCCCCGCAAAAATATCCACAAGGCCACATGCAGATCACCTAACCAAGAAATGTAAAACCAAATCGATCTCGTTCTAATCGACGGTAAATTCTTCTCCAACATCACGAACGTCCGCACTTACCGCAGTGCGAATATTGAATCCGACCACTACCTCGTTGCAGTATGCCTGCGCTCAAACCTCTCGACGGTGTACAATACGCGTCGTAGTCGAACATCGCGACTTAACATTGGACGGCTACAAGACCGTAGACTAGCCCAAGACTACGCGCAGCAGCTGGAAGTGGCACTCGCAACGGAAGAGCAGCTAGGCGCAGCGTCTCTTGAAGATGGCTGGAGAGATATTCGATCCGCCATTGGAAGCACCGCAACTAGGCACAGTGCTCCCGGTTAGAGAAACGACTCGTATGACGGCGAATGTGAGCAGTTAGTGGAAGAGAAGAATGCAGCATGGGCGAGATTGCTGCAACACCACACGAGGGCGAACGAGGCACGATATAAACGGGCGCGGAACAGACAAAACTCGATTTTACGGAGGAAAAAGCGCCAGCAGGAAGATCGAGACCGTGAAGAGACGGAGCAACTGTACCGCGCTAATAACACACGAAAGTTCTATGAGAAGTTAAACCGTTCACGTAAGGGCCACGTGCCACAGCCTGATATGTGTAAGGACATAAACGGGAACCTTCTTACGAACGAGCGTGAGGTGATCCAAAGGTGGCGGCAGCACTACAAAGAGCACCTGAATGGCGATGTGGCAGACGAAGACGGCGGTTTGGTAATGGACCTGGGGTTCTCCAGGACAGGGCATAATTTTACCGGCTCCGGATCTCCAGGAAATCCAGGAGGAGATTAACCGGCTGAAGAACAACAAAGCCCCTGGGGTTGACCAACTACCAGGAGAGCTATTTAAACACGGTGGTGAGGCACTGGCTAGAGCGCTGCATTGGATCATTACCAAGATTTGGTAGGATGAAGTGGCCGCAGGAGTGGATGGAAGGTGTCGTGTGTCCCATCTATAAAAAGGGCGATAAGCTGGATTGTAGCAACTACCGCGCAATCACATTGCTGAACGCCGCCTACAAGGTACTCTCCCAAATTTTATGCCGCCGACTAGCACCAATTGCAAGGGAGTTCGTGAGGCAGTACCAGGCGGGTTTTATGGGCGAACGCTCCACCACGGACCAGGTGTTCGCCATTCGCCAAGTACTGCAGAAATGCCGCGAATACAACGTGCCCCACATCATCTATTCATCGACTTCAAAGCCGCATATGATACAATCGATCGGGACCAGCTTTGGCAGCTAATGCACGAACACGGTTTTCCGGATAAACTGACACGGTTGATCAAAGCGACGATGGATCGAGTGATGTGCGTAGTTTGAGTTTCAAGGGCATTCTCGAGTCCCTTCGAAACCCGCAGAGGGTTACGACAAGGTGATGGTCTTTTGTGTCTGCTATTCAACATCGCTTTGGAAGGAGTAATACGGAGAGCAGGGATTAACACGAGTGGTACAATTTTCAATAAGTCCGTCCAGCTATTTGGCTTCGCAGACGACATAGATATTATGGCACGTAACTTTGAGAGGATGGAGGAAGCCTACAGCGGATCGGACTAGTCATCAATACTTCGAAGACGAAGTACATGATAAGAAGGGGTTCAAGAGAAGACAATGTGAGCCACCCACCGCGAGTTTGCATCGGTGGTGACGAAATCGAGGTGGTAGAAGAATTTGTGTACTTGGGCTCACTGGTGACTGCCGAAAATGACACCAGCAGAGAAATTCGGAGACGCATAGTGGCTGGAAATCGTACGTACTTTGGACTCCGCAAGACGCTCCGATCGAATAGAGTTCGCCGCCGTACCAAACTGACCATCTACAAAACGCTCATTAGACCGGTAGTCCTCTACGGACACGAAACCTGGACGATGCTCGTGGAGGACCAACGCGCACTTGGAGTTTTCGAAAGGAAAGTGCTGCGTACCATCTATGGTGGGGTGCAGATGGCGGACGGTACGTGGAGGAGGCGAATGAACCACATCAGCTGTTGGGAGAACCATCCATCGTTCACACCGCGAAAATCGGACGACTGCGGTGGGCCGGGAACGTAGCCAGAATGTCGGACAGTAACCAGGTGAAAATAGTTCTCTACAACGATCTGACGGGCACAAGAAGGCGAGGTGCGCAGCGGGCAAGGTGGATCGATCAGGTGGAAGATGACTTGCGGACCCTCCGTTGACTGCGTGGTTGGCGACGTGTAGCCAGGGACCGAGCCGAATGGAGAAAACTCTTATATACCGCACAGGCCACTTCGGCCTTAGTCTGAATAAATAATAATAACATTACGAATGGTTGCGGTTAGACCATGGTGATTTTACCGGAGGACGCTGCAAAGGCACAAATTCGGCGACAACTTGGAATAAAATCCGCGTGAAATTGACCACACTGTCGTCGACTGCGAAGCATAGACGAACACTACTCCTTAAAATGCTCGCTTAGGACATCGTTATTAACTTTCTTGAAGATGAAGCTTGAGCTGTCAAATTCAAAATTTTCAATTACTGTCGCAGTATGGCCACTAAAAGTCAAAACATGGAACGGATGAGATGGATCAACTGGAAATAATGGTTCAAATACCTCATAATTAGTTACAACTTTCATTCAGATTATAATTTTTCCATGAGATACATAAGGTTACATGAGGATTTACTTGATTTTAGCAGGTGACCGTTCCGAATTTCAAACTAAAATATCGCCCTACAAAAAAAATTCTCGGATCGTTTCCTGACACATTATTTCAGTTCGTAAATATTAACAACGCCGAAATACGTTGCTGGACAACAGCAACCGTATCGTCATCATCTTCGAGCGAGATCCTTATCGCTACTGTTTCATCTTGTGCATGCAGCTTCCAAAACATCCACCCAATCGTCCCGTGTCCAACAGTCGGAAACCGTTCAACCTGGAACCAAAAGGTACACCTGTATTATTATTTCTTTATTTCATTCGTTGAATGGAATTTTTTTGCCTTATTCTGCTACGAAAAGGTGCTGTAACACTGATGCTGCTGCAAACGAAATGCACTTTGACAAAATAAACTACCATCCATGAGTTTGGGGTCAGCCGTCAACGAAAACTGACTTTTTTATTGTCCGATTTTCCTTGGGACTCGACTGATACAGGGTGAGACAATCATATATCAACCTCATTCCATATTTCACCCACCTATGTTAAAATCTCCATTTCTTGAAAACTAGATTTTGAAAAGAGTTAAAGTTTGAGTTTTTCCAGATCTTCATAATAATTCCATGACGTTAGCTATTTTAACCTGGACTTTATCTGTTTTAAACACCTAGTTTTTGAGAAATAGATATTTTAAAATTGGTGGGCGAAAACTGAGTCTAGGTGATGAATAAGTATCTTACCCTAACAGGTCATTTTCTAAAAGAATGAACGAACTTTAAGCACTTTCTACAAGTACATTAAGTTTTGAAACTGTTCTTGAACCAGCAGAATTTAAAGATTGACGTCGTTAGTGTTTGCCCGGAGAGATGACTTCAAACTTTCGACCAGTGGTGTATGTACCGAATGTGTTCCAATCAAGATTGATTGGGGATGTGGGACGATTGGCGAAAAACCATGGCAAGTGAATCGCATGCCATGTACACATGGCAGCAGGGCATGGCTATTCAAATTCACGCTTGCAAACAAGCTGTTGATCTGCATGCAGGAGGTGTCACTGGCGAAAGGTGAAAGGAATATGATAATATCGCGACGAGAAAGGCAGCATTTTTTGTCCTCGGACGGTACCCAGAGGACGGAACCGGACGGGGGAGGCTTGATCGATTTGTTTCCCTCGAAATCAGATCGCAAAAGGTCAGGTGATTGGGTTTGGATGTTCAATTTGTGAACTGGGAATAACTGGTGGTATGCAAATTGGGCGCTCTTCAGACGTGCATGGCTCAGTTTTGGTTCAGGAAGTTTAAAATATCACTGGGCCATCATAATAAATAGTTAGGTTTCTCAAACTTATAGTTAAATATTCTTAGTTTACACAAATAAAATTATCAGATTTTATCACAAACTTAGAATACACCTCGAATATACGCATTTGCTCATTCCAGAATTTTGAGTTGTTAAGATGGTACATTTTTGTTGATATTGGGCTCGACCTTTCTACAAAGCATACAAAGCGTGTAAATACTACTTACAGACTAATAACCCTAATTACATTCTCCGTACACATCAATACAAATGCGCTTTCTGTTAATGCTATTAGTTTACCTTTGCATTCCGATAGGAAAAGCCACATGAAAGCCACCTACCTCAACGAGCCGCCAATAATCACTTATCGACCGACTCGTTTAGCTAACGAGTTCGCAAAACTCCTACATCCTTGTAGATATTGCGATCTCTGCGAATGCAGTGCATAAACCGACTTGGCTGCCGCCGCAGTCAAGAGAGCATGCAAACCAAGCTCAACATAATCAGCTTGAAATTATACACTTCTCTGAACTGAAAACCATCAATGCGTCGACCAACTCAAAGACTTCGATGACCATCATCATCCATCCCGTGGCATTCAAAGCTAACTCCGTCATCGTCGACATCGACGTTTATCCGAACTCGTGAAGTGGCCGCGCGGCTGACCGCATGATTACCGATCATATTGGCTCTCACACCGTTAGTGCTGCTGAAGCTGCCATCAGGAAAAGATCACAGAGATCCAGATCACAGCCTTAGCCGCAACTGTCCGGTAGGGCGGTTCAAATTTAAAGAAAGTTAAAAATTTATGGCTGCTTTATTAGCATTCCATGGAAAGGTTAGAAGCTAAACAATACTTTTTCTACTATTTGTTACGATTCAAATCTGATTCAAAAATGATTGGTATCAAAATTTATGGCAGATGAGAATGTAACTGAAAATTTATATGTGACTCAACAAGGCAATTTCTAATCAAGTTGGTTATACTCGTCCAGCTCACTTTCAAATGAATCAAGCGAAACAACTCTAGATTTATTGAATTTCAATGGGTAGGGGAAGGTGGGTAGACTTGATCCCCGGGGAGACTTGATCACCCCCTGTTTTATCGAGAACTAAAGTAGTTTTGTTCTAGCGTATTTTTTAGTATAGATCCTCTAGATAAATGACCTTTATGTGGTGAGTTATTTTTTGGATTGACAACCTTATTTATTCTGCAGGGCGATTTGTATGTTTTGACCTTCCTAAAGATTTTTTTATTGGCCACGCAAAATTTGAATAACTTTTCATAACAATGACCAAATGCTTTCGTTTTTCACAGCACATGCTAAATGATTTGTACTGATGAAAATGTCAACATTCCATCAAAGTTTTAGGATATTTGGATTTGAAGTTTTTGCTTCAATATGGGGACACTTGATCCCCCATTAGACACCCATTTAAAAAAAATTGGCGAAGAGAATCAAAAAAATAATAATCTGTTCTCAGGCTTCTATTTTTTTTTGTAGATTTGGCAGATTTGATGAAGGGTTGGCAGGAAAAATTATTTATTGCGTAGATATCATAGAAAGGGGATCAAGTATCCAAAATTTAAAAATTAGATGTGCTGTCGAATTCAAGAACAAAAATTGTTCATGTATACGCACAGCAATTCGAAAATTGCGCGTATTTTAAAGGAAAAATATTTAAAAATGAACTGAGGGCACCCTTCTAATTATATCAAAGCAAGTTCTTGAAGAGGGATCAATTTCCCCCGATTTTAAAAGTAGATTTTTGACAACACTCTAAAAAATCGATTGTGTATCACTAACAACAATAATTTAAGGACTGTCATACATCAGTAAGGTTAAATACTATATTTCTTAGAGAGTCTGTGTGGAAATCGCGTATGTTTATTTATTTTGACTGTGATATATCCGAAATCAAAAAATGGTGGGTTGACATCAAGGAAGGATCGCCCAACAGAGCTCTGGTCCCCACAAGTCCCTATCTCACGCTTCCACGGGTCGTCCGATGACAAAAGACCGCCAGCTAAGGGTTGTGTACTTAGCTGGTAGTGCAGCCTGGGCACTGTTGTCCTTCTGACATCAGCTAGAGTGAGAAGGTACGCCTCGAGCGTCTGTTCACCAGGAGGTGCGGCTCAAACAGCGTCTGCCTGGTACCCAGCGGCTGATTAACGAAATGCTGTATCGCGTCAGCTATACCTAAGGTGGCAGCCCCATCATCGCGATGTAGGTAACGCGACCCCGGTAAGGTAGCTTACTGAAGCCTCTCAAATACCACGAAAAATGGAGATAGAAGAAAAAGAGAACGTTATTTTTGGCAACCGACCCGGCAACGAAATAAGGACTATGATTGGAAACTCGGTACCTGGAATGTCAGGACCCTAAATGAACCTGGACGAGTGAGCCTTCTGGCTCGTGAACTACAGAAGGTTGGAGTGAACGTGGCTGCTATTCAAGAAGTCCGATGGCCTAGATCCGGAGAACGTGAATTCCGAGCCGTGGACCCCACGACCAATACTGCATTTAAGTATAACATCTATCACAGCGGCGGTGAAAAGCAGAGCATGGAGTTGGTTTCGTAGTGATGGGCAAGCAGATGAAGCGAGTGATGCGGTGGAAACCCATTAGCGAACGAATCTGTGTGTTGAGGATACGAGGCAAATTCTTCAATTACAGCCTAATCAACGTCTACGCACCGACAAACGATAAATCCGACGACGTGAAGGACACGTTTTATGAATGTCTTGATACAGCCTATGGAGAGTGTCCAAAGCATGACGTGAAAATTGTTACCGGAGGCGCTAACGCTCAGGTCGGTAGCGAGGATTTTTCCGTCCTATAATCTGTAGGGAAAGCCTTCGCTCCGCTACCAATGACAACGGCCTACGGCTAGTAAATTTTGCTGCTGCCAGAGGGATGGCCATCAGTAGCACCTACTTCGCACGAAAGAACATCCGAAAGCACACCTGGAGACACCCAAATGGTGAAACTTGCAACCAGATAGACCATGTTCTGGTGGATGGGCGCCATTTCTCGGATGTTATCGATGTGCGGACATTCAGAGGTCCGAACATTGACTCTGATCACTACCTCGTTGTCAGTAAAATTCGATCACGGTTGTCAACTGTATCGAACGAAAGATCACAGCGAACGATGCGTTACAATATCCAGCGATTGTCGGCGGAAGGAGTATCGGCTGAGTACCGCCAGAAGCTCGACGAACGGATAAGTGCAATCAACGTTAGCGACAACATCAACGATCTATGGAGTCGATCCATGGAGCGGTGAGCACAACAGCACGAGAAGTGGTAGGCACTGCACAGAGGCGACCCAGGACGGGATGGTTCGATGTGGAGTGCCAGAGAGTGACAGACGAGAAGAACGTTGCCAGAAGCCGGATGTTGGTGTCAGGTACCCGATCGAATAGAGAGCGGTACAAGGAAGCAAGAGCAGCCGAAAAACGAACTCACCGCGGAAAGAAAAAGAGTACGAAGAACAAGTGATTAGTGAGGCGCAGGAAAAAATGGAGCAGAACGATATGCGGAGGTTTTATGAGTCTGTCAATGGCGTGCGGAGAAAGACAGCGCCATCTCCCGTCATGTGCAACGACCAACAAGGGAATTTGCTGACAGATAAAACTGAAGTGGCTGCCAGGTGGAAGCAACACTTCGAGACTTTGTTGAATAGAGGAAGTGACGGTGCATCGGTGAACAGAATAAATATTAGCGACGATGGACAAGCTGTGGAGTCACCTACACTAGATGAGGTTAAAAAAGCTGTTAAAGAGCTGAAAAACAATAAGGCTGCGTGTAGGATCAGCTCCCAGCTGAACTTCTCAAACATGGCAGTGAGCAGCTTTATGAAGTTCTGCACCATATTATGTCGAAAATATGGAAGACGAGGAAATGCCTGCCAGTTGGTTGGACGCCCTCATTTGCCCTTTCTTTAAGAAAGGTCACAGACTGGCGTGCGCCAATTACCGAGGAATAACCCTCCTTGGTTCGGCGTACAAAACTATGTCCCGTATTCTGTTCAACAGATTGAGACCGCTTCAAGAATCCTTCGTCGGCAAACACCAGGCAGGGTTTCGTGAAGACCGATCAACGACGGATCAAATGAGACAAATCCTTGATAAATTCCGGGAGTACAACTTGCAGACACATCATCTGTTTATTGATTTCAAGGCGGCGTACGATTCAGTGAAACGGAATGAATTATGGCAAATTATGCTTGAACATGGTTTTCCGGCGAAACTGATACGGCTGATTCGTATAACGTTGGACGGATCGAAATCAAGTGTAAGGGTTGCGGATGAAATATCGACGTCATTTGTTACCTTAGATGGATTAAAGCAGGGTGATGCACTCTCGAACCTACTGTTCAATATAGCGCTCGAGGGAGCGATTAGGAGAGCTGGTGTGCAAAGAAGCGGTACCATTATCACAAAATCGCATATGCTCCTGGGATTTGCGGACGATATCGATATTATCGGAATTGATCGCCGCGCCGTGGAAGAGGCTTTTGCGCCTTTTAAGAGGGAGACAGCGAGGATTGGACTCACGATCAATACCAGCAAAACGAAGTACATGGTCGCTGGCAATCAACGTGGGTTCATTAGTGGTGGTGGTAGCGAAATAGTGCTGGATGGTGAAAAATTTGAAGTGGTAGAAGAATTTGTGTATCTTGGAACATTAGTGACGTGCGATAATGATGTTACCCGCGAGGTGAAAAGGCGTATTGCAGCTGCAAATAGGGCTTATTACGGACTTCGTAACCAGCTTAAGTCCCGTAGTCTGCAAACGAAAACAAAACTCGCGCTGTATACTACTCTGATTCTTCCGGTGGCTTTATACGGCCATGAGACATGGACGTTAAAGGAGGCTGATCGGAGAGCTCTCGGAGTGTTTGAGCGTAAGGTGCTGCGGACAATACTCGGCGGTAAACAGGAGAACGGTATCTGGCGGCGTCGCATGAATCACGAATTGTACCAGGTGTATAAAGGGCTGGATATTATTAAGCTTATGCAACACGGCAGACTACGGTGGGCTGGTCACGTTGTTCGTATGCCGGAAGAACGACAAGCGAAGATAATATTTAGTAGAGAACCCGGAAGAGGCCGCAGGCTTCGTGGAAGGCCGCGTACACGATGGCTTTTTGCAGTTGAAGAGGACCTGTGGGCGCTCAATGTTCAGGGCGACTGGAAGCGATTGGACCAGGATCGAGTCCAGTGGAGAAGGATACTCCATTCGGCGTAGGTTCATTTAAGAGCTGTAGCCCATCAAGTCAAGTAAGTACATCCGAAATCAGAAAGGGGATCAAGTCTACCCAGTCTCCCCTATACAAGAAATGAGGGCTGGGGTTATTTATTGAAATTTCTTACGTCCTTGAAGATAAAACTTGTAGGAAGTTTTGACCATCTTTTATTGTTTTGCCATTAAAAGTATTCAATTTCCTTAAAAAGGTCTAATAGAAATTTAGGAGCCGAATTTTGTAGAAAAAAAAATCAGAAATTGAGCTACCCTACCGTCTACATTGCGAGGGAGTCAGAAGGCGGAGGGTGCGAATATGTAAAACACGATTTTTTAACCACTTGCCGAAACGGGTCTGGTCGGTGATGCTGGAGAAGGAGGGTTGGGTCGTGCTTCTCTAACTCCTCTTTATGTGCGCACTGTTATGATGTATAATCTAGATTTCTATCACAGTAATTAGGCGCCTCGAATAAATAGTTAGCCTCGGCGATGACGGTGGACTCTATTTTGGCGGAGTGGAACTTGTGGTGCCCTTTTCTTTGAAAGGCAATGCGATAGCTACTGTTCGGAACGCTGCTACTAGTGCGAAAAGATAGTGCACATTATGATGCTTTGTTTTTGCCGATGTGTTTCCACTTCTAACATCAGCGTAGTAAGGGATTTTATAGGGGAGCCTTGAATGGAAAAAATGATTCCCGAGTGTATAAGAGTCACAGCCATTCTAAAATTACAACGTGTTTTCTCTTATGTTATTTTTCTGATGAGTATCCAATTCATTGTACTACCTTCTTACTTTCCCCGGTCACGTCAGTGTCGTTTGCCATTTTCGGGCTTCCCTCCCAGCCGAACCCTGCGGAATCCGAGGCTGTAATTTAGCGCAGAGCTATGATTAACTGCTATTGGTCTGTGAACAGTTGGATGCCGATCTGCGCCCGGGACCCGGGTCAATAAGCCGTAAATAACAGTTCGTTCTGGTCGGGGTCAGTCTCGTTTTCGCCAAACTGTCCGCACGGATCCTGTTGCTTCGGAAGCTTGCGCGCCTGCCATTTCCCAACTCGACCGGCATGCAGCCAACTCGCTGCCGGTGGGTTGATGTTGTTCGTGCAGCGGCGAACATCCGCGCACTGAAGATGTCGTGTTTAGCACATTCTCACCTTTTGCGCGCGGTTCTGAAATGAACACATAACAATAATATAATTGAATAGATAATTATCAATTAACACCCACACGGCGCGACATCAACAACAACTGGAAGGTTCCTTCAGATATGGGCTTGGTGTGGTAGCAGAAGTTGGCGACGGGAAAAGTGCATGTTGTGTAGCTTTAATGAATGGATACATTGGAGCTGATTCTGAGCCGTGGAGGCTATACAAACAACAAAGGTGTGACAACACGGCAGAAGTGCATAGCTTTTTACTGCCAGAAGAGTTATTTTCGGAATGAGACGAACAAAGTAAGAGCAGCCCAAACATTACGATTCACAAATCACAAAATCACAAGCGGCTCCAGAGTTCTAGTAGAGGCGGGGCACCAGCATTTTTGGCGTAATTGGTTCAATTAAAATTTGGTGTCAGTAGTAAGAATTATGATAGGAGGCGTTTATCAGTCAAGCGGTAAATTAATTTAAAAAATGTCAGGCTGTTTTAAATGTAACGAAATTTGTATTGCATTTTTTCGTCTTTAATTGAAAAGGTCACTAGTATTTTTTTTCCATTCCTGTGTGATTATGAATAGACTGTAATTGCGACAATTTGGGGGGTTTTCTAGCAAGCATTTCCAGAGTCAAAACCGGATTCCACTACTGCCCTGAATTCTTCGGATGTTTTCAAGAATTCCTGGGGAACTAACTAACTTTTCACTTAAATAATTCTTTAGAAATTTCTCCAGTAGGTAATTCGTCCTGAATTTCCAGCAAGTATTCTTTCCACAATTCTTGGACAAAATTTCCCTGTTGGTGTTTCCCCAGAGAATCCTTCGGATATTCCTTCAGAAATTGTTGGAATTGTTTTAGGGGTTGTAGGACAAAAGGTCGAAACAAAAAATCTGAATCAAAAGGTCAAAGGACAAAAGGTCGAAGGGTCAAAAGGTAGAAACCAAAAATATCTGAGTCAAAATGTCGAAGGACAAAAGGTCGAAACTAAAAATCTGAGTCAAAAAGTCGAAGGAAAAAAGATCGAAAGGACAAAAAGTCGAAGGGTACAAAGGTCGACGAATCAAAAGGTTGGAGTGAAAAATCTTAGTCAAAAGGTCAAAAGTAAAAAAGTAAAAAATATAATTCATTATTCGTAAGAAAAGCCCATGATTAATAGAATGAAAACTTTAATCTCTGTCTACTCTATTTTTTTTTCTGTCGACATTTTGTCTGCTAGATCTTTCGTCCTTTTGATACAGTTATATTTTTCAACCTTCTTTACGTCAACCTTTTGTAATTTTTTCGACCTTCTCTCCCTTCGATTTTTTATCCTTTCGACCTTTTGTCCTTTCGACCTTTTTGTCCTTTCGACTTTTCGACCTTTCGTCCTTTCGACCTTTTGACATTGATTCGTTTTAGGAACACCTTCGAAAATTACTTTAGGAGAAATCTTTACTAAAATTCATTAGGAAATTCTTTGGAAATTCCTTTAGGAATTCTTTCGTAAATTGATTCAGGAATTTCCACGGGATATGTTTTAAAAATTCTTCAGAAATTCTTTTGAGAACTCCTCCAGCAAATTACGCCAGGAATTCGTTTTGACATTCCTTCTGAAAATTGATTGGAAAGGCCTTTGTAAATTTCTCCGGAAATTCCTTGGAAACTTTCTCCAAGAAATCCTGCGAAAGTCGTAGTTTTCGTAGGAGTTTCTAACGGAAATTCAAAGGGATTCTCGAAGGAATTCCCAAAAGAATTCCCAAATTAAAGTTACTAAGGATTCTCAAACAAATTTCTAAAGGATTTTCTAAGAGATTCCCAAAAGAATGCTCACAGGATTCTAAGGAATGTCAAAATAAATCTAACAAGGTCTAAAGGAATTTCTAGAAGAGTTGTTAAACAAATTCAGGATTAATAACGGAAATAATTCTCAATAGAATTTGTGAAAGAATTCCTGGAGATCTAGAAAAAATTCCTGAGGGAAATTTCGAAGATATTCCACGAATTTCTTCTTTTTTTTTTCGAAGGGATTTCTTGAGAAAGTACTAGCAGAATTCTTAAAATATATTCCGAAGAAATTCCTATATCAATTCAAAGCAACTCCTAAAGGAATTACCAAATGCATTCGAAAGAAACATTGCACAATAGGGAAAAAGGAGGTATTTTTGGCCAAAATCACGAATACTTCAATAAATGGTGGTATTCATCATAAAAACATGGATAGATGAGAAAAATACTTTTTCTGTGGCTTCAATTGGGTATAGGACTAATTTTCGACATAGTATTGATTTTTGTCATATGCTACAAAACCAACGAAATTTGGTCACTTGCAATAAGTCTGTTTAATGCTGGATAAAATGCTAATGGTCATATAAAGGGTTTAACAGTATATTCAAGTCACAGACAATTTGACGCACCACAGATTTCCTAAAAATGATCAAAAAGCAGCTTCTCGTGCTCAAAATTCATTTCCTTTAAACTAACAAGGAAGGTGGAATAGATTCATTAGGCGTCATATTGTGACATCAACGAAATAGAATTTCATTTATTTGATATTTCGTTAAGATTTCTTTTATAATTATAAAATGTATTGTGGCAAGGAATTATTCAACACAATATTTATCCAACACGCTATGGTAAAATCTATAATTCGCTTCTATTATGTAGTAATGTCAAAATTGTAAATTTTGAACCTGATTCCTTCTCACTGCGTAACGCTTTTTGAATGAAAGATGATTTTTTTTCTCGAATATGTTATTTTTTTCTCGTTAAGACATAACCCTCCCCTTCAAAATGTTACGTAAATTGTGTTCTTCGACAATTTCAAATAAAGTGGCATTATTGAAGTGCCACGTGTGCTGTATTTCCATTAATATCGAGTAACACAGATGAAATTTGAAAAAAATAATTTACCCAAAAAAACTAAATAATCTCCTAGCGGTAATGTTGTCTTTCTCATTCATTATGAGAAAATGTATTTTGGTCATAACTTCTGAGCCCATAGTCCGATCCAGCCCATTCTTGATAGGGAACAATGGAACAACATTTTCTGACAAAAAAAAACTTTTCGCGAGTAATTCGTTTTAGGGTAAATGTCTAAAGAAGAGATTAAATCATTTTTGCTCACACACATACAGACATTCACACACACGTACACAAAAATCACATCAATTCATCGTACTGAGACAATCGGTATATACTATGGGTTTTTAGGCTTTCTTTTAAGTGTGTTTGAAGCGATCATATAGCTTCTACGTATACTTAGTTTACGAAAATGACAAAAAATGGGCAATTTTTTTAAATTCATGTATCTCACAAAATGGTGAATATGAGAAGAATTTTATTCATGGTCCTCAAAGCTTAAGAGTTCAGCAGTGTAGTGCATGATGTTTTACTGCGGGGTACCAAACTGTTTTACACCTTTTACACCCCCAAATCGAAATTTGCCCATTTGGTAGTTTTGGCCGCTCCTTTATATCCTGTCCTATTGTGGCATTGTAAGGACTAAAGGAATGTCCGAAGGTATTCCTTAAATAATTTTCGTAAGTATTCCTGAAGGAATTTCAGGAAGATTTTCCAAATCTAAAAGATTCTTCAATTTATTTTCGGAATTACAATTTATTTTTGGAAATATCTTTCGTAATTTCCTCGAAAATTCCTTCAGAAAATCTTTCGGAATTTCTTACAAGAATTCCTTCAAGAAAAATTCTTTTAGGATTTTTTTGGAATTCTTTTGAAATTTCACTTGGGAACTCCTTCAGAAATACATTCAGGAATTCTTTGAGGAATCCTTCGGAAATTACTTCAAGAGCTCCTTCGAAAATTTCATCTGGAAATTCCTTTGATATTTCCGTTAGAAACCCATCTGAAGATTCCTTTAGGATTTCCTTTTCTATTCTGTAATAAATTTCCGGAAAAAAAATCCTAAAACCAAATTTGCGGAATATTTTATGCAGGATTTTTTTTTATGGTTTTACCTAAAGGAAAAGAATGTTCCGTAGGAATTTCTGAATGAATTTACGAAGGCCTTTCCAGAGGATTTTCCGAAGGAGTCTCAGGAGGAATGTCGAAAAATTTAAAGGCGTAAAATTCTAAATTATCTCTGAGGGGAATTCCTGAAGTGGAAAGAACTTCATAAGAATTTTCAGGAAAAAAAAGCTCGAAGAAATTCCTGAAGAAATTTCAAAATGAATTCTCAAAAAAAATCCAAACCCCAAGAGATTTTCGAATAGATTCGGCTAAAGCTATTTCCGAAGGAATTCTTACAGGAATTTCCAATACAATTTACCGATGAAATACCTATTTGAATCTTCAACCTTCCGCAACTCGCTTCAACTTTCATAACACGAGAACTCGCGTGTTGTAAAAAGTACAACAGTCCTAAAATCCGTTATAATGAAGCCAATTCAAATGATATCAACGTGATTTTTTCGGGAAAATAATAAAGGGGATATATACTCTCATTGAGGACATTTTTTAAGTCCAATGGATCTTCTGATGGTCCTCCGGAAGATCCGGAACCAACGGAACACCGGTGAAAATAGTCCATCTTCTCAATAAATGGCGCAATGTTTCTTATAAGAATTCTAAAAACTCTAGAAACTCCGAAAAAACTCTAAATCCATCTATAATCCCATGCGGCCCTATGAGTCAAGGAAAAAAATTGATTTAGAATTCTCCCACTGAGCGGCGCTAGTGTATATGAAAATACTAGAGGCCTTGATAAGAGAAACGCGGATTGTCATGATCCGCCAATCGAACCGTCAAAAAACAGCAGCCAATCGAGCAAGAGACCTGTCAAGCAACCAAAACATTGGCTCAAATACTGAAAACGGCTAAATTCGATTTAATGCCATTTATGAATGAACAAATTTTAATGCATTTTACATTTGTTATCAATAATATATGCAAATCAATGATAGGTTATGAAATGCAATTGCTTTGTTTATGGGATTTTATTGTCATGTGATGTGAACACATTAAATAAAGGTGTGTAAAATTTTACCTAGATAAACCATTTCTTCCTTTTCATGTGTTGTTCTTACATGAAGAAGTTTGGCTGCAGTGTTGGCAGAGCCATGTTTTCTATCCGCGTTTCTCTTATCAAGGCCTCTAGAAAATACCAGTTTGGTTCGATATCTTGAGATCTGTGGGAATTAGAAAGTGGCCATCCTCTACAAAGTTGTTTGAGTATTGGAAATCAATATGTTGATAAACTGTTTAGTTCAAAGTTCAGCCGTAAGGCGGCGCTAGTGTATATTAGTTTAGTTAGATATCAAGGGATCTGTAGGAATTAGTAAGTTGCCGTCTTCTACAAAGTTGTTCGAGGATTGGAAACCAATATGTTGAGAAACTGAATAATTTAGAATTCATCCGCAAGGAGGCGCTACTGTATATGAGAGATCAGTTTGGTTTGATATTGGTCTATTGGTTTTGGAAAGTTGCTATCTTCTATAAAGTTGTTCGAGCATTGGAAACCAATATGTTGAGAAACTGTTTAGTTCAGAATTAAGCCATAAGGCGACGCTAGTGTATATGAGAAATCAGTTTAGTTCGATATTTCAGGATCTGTGGAATTTAGAAAATTGCCGTCTTCTACAAAATTGTTCGAGGACTGGAAACCAATATGTTGAAAAACTGAATAATTCAAAATTCATCCGCAAGGTGCTACTGCATATGAGATATGATATCAGTTCTTCGAATCTTGAGATCTGGGTCTTCTACAAAGTTGTTTGGGGATTGGAAACTAATATGTTGAAATATTGTGAAGTTTAAAATTTACCCGTAGAGTAATGATAGGAAATGTGAGACAACCAGTTTAAATATATAACCCCAGATTTGTGATATTAGAGAGTAGCCGTCTTTTTCACAGCTGTTCGAGGATAAAAACCATTATTGTGAAGAACTGTTTAGTTTGGAATACATCCGCTGGGTGGTGATATATGGATCAACCAGTTTTGTTAGATATCGCAGGATATGTGGGATTTGAAAGTGCCGCCATTTACAGTTATTTAAGATTTGAAAACCAATGTGTTCAGAAAAGTGTGCTTGATAGTCATATAACTACTGTTTCTGCCTCATACACAGGAGGCCTTTTGTTCAGTAGCCGCTAGGTTGCGAAGGCCAACGAAGGTCCTTCGTAGCTTAGTTGGTTAAAGCACCAGTCTAGCACCAGGGTCATGGGTTCGAGTCCCATCGAAGGGAAAGTGGTTACAAATCAATATCTTCCACATAACGTACATATATTCACATATGAGTTTTCACAAGATTTTAAAAGTTTTTTAGCTGAAATAGCTTATTTTTGGCTTAATAAGACCTTTAACAGCATTTAATGTTTGTTGGGATTGGCCACTCGTTATTATTATCAAAATTATCAAAAATTAATAAAAATTATTAAAAATTAAAAAACTGATCATATTAGCCAGGATTCACATGGATTTATAGTACATCGAGTAAGGCAAAGTGCACTGTATGTACCTCAAGAAGGTATGGTACCTCATTGAGGTATTTTCAGGAATTAAGATGGCCATTACCAACACATCATACTTGTCGAATAACTTAACTTAGACAAGGTGTTGATTTGGTATTCAATATCTCTCGAATATCTGCTGTGGTTATTATCATCGATGACTACTATTTAAGTATTATTATGATAGAATTCATCATTCATTGGTTTGCGTAGTACATATATTTTTGGGCCATTATTATACCTTTGGCGAAGGTGGAAAACTCTATACAATACTTTTTGGTAAAGAGCATTGATTAACTTCCTGGTCATTATCAGAAATGGTTTAGAAGAAAATCGTTGATCTAGGACGAACTTTACAAAACGACCATTCTCGGACGTTCCAGATTTGCGGAAAGGCCGGCTGGTAGCACTACTCTAGGACGGACCATCCAAAATGACAGTTTTTACGGATGTTCTAAATTATTCGGTAGGCCGTCTGGTGGCCACCTGCAGTCATAGCTGATTAAGACTTTGAAAAATCTCCAAGATCACCGCCAGAAATGGTTTAGAAAAAAATGCGCTGCTCTAGGATAAACTTTTCAAAATAACCATTTCTACGGACGTTCCGGATTATCCGGAAAGCCGTCTGGTGGCCACCTACGGCCATAGGTGAGTGAAAACTGCGAATTAACTCCAAGGTTATTTTAAGAAATGGTTTAGAAAAAAATGCGCTGCTCTAGGACAAACTTTCCAAAATGACAATTTTTACGGACGTTCCGGATTATAAGGCCGTCTGGTGGCCACCTACGGTTATAGCAGAGTAAGAACTGTGGAATATCTCCAAAATCACCATCAGAAATGGTTTTGAAAAAATTGCGCTGCTCTAGGACGAGCTTCACAAAATGACCATTTTTACGGACGTTCCGGATTTTCCACCTGTGGTCATAGCATTGTGAGGGATGTGTTTTTGCTCAAACATCCTCATCAGAAATGGTTTAGAAAAAATTGGGCTGCTCTCGGACGAACTTTCCAGAATGACAATTTTTACGGACGTTCCGGATTCCGGAAGGCCGCCTGGTGGCCACCTACGGTCATAGGTGAATGAGAACTGTGAATTAACTCCAAGGTTATTATCAGAAATGATATAGAAAAAATCGCGTTACTTTAGAATGAATTGTTAATGAAATAAATAAATAATTCATTACTGATCACTTTTCCCAGTGCGCCTGAACCTTTCATTTAGCTATATTTACCCGAGCCTTCTATCGAATCACTTAAATTATGTTTTCAATTGATGAAGAACTATTTTTTGAGGAATACATGGTTGTTTGGTGCAAATTGGTCAACTGACTATAAAGATATCTCATTTTTACTCAATGTGTTGTACTTTTTACAACGGTGCGAGTCCCGGATGGTTAAACAAATTAGTAGATTTCTTCAAAGAAAAATTGAAAATATCTCCTTTGGAAGTTTAACTTTTTTCAGAACCAGTTATAATTACTTGTCTTGAAACAAATGACTTATCATAAGACTCCAGTCGAGTCAAGTACAAGACACTGAAGACGGCTTTACTATCAAATACCAACTCGTCGTATGACAAGTGAAGACATTCCACTAAAAGCACAGATCCAGCTTAACTCTGCCAGTGCACAACATACATATTTTCCATTTTTCTGTAAATAGCTCGATGAATACTATTCGTTAACGCAATTCCACAATGGTCGGGCTCCATACAAAGGGACGGCCAAAACTACGAAAACATTATTTTGCGGATTGTATACTTTTTTTATCTCATTAAAAAGCAAATAAACTATATTTTCATGCGCACTGATTAAAAACTAATTTGAAAATGTTTTTCATTGTTCTTAGAGGCGTCAAAGTGGCCCAAATGGAAAATGTGAAAAAAGCACTTTTTGCACATATTTTCACATTTCCAAGATAGAATAAAATGTTTGAAAAAAATGTCTAGTTCGAGGTAATTGTTTTAAGAAAAGTCTAAAAGAGCACTGATAGGTGGATATGTCCCACCACCACCGCATTCAATGCTGAAATTCCCGTCGTATAAAACTTATTGCGAGCAAATCGCATGAGTATAAGTGCCAAAAATGTGTTTTTCCTTTACACTTAATGAAATTATAGTATTTTGAACATAATTTGTGGACGCGTTGACCTATTAAACTCATTTTTCAAGAGCAACACTGAAACAAGATCCTTTGATGAATACATACATCTTTTTTGTGAGCCAATCGATAATAGCAATTTTTTATGCTCATTTGTACATACATACGCGCACATGCGAACAAAACTACGCACATCAATACACAGTGTATACATTATCTCAATTTACCGATTGATATTCAGCAGTCGGCTTTCCAGGCCTTCTATCAAAAAATCAGTTTTGGAGTGAACCCCTCGATGTCTCTCCAAAATACTCCAATTTGAATCGAAATGTGTCCCACATTTCTTCGTTAAATCAATTCAATAAAATCTTCAGTTTTAGCAATTCTGCTGTATTTTAAAAATATCCCAAAATAATTCGAAATAATTCTTTTTGTATGTCTGAAAACATTTTTTTCAAATGTCAAAAAATATTCTCAAATAAACGAGAACAAAAAAAAAATGCCCTTAAGTTTATTTTTTATTTTTGGTAGGCAGAGCCCCAAGATCCCATAAAATAGGCTAAATGTAACATCAAACATTTTATTTCCTTTAAAAGTCTTGATGGACCGGAACTGCGGGCAGTTGGGTGGATTATATTGTTATTGTTGAAATCTATGTTATTATCGCGGTACAACTGGATGACTTTCCCGCTGTAGTGACAACTCGCTAAATTTGACCAAAACTTCACTGGACCTTCATGTGCTTTCGTGAAACTTAGTACGCGGTTTTTGAGACATTCTTCCTTGTACAGCTTAGAGTCCATCGTCTTATTCGTCACGAACACTTTGGTCTTTGCTCTGCAGCTGCATATCCTTCGCTAAATCATCAGTTTTTTTTTGGCAAATTTGTCCATAAAAGCAAACTTAATCTCGCAGGAACAACTCCTCGTGCCGTCACCATGCAGAATTTTTTGCCAGGATGCTGTCCTAAATCCATTTTGACGTAGGTTCCACCGTCGATGAGCAGGAATATCAACGGGGGTGTACAGTTTTTTTTTTCTCTCCTCTCGGCTTCCATCTGGAATAATTTTTAACTCGCTGCACGAAACACCATTCGCGAAGTCGAAGCAAAATTCTTCACACAAACAATGACAGTTCTTTATGGGTTTTTACAGTAGAGCAACAGAGAGGAGGAGATGGCGGCCATGTTTCACTCAAACTCTGACAGATAGCAATGCGATTTCCCATAGGAGGAAAGAGCAGAATTTGCTTCGACTTCGCGAATAGAAATTTATACCACAGAAAGTGGGCACCTAGGTAGACATACCGCTGTAAAATAATTCTTGCAGCGGTCACTTTCCGTGCCGCTGCAATACAATAAATGATTCCGGATTCTAACTGGACATAGCTTTCTAATTTTTGCAAGCAAATTTATTAATTGATCTATTGGATAAGATTTTAAAGCTGACAATTCCGCATAAACATTGATTTTTTTTAACTCCACTATTGGTACAAGTAATAATGGCTGCGATGGATTCATTCCATAAAATAATAGAATTTCATATAAAAGAAATCATTTTTACATTTTTTAAACCTATTGATAAGTGTACCATTTCTTCTGGAGAATTATTATTTTGCAATGTGATTTGATCGATGCAATACGTTCAGAATATTCACCAATCACGTTGTTTTACAAATATGATTAAATTTTCGCATTTCACCAACCTTCAATAAAAAATACTCATAAATCTGGGAATCATCTTCAATTCCGACGAAAATAATTCGACAATATGCCAAAAAACGCCTTCGCAGATTTGCACTCCGCTGTGGACATTATCATTTCTGGGAGGTCAGTCGCATCGGTCCAATACACACGAGTTAAGATGGACCCAGTGACTGCATTATTATCGATCTCCAGTGCACAGACAGGCTGCCGATCAGCATCAAGAGCGCAGGAGCGCAGATTATCGATGGCCACCTCACTACATATTGTCTTTCTCAGCTGCGCGAAAGGTCATTGTCGTGTGTGGAATCAAAAATGCAACGAACGATAAAATGATGTCGTTGGTAGAGATGGTGGCAACAGCCGAACAGATTTGGAGAGAACTTATTCGAGCGAGTCACCTTCTTTTTGGCAGATTAATTCTCAAACACGATAAAGGCGTGGAGAAACATTCCGCCATAAAATCGGTTGAAGATAATTAAAATTTATGTAATTATTGATTCTTGAAGTCGTTAAATGCCTGCTTAGCACATGCAACGCAAAATACGATCATTAAAATTGTTTTATCATCTACCCGGATGATTTAAGGGAGGCAAACAAAAATTTGCTTTTTCGTGAAGGACAATAATCAAAGAACCGTAAAACTAGTCCTTGCAGTGCCCTGTACGAATGATATCCCGCTTTGAATGGGATAATTTTTTTTTGGAGATTGTGTTTTCGAATCTCTAACTTGATATTGAATATTGTGTAAACAATGTAGATATTGTTTCATTGTAGAAATAATTTCATTAAAAAAAAGATAAAACAGTTCCAAAATTGATTACATCGGGTCGTATTAATAAAAAAGTAGTAAGTTCGAGTTTACTACATTTTGAGTAGTAAACATCATGTTCGTTAATAATGGAGACTTTACTACACTATACATTTCGAACATACTACAAACAACTACTGCGGTATGAATAAAAGAAGTGTTTACTACTGATTTTGGGTAGTATGCTCTAGAAGTTGCTACTCATGTTTAGATGCAGATTATTCATCAGAGTCGAAGTGATCGCCTGTTTTTAAACACATTAACGGAACATGAAAAAAAACATATATCTTAATTGCTGATTACCTACAGAAAATCTTGAAATGATCGTCGTGATGAGATAATCTCTTGTAAGAAAAGAAATTCTCGAAAAGATTTTCAAAATTTTCTTATTTTGGAATTCCGACGAAAGTGTGGAAATTTTTTTTTAACAGGTGAAAAAGAAAACAAAAACAAGAAAGATTTGTGGGAGAAATTCGATAAGTACTTTTTCTGGAATGTAATTTGAAGGTGTTATTGAATCATTTCGATACGGTTGTTTCATAAGGGCCAATGTTGCAAAAGTAAAAAATGCCTTTTCCTGCAAATTCCTCAACAACTAGGAACGCTCCCAGCTATCAATCACTTGGAACTGGTGGCGCTTCACGCCCTCTATCGAACGGAAGTGGAAAATTCCGCCAGAAGTTTCTTGTCCTCCTGAAATCAGCAGAAGAAGTCAATGTTTACGTTTGCGACTTTCACCCTTTTGAAACAACAATGTCGATTTGTTTGTTTGAGAAACTGCATATTCATTTTACACAATTTCGAGAGAACAACAAAAAACTTAAAAAAAATATTTACGCTTAGTGGAATGTCTTCAACTGTCTAAGACGAGTTCAGTACTTTTCATTTAATTCCACTACGTTTTATTATTTCTACAGTTACGTATTTTGACCTCAACTGTGAGGCCGTCTCCGGTGTGTCGCAGTTGACTCGACTTGTGGAATTAGTGGAATTAAATTGAAAGTACCAAACTCGTCTTAGACCGTTGAACAAAAAACTGCTTTTCAACAAATTGGCACCAAATCTTTCGATTTCTTCGATACAGATAAATAGTGGAGCTAAAAGCTAAGCTAAAGCTAAGCTAAAGCTAAGCTAAAGCTAAGCTAAAGCTAAGCTAAAGCTAAGCTAAAGCTAAGCTAAAGCTAAGCTAAAGCTAAGCTAAAGCTAAGCTAAAGCTAAGCTAAAGCTAAGCTAAAGCTAAGCTAAAGCTAAGCTAAAGCTAAGCTAAGCTAAGCTAAAGCTAAGCTAAAGCTAAGCTAAGCTGCTAAAGCTAAGCTAAAGCTAAGCTAAAGCTGGCTAAAGCTAAGCTAAAGCTAAGCTAAGCCTGGGTGGCTAACAGCTGGGGTGCCTGCTGGCCTGCTAAGCTGGTGAGCCAGGGGCTGGGGGAGCTGGGTGCTGCTAGTGGCTGAGGTGAGCCTGGGCTCAGGGGCTGCTGGCTGGGCTGGGAACAGGTGGGGTGAGCCTGGGGCTCAGAGCTGGTCAGGTGGAACAGCCCGGGTGCTCAGCTGGTGGGGAACAGGGTGGGAACAGCCTGCTCAGCCTGGGCTCAGCTGGGAACAGTGGGCTGCAGGGCTGGGAAGCCTGCTGGGAACAGCCTGCTCAGGTCAGCCTGCCTGGAACAGCCTGCTCAGCCTGGGAACAGCTGGAACAGCCTGGGGCTCAGCCTGGCTGTCAGCCTGGTCAGCTCAGCTGCTGCTCTTAACAGAGTGGCTCTGGCTTCAGCTGCTTCAGCTTAAAGCTGCTCAGTTGCTAAAGCTGCTAAAGCTGCTAAAGCTAGCTGCTTCAAAGCTAAGCTAAAGCTAAGCTTGCTAAAGCTTAAACTAAAAGCTAAGCTAAACTAAACTAAGCTGTTAAAGCTAAGCAGCTAAAGCTAAGCTAAGTCAGCTAAAGCTAGCTAAAGCTGCTAAAAGCTGCTTGCTAAGCTGCTAAAGCTAAGCTTGCTTAAAGCTTGCTAAAGCTAAGCTTAAAGCTTCTAAAGCTAAGCTAAAAGCTAAGCTAAAGCTAAGCTAGCTAAAGCTTGCTAAAGCTAAGCTAAAGCTAAGCTAAAGCTAAGCTAAAGCTAAGCTAAAGCTAAGCTAAAGCTAAGCTAAAGCTAAGCTAAAGCTAAGCTAAAGCTAATCACAATGACACTTTGATATTACTTTTAGAAAATTCAAATATCCTTTTATTAGTTGCACTTACTTAGTTAAGATTATAAAATCGCTTAGATGGAGTAAAATCAAAGAGCAGAATTTCTTCAATAAAGTGTAGGAAAAATCATGAAAAAATTGTGATCTTGGCTGATTACCTTTTAAATATTTATTTTATGATTTATCTTGGCTAAATGCAGAAAGACAGTATCACTAATAGTTGAACTATTTTGGGTTTTTCATTTGGATAAGTCCAGAGAAGTCGGTGAAGTAGCATAGATGTGTGTGTGATATAGTTTGATTGGAATGTTGCACTGGCTCTATAAACATGAGCTGCATGAGCTCGCAACCAAACAAATCAAAATATTTCCTCCTCCAGTCAAGTGACACGTGAGCCATGTACTTTCCTGTTGTGGTTGAATAGAAAAACAAACACTCATCCACCGGGTGATGAAGATCTCACACTCATCATTCCGTCAAGATGGGACGAGCAAGTCATTCGTCGATGATGCCGATCTGACATGGTTCATAACGGTGGCTTTGCAATGCACAGACTTGTCGGAACTATTCTTTGAACATCGTCGCGCTGACTGCTGAGAACTCTCCACACGAACGTTGGCAAATAAACACTGAAATCCTGACGCCATGTATGCTGCCAAGTATGTCCGTATTAAACGACGAAAGCCAAACTGTATGAATAAGCAGATACGAACTTATATTTCTCATTAGAAAAATACACAAATTCACCATAACATTCCTATCAATCGTTATTTGGTAGGCAAGCTTTAAATAACTATCGTTTGGGGCATTATTGGACAGGGGAGAGAGTTATGAATCACAACAGTTTCACTTTTTCATCGCTTTAAAAACGTGTCACATAAAAACTTCGTTTACATCGTTCTATACGATTCGCCGCTATGCGTGATTGCTTGCTGTTTTCCTCGAAAATAATCATCCAATGTTTTCTTTACCATCATGGTTTGAGCACAGTATGTGACCCACTTCCACGTTCGGTATTGGCACCACTGACTGGCTGCGTCGTTCGCAAGGAAGGTTTTTCTCGCCTTGCTGCTATCAGCGAAGACAAACGGTTTGCGGAGGGTTGTAAGATAATTTACATTTTTGAACCCAATCAAATTAATCATTGAGCATCGGACTGAGACAGCAATATGAATTTTACATTTCTTTGTCCAGAAGACCTACTTGATTATCCCATTCTGGGGTACATGCATCAATTTCGATAAACAGGAAGTCTACAAAGCCACAAGCGACGACGTCGACTACACGCCAAAGGAGAAGTGCGACAAAATATCACATTTTTCATCATCCTCCGATATGAGCAGCAACGGCGCGGCGAGGCGACCGTATCCTCGCCATTTTTTCTCCCTCCGATAAAGGCTTATCTTTACGGCGCATTTTATTTGCTTAAATTTGCTTGTAGCTCATAATTTCCGAGACTTTATTAAACTTTCGCGGGAGCACATGCACCGCCAGTTGTGGTATTGAAATAAGACGATCGGCGGATGATGGTACAGAGAGGCCCCGTAGACGCAATGGCAGATGGTGACGGTTATTGTTCATCGGACGATTCTGTTTTCGGACCGCAGAGCTTGGGGTCATTTTTCCTCTTCGGGTGCATCCAGACCACGCGCGTACCGAAAAGAAAGCCGGCTGGGTGAGAAGGAGGGACGATAATTTTTATCTTAACGATGCATGCTCGTTGAAGCTTATTGATTCAATATTCCCATTACCGCTCGTTAATGGTCCCATCGAGACCGGTGTGATGAATGGAGTTATTCGAAAAGCTGGCGAAATTGGTTTGGATGTGGGCACCGTTATGCATATCTTGAGATATTTTGTCCGAAATTATCGTAAGTTACTGTGACAAATAGTGTACGAAATTTATCATAAATTTTTATGCGACTTGGAAGGGAGCCTAAAAAATATCGCCAGTAACCGCATGTATGTGGTCGTGAATCAACGATATTTTTTGCGCAAAATAAACTTAAAAATCTTTTCTTTGCACGTGCGATTTTAGAAACTATCAACGAAGGCCGAAGTCGTTATTGGTAAATAATAAAAATTTATTGATTGCAGTCAGTTATTAATAAATTCTAGAGTTGCATTCTATTGTCAGTGAAATGAACTAAACATGGTATATGTTCCCTTAGTTGTGTTTGCACCAATAGTGGATGCAAACATGTAGTGGGGTTTTAATGAGAATTGACATAATTATATATTTTACGATGGTTTCAGTTGATGCGCGTGCTTCAAATATCCTGTTAAATGTTCTAAAATTTCGCTTGAAAAACTAGTGAAAACAATCATTTTTCATAATAAAATTTCCTCCCTTGCACCTATAGTGGTGCAACAACTGTACCAATAGTGACGAGTCTCTGAAGAAATCAGTATGGGAACAAACATTATTTTTTACCACTACTAAAGGAAAAGTGTACCCAGTAGTGGAGCAAGTAATATTTGGAAGTTGTTGATGTCAATTGCCTCATGATATACGAATGCAAAAATGGTAACCTGGCTTAGAAACCTCGCAGTTAATAACTGTGGAAGTGCATAATGAACACTAAGCTGCGAGGCGGCTCTGTCCCAGTGTGGGGATGTAATGCCAATAAGAAGAAGAAGATGTCAAATAACATCAAACTCATTTTTGTCAGCAAAATTATTGATAAACTATGATATTAAAGCTGGAAATTTCCCAAATTAATGATTTTGAAAAAAAATATTGTCTTTTGTGGATCTACTTATACCTACTCTATTGGTACCATCTTTCTAGTTCAACAAACAAACGAATAGAAAGACAATGTTGTTGTTATAAAATTAACTCAGTGTCTGAGCATTTATCACCATGGCTGTACAATTTGTTTGGCATTTCTATACTAGCCATTGCATGGCTATGTACCTTGTGCTGCAAGTACAATGGATACTCTATGATCAGGAAATCGACAATGTTTCCCACACGAAAACATCCTAGATCGGACCAAGAAGCGAACCCGCCATCTCCGGATTGGTAATTCTACGTCTTTGCTAGGAAGGCTAACTGGAGACACCACCCTTCATATCAAATGTATTGATTTGCTGTAATTTCTCCCTAACTCGATGTTCTGTAACTAGATATTTTCCCTTACTCGATGAAATTCAAAGTACCGTAAGTCGTGAATTCCGTAAGTCGATAGCCACTTACTCGATATTATCTAAATCGAGGTAATTCTCCAATGCACTCTCGCCACGCTGACTCGATGTTCATCAGAAATGGTTCACATGCACGATAGACACGGTGTCGGGCCATTTGACCGAATAGTTAAACATAAAGATTGTGAGAAGTGGAAAGTGAGTAATGAAAAGCGAAAAGTGAGAGAAGGAAAGTGGGAATTGGCAATTGAGAAGTGAAAAGTGAAAAGTATGCAGTAATAAGTGAGCAATGAAAAGTAAGAAGTGAGAAGAGGAAATTGAGAGTTGAGAAAAAATAAATTCAAAGCGTGAAGTGAAAAGTGAGAAGAAAAACGTGGGAAGAAGAAAGTAAGAAGTAAGAAGTAAATCTTAAGAAATGAAAAGTAGGAAGTAAGAAGTGGAAAGTAAGAAGTGAGAATTAAAAAGTGAAAAATGAAGTGTAAAGTGAGCTTTTTCCTTTGTTTGCTCCTTATTCCCTCTTCTTTCTACTTTCATTCTTTTTCCTTTTCCTTTCACTTATTTCTTCTTCTTTGTAGCCTCCTTCCTTCCTTCAAAAGAAGTCAGAAGTGATAAGCAGGAAGTTAGAAGTGGGAATTGAGAAGTGAGAAGAGAGTAGTGAGCAGTGAGAAGAGATAAATGAAAAGAAAAAATAAGAATAGAAAACTGAGAAATGAGAAATTCAAAGCGAGTTGCGAGAAACGAAAAGTGCTTTCAGAAGAAGAAAGTGAGAAGAAGCAAGTGAGAAGAAGAATATGAGAAGAAAGTGAGAAGTAAGAACTAAAACTGGGGAGTGAGAAGGGAGAAGTCGAATGTGTCTGTTAAGAAGTGAGATGTAAGAATCCAAAATTGGGAAATTGATCCTTATTCTTTCCCATTTCTCTTTTTGCTCCCTTCTTTCTTCTTCCTTTGCTTATTTTCTTCTTTCTTCTACTTCCTTCCTTCTTTTCTTTACCATTTTCCTTATTTCTTCTTCTTTCTTCCGTTTGCATCCTTCTTTTTCTTCTTTTCTTCCTTATTCCTTCTTTCTCCTTCCTTTCTCCTTAATCCTTAGTCCCTTTTCCTTTTTTCTCATCCCTTCTTACTACTTCCTTCATCTTTTTTCTCCTTTCTTCTCACTTTTTCCTTCTCTCTTCTTCTACCTTCTTTCTGTCTTATATCTCACCAATCTTTTAGGGTCATCCGCAAAGTACGTCACGGGGTTTGAGTAGCGTGACGATCCATACAAAATGCTTAGGGAATTCATGCAAAAAGCGTGACGAGGGGGAGGGTTTTTTTTCATGACAACTTTTTGCGTGACGTACTATATAAGATCTTCCTATTATCACTTCTCAGTATAATACGTATGAGTGATGGTCGGAAGAGTATGGAACGATTACCGTTTTGACTCAAATCCCGAACAGACTCATATTCCGTACACTTCCACATGAAGATTTCGGCATCAACTTCTAACGTTCATTCATTCAGGTGGTGGGTTACCCATACAATCCAACACTACTGATGGAAGCAGTGAATCCCTTTCTTCCATTACTGGCGCTGGATTGATTGGATGAGCACAAATTAGCTCACCAGAGACGTGAGAAGCTCTTGTTGAAAAAGCAGTTTCGCCTTTTGAAATGTTGGTGCCGATTTATCTGGAATATTTCGTTATTATTTTATCAAGCGTAATTCATAATATCCACTTGAAAGAGTGCTTTCGAACCTATTGAAAAGAGACTTTTGAGCATCTTGAAATGACGTTTCTGAACCTTTGGAAAGTAGGCATTAAATCTTCTTGAAAGAAGAATTCCGAGCCACTCGAAAGGAATTTTCCGAGCCTCTTGAAAGTGGGCTTCCGAGACTCTAGAAGGTGGGTCTCTGACCCTTTTGGAAGAGGCTTTGAGCCACTGGGGGTTGGCTAAAAGAATTCTAAGCCCCTCGAACGGAGGTTTCTGAGCTTTTTAGAAGGGGGCTTCCGAGCCTCATGAAAGGGGTCTTTCGAGCCTCTTGAAATGAGGTTTGTGCATCTTGAAACAATTTCTGAGCCTTTTGAAAGTAGGCTTCTAAGATTCTTGAAGGAGCCCCGAGCCCCTAAAAAGGAAGTTCCCGCGCCACTTGTTGAGAACCTCTGAAATGAGGCTTCCGATCCTTTTGAAAAGAGGCTTTCAAACCACTCGAACCATCGAAAGGAGGTTTCCGAACCTCTTGAATGGGTCCTTCCGAGCCGCATGAAAGGGGTCTTTCGAGGCTCTTGAAAGGAGGCATTGATCATCTAGAAATGACGTAACTAAGCCGTTTGGAAGTACGCTTCAAGCTTCTTGAAAGAATTTCGAGCCACTTGAAAGAAAGTTTCCTAGCCATTCTAATGGGAACTTCCAAGCCTCCTGAAACTGGGCTTCAGAGCCTTTTGAAAATAGGCTTTCGAACCGTTTCTGGGGGTTGGCTGAAATAATTCCGAGCCCCTCGAAAGGAGGTTTCCGAGTCTTTTAAAAGAAGGCTTTCGAGCCTCTTGAAATGACGTTGCTGAGCCTTTTGAAAGTAGGCTTCCAAGCTTATCGAAGAAAGAATTCCGAGCCCTCGAAAGAAAGTTTCCGAGCCACTTGAAAAGGGGCATCCAAATCTCCTGAAAGGGGCTTCTGACCCTTTTGAAAAGAGGCTTCCAAACCACTTGAAAGGTGGCTGGCTGAAAGAAGAATTCCGAGCCCCTCGAAATGAGGTTTCCAAAGGGGGTTTGAACGGAAGCTTTCGAACTGCTTTTATGCCTCAAGGCATAAATGAACCTTCAAATTAAATATTTTAGTTAAGATGTATATTTTTATCATGAATTTGTGTCGATCAAGTAGATTGCTTTTGAAGATTTGTTTTATCTTTTGTCCCATATACGCCCTTCATACACTGTCTTGGCTATGGTGGAGAAGATTCGATATGTTCTGATTTAATGGTTGCTATGCATATTATGTACAATACAAAGTCTTGCAATTTAAATTTATACAATTATTAAAACTTTACCGAACATTTTTTTATTGGAACTGTAATAGGTCCGCCATTACGCATTTTCATCCGAGGTACCTCCAGGGATCAGTGAAGGTTCCCCCGGGGGTACATGTACTCCAGGTTGAGAACCGCTGGGATAAATAAACGAGTTTTCTCGGCAGGCGTATAGATCAAGGACATTATAATTATCCACCAATGATAACGTTGAAATTTTGAATTTTAGTGCATTTAATTTGGTGTTCGAAATTTGAGTCAAAGTGTTCGTTTGAGACAAAGTTTTCCAGGATAAAGTCATTCAGTATTGATAGTTACAATCAACAAAATATGATTACCAAGCGCTTGGCTCCACCCCACTACCCCGAGTAACGGTACCCCGATTTCCATTACACCGAAGGCCACTACCACGAATGGTACAGTACCCCAAAAATTCATTACCCCGAATTCCCATTCCCATCCCCCCACACTACCCCGAAATCCATTACCCCGAAAGGCCATTACCTCAAAAACATTTCGATACAGTTACCGATGAATCGCAAAATGAAAATATTTGCAAAGCTAAAAAAATATGCTACTTAGAGTTAGGGCGAAGCCAGAGTAAACGCGACGAACGATGCGACGCGACGCAACTCACGTAAAAGAATAACAATCATTATCAACAGGCTGTTAAATTGCACTGTCGCGTCGCGTTTACTCTGGCTTGCCCCTTACTTAGAGAAACACAATGAAAAATCTGCTCAACCAACATTTTCGAGAAAATTATTCAGCTCTTTTTAGGTGGAATGTTTTTAGTGTCATAAGACGGGTTTAGTACAATTCATTCTGGGGGACGCCATTATTATCTGGGAAAGTGCTATTGAACGAGATACGAGATAATGCTTTCTTGCATTTAGCGCATCTGTCCGGCATGAAGCTAGCAAAGAAAATAATGCCTTCTTCAACTATTTCCTTCCCAATTATCGAAATTTTCAATAACAAAAGGTAATATTAAGCACAGCTTTATAGTTTCATTAGACTGCTTATATAATCAATTTTGTGTTTAAAAATAGTGAAAGTATTGAAAACATTCAAGAAAAAATTTGAATTACATTTAAACTTTTTTTTCTATCCACTTTTTTAAACTATGGAAAATAACTTTTGTTCTAGCATTATTCCTTCTGAAAAAAGACGTGAGAAGGACAGGGTTTAATGTATGCGTTTTCCCGGTATAATTCGAACAGAGGATATCGATGCAACAGTTTCGATGCCTTCGTCAAATGAACGCATCTGCTCGGTATGAGATAAAAATAAGAAATAATGCCTTCTTTGAATCAACGCGTCTGCCCGGTATAAGGCGAACAGAAGAAATAATCCCTTCTTCAAATGAACGCGTTTGCTCTGTATAGGGGAGATCAGAAGATAATTCCTAAAAGCAAACAGAGTAGATAATGCTTTCTTTTAATGAATGCGTTTGCCCGGAAGAAGGCAGATAGGAAAAAAAATCTTCTATAAATGAACACGTTTATCCGGTATAAGGCAAACAGGGTGCATAACGGCTTTTTTATTGAACGCGTTTGCCGGTATAAGGCAAACAGAGAAGATGACGCCTTTGTTAAATCAACGCGTCTGTCCGGTATAAAGCAAAGAGAAGAATAAGGCAAACAGGGTAGATAATGCCTTCTTTTAATTAATGCATTTGCCCGGTATAAGGCAAACTGGCAAACTGTGAAGATAATGCCTTCTTAAAATCAACGCGTCTGCCCTGTATAAGGCAGAAAGAAAAAATGCCCGGTATAAGGCAAACAGGTTAGATAATGCCTTCTTTAAATGAACGCGTTTGCTCGGTATTAAGCGAACTGAGAAGATGATGCCTTCTTAGAATCAACGCGTCTGCCCTGAATAAGGCGAATATAGGAGATGTAGTCTTCTTTAAATCAATGCGTCTGCCCGGTATAAAGTAAGATAAAAAGACAAAAGGAGGACGCCTTCATTGTCCTTCTAGCTGCTTGTCGTCTGTCGTTTTTCTTGTCGCAACAAGGTATAACAACGGCTTTTCATACACTATTGAAGCCACATTTCTACAAATAGAGGTGTGCGCCGCCGTGCCACGCCTCCGCCGCCGGTAGTTTTTGGCACTCCGCCGTCGCCGACAATCTTACACCGGCGCGCCGCCGTTTAAAATTTGTCACACCCCTTATCTACAGTTTTCCACGCCGATTCAATATTGAAGAAGTCTGTAAAATTTCCTGTTTGATCTCTTCAACATCTCGTTGAAACACTAGAGAAGAGAATACCAATGATTATATTGAAAGTTTAATACAATTTTTTATCAAAAATTCTAAAAACTCTCTGTAAAAACTAAGAAAAAACTCGCGTTAAGTTCCGAGATTTTTTTGATGTTTTGAAGTTTCGAGAATTATTTGGAATAACCAAGTGGAGCTCTTTGGATTTGCCAACGGAAATTGTTTGGAATTTCAGCAAAAAGTTCTTCAGATTTTACATGAGAATCTCAAACGTCTAAGACGAGTTGAGTACTCTCCATTAATTCCACCAATTATTTTGATATCTTTGCGAATACGTTTTTCGACCACAACTGTGTGGTCGTCTTCAGTGTCTCGTACTTGACTCGACTTACGTACGAGACACAGTTGGGGTCGAAAAACGTATTTGCAAAGATATCAAAATAATTGGAGGAATTAAATCGAGAGTACTAAACTCGTCTTAGACGGTTGAATACATTCCACTAAAAAGAGCTTAAAATATTTTTATGAGAATCTCATCAGGATATTGTTGTTGAAGTCAGAAGTTGTTCCAAATTTCTACAGAAAATATTATGAATATCCGCGGAAAGTTTTTGTTGAGTTTCTTTTGAGTACTCTTCAAAACTTACAAAGAATATGCTTCTTGTGATTTGAAGTTGCTTTAACGTTGATTTTCTCAATCTAGATTAATGAAGATGACCAGTTTGGTTTGGGATAGCCAACATTAAAGCAGACAATTATTCTTCCTTGGAATTTTCAAAAATTCTTCAGGTCTTCCGCGGAAGATTATTCAAAATGTAAATTAAGAAAAAAAAACTCAACGGAAAATTGCTTTAACTTTTTTAAGGATTTTCTTTGGTTTTCTATTTGTTAGGGAAAACGACTTTTTTGGTCAAATTACCAGTTCGGTCGTATTTTGCTTTCACCCTATGGAATATCCCAAGAATTTCTTATGGACAATACACTAGTCGTTAAATAACTGCAACATATTTACGTTTCAGTTAGCGAATGTCGTTCGATAACTGCAACGCATTCTAGACATCAAACGGTTGTCAGTCGACGTCAGATGCAATAGAATTGTACCTGATTGCGCAACACAATGCAGCTATCATCGACTTTGTTTGAAATCGTTTTGAAGTTCAGAGGTCCGATAACTGCAAAACTGTTGCAACTATCGAATTGCAGTCGAAAAGACTTGGAATTATCGAACGTCTGCTGTACAATGAATTTTCCTTGGAAATCCAACGAAATTCCTTAAAAACTCCGAGCAATTTTCCGTTGAAATCCAAATATTTTATTATTGAAATCTACATTTTGAGCAACTTTGCGCGGAAATTTGGAGGAATTTTCCATTCAAATTCCGGAGAATTTCTCGTGAAAATTTCAGAGAATTTACTATGAAAACTCCAGGGTCTCCCACGGATATTCTGAAGAATTTTTCTGTTTTAACGATGGTCATGTCAAATTAGCCGTCTTAATTTTTCTAGACTGAGCAAGCTAACGTTAAAATAAACATTCAACTAGCCGCAGAAGAATTTTCTAGGTAAATTTCGAAAAATATTCAACAGAAACTCAACAGGAGTTTTCCGCGGATAATCCGAACATTTTTCTGTAGTAATTTGGAACAGTTTCTTATGTAAATTCCAAAGAATCTCCTGCTGAAATTCAAAACAATTTTCTTTTGGATTACCAAAGCGCTTCTTTTGATAATTTCGAAAAATTCTCTAAACTTTAAAGCATTTCCGCGAACAAACCGAAATTAATTTCCAAATGAATATTTTGGAAAAACTTGAAGAATTTTGACGTAGGACTTACGTCTCTCTTTACTATACCGGGTGTCATTTCAAAATTTCTAAATCGGCCGCGTTACGCTGTGTTGAAAGATTTCAAACGTTAACAGCTTTTACCCTAGTGAACAGATTTCTGCAGTTAACCCCTCAATCGACAGCTTTCAAGTATGCCTTTCATATTAATGCTTGATAATATCCGAAACCTTGTTTCAATAGGCCTAAAACTGTTTTCAAAGCAAAACATTGAATTCACGAAAACCTATAAATATGAGTACCGCATCATTCTTGCATCATTCCATTGCCACGTTTTGATTGGTGCAGACGTCAACGAATGAGCTCACGCTAGGTCTGCTAAGAAGGCATAAAATAGCGCAGCGCGAATTTTTCCTCTCAATCTGACCGAAACAGGCAAAGCAATAACAGCATCGCATCGTCGGAATTTTTGAACGGTTGCATCATCGTCTCAGCCACGCATTCGCAAACCTAAAGCCTTTTTAAGAGCAAGGCAGAATCGTCAGCATTCTCAGGTCAGCATCATCGGCATTTTCAGCTTGGCATTGTCGAGAAGCCAACAGTAAGCGCGGTACGGCGGTGTGTGACGATAGAGTGTCGACGACAACACTACTGATCAAGTTTTCTCGGCCGATGGCAGCAGCGGTTAAGCGTTTGGTATTCCTGCAGACATCGATTCATAATGTTTTAAACAATCATAAACTCCCAGTTGAACCGCTCAAGAGGAAATTTACATCTAACATTGTGAATGGATCTTTTCAGAACCACTAATATACTTACTAAAGAGTTTTTCGCAATAGAATCATTTTGAAAATGTAGTACAATCAACTAATTAGAGAGCGTTTGCGTGACAATTTTATTAATTCGCGTTCATGGCGATGAATTGTTACAAAATTATGTCTTCCTCGCTCACGACAAAAGAAAATGCGTTTCTTATTCTAAGATTTCAACGAAAATTTTTGTAATTTCTCCATTAGAATTCCAAAATTGTCACTGTTTTGAGTCTAAATATTTGAATTTAAAATTTGATTTATTTGTTGATGTGAATAGGTAAATAGCTACTGAATTTTGTGCAACTTTCAAACGTTGGTATATAAAGCTTTTGAATATTCTTGGTTAAAGCTTGGGAAATTCTAACAGAAATTGGTTGGTGACTTCCTGCTGGAAAACTTCCGAAAAATCTGTTGTTAAATTTTCAGGATTTTTAACAGAAGTTCTTGTAATCATAGCTAAATAAACTTCGAAGGAAACCGCAACGTGAATCCTTGGGGGAGTTCCTCGGAAATCGCTGCAAAAACCCTTCGGGAAAAAATTTTCCAAAAATTTTCAACAATTTTTTTTTCAAAATCAACATCAAAAACAATTTCTGCGGAAGCACTTAAAAGACGGGTGTTCATGTCCTTCAACAGACATGTTTTGAATACGCCATGCTTTAGAATGGTTTAAAAATGACAACAAGTGGCGCCCTCTCCTCATAACATTTGTTTAATCAATGCTCAAGAGTGTAACCATGGAATTCAAACAGGGTTTGTTAATATCCGAAAATTGATGTTAGTAAATAACTACAAACGTTAATTTTGTTCTCGAAAACATTTGCTAACGAGAATAAAGCCCATCTAAATAGACATAAAACTAGTTTTCAAATAAACGTCCTTAGATATAGAATTTCATTTGTTTAAATAATCCTAAAACTAAATCCGCACAAAGTCCTAAAATCGTTATGTAAATCAGCGCCGAATCCGCGAAAACTGCAAAATCCGCGAAAATCGCGAAATCCGCTTAGTCGTAACAACCCTGAAATTGTACTTGGGTGCCGAATCCAATATTCTAGATATAACATTTTATGCGTGATTTTCATAAATAACATCAAAACTAACAGTGGATAATTTTTCTGACTTAACCGCGAAGTGGACGGAGGACTTCACTTGACCATGTCTTTAAAGATTCATAAGATGTCACATAATCTTATTTGGATAAAAAAAAACCACCGATAACAGCTCAAACATTAATAAACTATCAATCGATTTTTCATCAAATGTTGGATTTTTGGCATTGATAAAAAATATGTAGAAAACATTGTTTGATACTGACCGCACACAAAGCGAACGTGACTGAATGATCGTCCCATGTTATGAATTCTAAATCTTATCACCCGAAATCCCATGTCCGGGTGTTTCCTTCCTTCTACTACTAACAATGTTGTCTCAGAAAAGAACACCATACTTCCCACCTGAACTGCAATTCTAAGCTCGCTTGCCCGGCTTATTGGCCTGTATCAAGCGAAAAGTCCCGTTAAGAAATAAAAGCCAGCAGCGAGCAACAAGCGTAAAAAAGAAGAAGCCCTTCTCGAACGCGTTGATGATGATGACGCTTTGGCTGACAAAGAAGCGGGATACAAGACACTAGCTGATTGGCCCACCAATTGGGAAGCAGAGAAGATTCAAAATTAAGTATTTAGTATAAAAGAAAAGTACATTCACTCGCAGAGCATTCAGTCTTTTTTATACCATCACTAGAAATTAGCGGTTATTTGAAAAGATCGTTTTCTTACTTTTTGCACTTAGCCGAAGCAAACAGCCTTTTTCAAGGCTCTAAGAGTTGAAAATAATGTTCTCCTTCAGTCGCTATCGCACGGGTTAGAAGCCGCTTCAGTGGAAGGACTGAGATACAATCTACATCCCTTGCTAAGCCAACTTGTGGTTTATTTCAGGCAGTCCTTCAGTGGGAAGGTTGCCACTGTCGAGGCTAATATTTCGTGACCGGACAGATACTTTCTGATTTTTTTTGATGATTCTTGTTCGAGGTAGATTTGATTTCTGTGTCGGTTTGATGAGAAGATTTTGCCAAGGAATGGTATGCAACGCCGATTATTTATCCAAAATAATTGATGTGAGAAATTTGGACATATTATGTATCTTAAAGGTATGGTCAAGTCAAGTCCTACGTCCACTTAGCGGTTATGTCACAGACATTACCCACTGTTCGTTTTTGAAGAAGTTCATCAGATTTTTCAGGCGAAATTCGAAAAATTGTTCCGTTAATGTCTTGAAAATATGTTCCCGAAAAAAGCAAAAAAAAAAAATCTCAAAGAAACGTTTTAAAAAAATCGCCACGCCGATTCACGCTGCCGCCAGCTAAATTGGCTTTCGGCGTGACGCCGAAAATGCCGCCGCCACCGACCAAAATTAGAACCAACGCCACCGCCGCTGAATATCGGACCGACGCACACCTCTATCTACAAAAGATCGTTTAATTTATTCTGTCCAATTCTATATCTAAAGTATGTAGTCTTTGTTTAAAGTATAGCCTTGTCGTCGTGGACTTAAGTTTCCACCAACTCTCTGCACTTTTCTTGATAAAATGCTGCAAAATATATCTTCAATTTTAATATCTGGAAGGGCGGCACACGAAGTGGAACGGAATAACAAAAAATCATTGTTCTCCACTGAATTGAAACAATTCCAATTTGAAGAACGGAATGCACCGTCGAGTACTTGTTAGTAATACACAGTAAAAATCGCGGTGAAACTTTTTGAAAAAGATGCAAGGAGGAAGTAACGAAGGTGCTATTGATTATTTCGTAAACAACTGTTAATCATTCATAAGGTTTCTGAACAAACTTTTATTGAGAACCAATGGTTTTCATTGAAATGAATAATATACTTGAAATGATAACTAATTCAGAGTACTGGCTGATTCAGGGCAGTGACCCATTCGGGGTAGTGACTCATTAGGGGTAATGACGTTCGGGGTAGTGGCCTTCGGGGTAATGGCATTATGGGTAATGGAATTATGGGTAGTGTCGTAGAGTCCAAGCGCTTATATGAAAGTTTTATTCTTTCGCTAACCGGTGGAAACAATTGAGCTGACGACATGATAAACTTCAAGCTCCAGAGCGCTGATCAATTAGAAAAAAGCGGATGCGAGTATGGTGGACCTGCTGAACTTATTCTTCTTATTGGCATTACATCCCCACACTGGGACAGTGCCGCCTCGCAGCTTAGTGTTCATTAAGCACTTCCACAGTTATTAACTGCGAGGTTTCTAAGCCAAGTTACCATTTTTGCATTCGTATATCATGAGGCTAACACGACTTTTATGCCCAGGGAAGTCGAGACAATTTCCAATCCGAAAATTGCCTAGACCGGCACCGGGAATCGAACCCAGCCACCCTCAGCATGGTCTTGCTTTGTAGCCGCGCGTCTTACCGCACGGCTAAGGAGGGCCCCCTCCTGCTGAACACCTGGGCACTGTGGAATTGAAGGTAACGAAAAAGCAGATTTTTTTTAGCTGGACTTGGATCATCAAAACCTTTCCTAAGCCCAGAATCATTTTGTGGGGCATCAAAATGTACCTTCAAAATGGAACTAAAGTACTGGGATAAAATGTGATTGAAGAAATTTGAAAAAAAGATTAACAGCAAGACAATCTAAAAGGTTTATATCATCCAACAAAACTGTTACTCAAAAACTGCTCAGCCTATCTGGAAAAGATGTAAATTCCTTCTGCGGTTTAATAACAGGACACTGCTCGAGTAAATATTACTTATCCGATTTTCTCGCAACAAGTTGCATTCGACGTGGACTGAAGCATTAATCCCTTTGTATGGAGCTCCACCACTGTGGCTTTGCCGAATGACTTAAATTTACAGTAAGGATGACTGAAATTGATGACTGACTTCATGAATGCCCTCCTACAATGTTTACTAAAGAATAGGGTGAAAACGGTCATGGTTAAACTGCATGGTCTAGTTTTGAGATGCTTCTTAATCAACTTCTCCTCGTAGTGAACACTGGCAATCAAAAATATAAAACATAGAGCATGTAAACATTTCAGTAACTCCCCCATTCACTTCCCAGTCCCCTCTTTCTCTAATCGAGGAGTTTATGAGAGATACGCTGGTTAATTAATGTGAATTTATGGAGAAGCCACAACAGAATTAATTAGGCACCATCTTGAAAAGTAATCCGAGTGGTCACCAGTAAGATGTAATCAATCTAAATTTTCAGCTTAGTGCGATCTCTAGAATTTGGTCCCTGAATATTACGTTTGTGACTTTGTTGTATACTGCCCTTTTTCGTATAAGAGTCCTATATTTTAGTTTATTTATGTGTAAAAGAGTATCAAAATCTGCAATGTGTCTTTTATGAGAGTAAATATCAGGATGAGACAACACAAATGGGATTTGATTTTCAAATTTCTGGAACAAAGCCTACTATTTTATCAATTTTTCTTAAGGAGACAATTTTGGGCTCATTTCTGAAAGAAAATAAAAACCGTCAAAAATTTACATGGGACCCTTTTGCGAATCCTGGCAGTACTGTCACCTTGACAACCTCGTGGATATTAAGTCTCACTGAGTGCATATATTTTGTTTTCAATACGGCAAAATTAAGTTGTCTTTATATAGCGCAGTGTTTCAACTTGCCCCGATATGTGGGGCAAGTTGAAACAATGCATATAAAAAAATATTTTCAGTATACAAAATATTTATAAAAATGTTTGGTAAGGTTGCTTATTTTTTATGCATAATCTTTGGCCCGAACTATCAAACACCGCAAACGGATTAAAAATTTATCAAAGGATGATTTTTCCACAGCACTTCAAAGTTCAATTTTGAAAAAACCGTTTCAACTTGCCCCGGTGTACCTTATTTCCTTATTTCCTAAGCTTCAGTCAGGAGGACCGCATTTCCACCAAGTTTTAAAATACGCTTATCCTTCTAATTTATCCGAGTTGTAATGATCCCTGGAAATGGTATGGACTGAGAATCAACTGCCTGGTTCGAGGGAAAGTAGCCCAATTGTCTCTTATCCGAGTCTCTTATCAATCCTTCGTCGGGATTCCAATAACTTCGCATTTGCTTGTTCAGGTCCATCTCATATAACCTAATACTTTCAACCTTTCTTTGAAGTTTTTCTTTCCGTTTCTAAGAAAATGTTATTTATTAGTTCATTCCTTATTTATCTATTTATTCACTATATAAATAAAGAAGGACTGCGAGACAAAGTCGTGCTTATGCAAAGTAATATTGAATTTTATCGCATTACACCAAAATTAGAACGTAATTTGAAGAAATTTTATGCAAAACATATCAGTCATTTTGATTAAATACCAGAGGTCTATGCTACATAATGTTACGTGATTCAGACCCCCCAGCAACGCAGACCACTCACTTATTCTCAAAGCACACTGTTTACAGCCGACATTATTCAATTGGGTGATTGATAGGCCTTCGGCTGCTAGTTATGCAAAAGAAAATGATCATCCACTGGAAAACGTATCATATTTTCCATTGGCATGCCATATTTATGACTGTACCTGGAGACCAGCTCTCGGTTGCCCCCAGTGATAGATGCTTCCCAGTTGAACATTTCGCCATCGACCTACGTCCGCGTGTTGATGACGATGATGACAACGACGGTGTGCTCAGAAATTAATTCCCTTCCAACGCAGCGCAACGAGTCCACTTGAGTTCAGCCTCCGGATATGTGCTCCGCGGGTTCCATCCCAACTAAGACGGCAAACGACGTCCCTGTCTGAACTACTTGCTGTAACATTGTTGCTCAACGCAGATAGGGAACAGACCACGCTCGCCATAAATTATCATTCATTATGAATTTGTTATGTAATTATTCATGCTTATGAAATGTAAAAAGCAGCAGCACAGAAGGAGTTTCCGCTTCATTCCGTTCTGGAGCGCCCTCAATCAGTGTTGGCAAAGCATGGTGCATTCTCTTCGGAACCTAATATTTACCGAACCAATTAAGCGCTGCCAGCACTTCCGCTCTGATATGGGAAGATCTATTTATTACGCCACGCAGAATGTGGAATTTTCGTAAATTTTGTAACACCAAACCTTTTTCTTCCCGGAGCTTCTCTTTCTTAATTGAAGCATGACGTTATCTACGGCAGTTCCCCATCGGCTGAGATCTGTGATCCCGAATGCCCCAAACGAGTAGCAGCGGCCGATCCTTGTCCAGCATGCGCATATGATGTAGTAATTTTAATGGACTGTTGATTTTAACTGTTTGAAGGCGATCGCCAACCGCACCTTCTTGCTGCCATTTCATACCTACTCGTGGGCTGTTAAAGGCTCGACGGCACGATAACAAGAGACCCCGAAGGCCTTTTCCCCGGTGAACCTTCGAGCTGGATGAATTAAAAGCGAGCAAAAGAAATTTTAAACTAAATTATAGCCAATCAACAAGGGGTAGATTTATGACCACTTGACTTCGTGGAGGCTTTTTATCACCGTATTTTGGACATATGAGGGACGGGTTTCCGCCAATCGCCTGAGACCATGTTCGAATTTCAGTATCTTGTCCTTGGAACCCCGAGGCAATCGCCGGCTCTTGGAAATAAAGGGCACTCGAGTCAACTCCCGCTAAAAAGTAGTTACTATTTATTTGCCGAAATGTTCAAAGAATCGAATCATTTATCGGCTCATTAGCTTACATTTCAGGGTGCAGACCGGGCAATTGAGTGCAGGCGCCGAATCCTACGCGTCAGAATCTAAATTGCACACAGGCCACGCGGATTAAGCCTGGGCTGTGAAGTGGAACCGTGTGCTTGTCTTCCCTCGCTAATGCGGCTGGTCACGTTTTCACAAGTGTTTAGGCAAATAAACAGCAGCGGCGTGGAGGACCAAGTTTGGAGGAATTTTGTTTTCGTAACTTGTTGAATGGTCCCCGATGATGGCCGAGTAAACGATGAGAATGAAGAATCGATTTTGGTTGGTTCTCTTTTCTGGGTTAGTCAGTTTGTAGATCTTCTGGATGGACATGTGGAATGGTGACGGTTGAAGTGGGCATTTGTATTTGAAGTACTCAGACAGACATGTATGTAAGTGGGGCACATTGTTGGAAATGACCTACAACTAATTAGTGGCCATGGAATGCTGTAAGTGAATGCACTTTCATGTGTGGGTAGCTTTTCTTTCTTCATCTTGGCAAAAAACTTACTCGTTAGTTTGTAAGTTTGAATACTGAAAAGTCTATCGGTAATGTCGGTAATAATGTTGTTAACTATGTCCTGGCAAATTGTTATCGAATCCTAACAAATGAAAGTTGAGTTTTGACAATTGTTGAAAATTGAGATCTCCGGGGAAATATGTCTGCGTAAAGCTTGTTTTGACGACATCGACCTTATTGGAATTGATCGCAAAGCAGTAGTGGAGGCTTTTGTCCCACTGAAGAGGGAGACGGCAAGGGTAGGCTTAAGGCTCTATAAACCGTAATCAATACGATAATGACGAAGATTTTATTCGAATCTGCCTAATACTAATACAGTTTTGAACTAAATTCAATTTTTTTACGAACAAGCGATAGGGTAACGGCTGTAATTTGGACTGGGCTCATATTTTTAACCACCTCGATGAATTTTGCATTTATATCACACAAAACTAAATAAAACATGCAACATTCAAATTTTATTGCAAAAAGAAACCTTATGAATATGACCTTATGAATACTCATACATTTGTTTCTTATTAAATATATCAATTATTAAGAATATTTTCACGCATTTACCCTTTCCGGCTGGATTAAACCAAAACCAAGACGACATTGTAAAATTGAAGTCAATTTCAAAAGCTGTATATTTATTTGTACATAGATTCAAAACATTTGCAGTTTCATATCTCGAGCAAAACATTGTAGGCTTAAAACTGTATTCTGAGTCATGTCCAAAATAGGTTAATTTTTTATTTAACCGAACATATTTTCGACATATCTCTTTTTAAGTTCTAGATCTCTTAAAATAGGGGTCCCGTAGCGTAGTTGGCTACACGTTGGCCTTACAAGCGAATGGTCATGGGTTCGATTCTCAGCCCCTCCACCAAACCCTCGTCAGTCGCCGGATGCGCAGCCCATGCGGTAGCGTATTGGGGAACGCGTCTCACCGTCACGGTTGCCTGATGACGACTGACAACTTGTTCTTCTCGGAGGCATCCCTCCAACGGACCCGGCTTAATGGTAACTGAACAATGCAATGAACATTGGATTTACGACATGGACAAACGGACACAATGGACTCACGATGAGATGGGACTGGCAACGACAACAATAATGGTAATGGAAATCTAAAAATAGATTCTGTGTAGATTCTGTTCAGCAGAATACCACAGTAGATCTCAGCTTAGTAGCGGTTGTAACACAGAGTGCCTATCAAATAAAGAAAGGAATAAAAAAAATAAAAGATCTCTTAAACTTTTTGCTTTTTGCTACCAGAGGTGAGCCGGCCAAGGGCTGAAAGCCTCTTAAATACAGACAATAATAATAATAACTTTTGTTTTTACCAACCTTTTTTTTTCTCTTGTATCAAACCATTCATAAATTACTGTTCATACTGCATTTATAAATTACCGTTTATTGATGTAAGCCCTAGAAAAATGTCTATTGAACCAACATGTAACTGTTTTCATTATTTCCATACGAAAATAGTTAAGAAAGCTCCATGACAAGAACTAATCTTACTAGAGCTCTACGTCCGTGCTGCTTGCCAATGCAACAGAGTTCCGCGTTCTACGATTGTTTCATTTGGAAAAAGAATGTTCAAGGAGCAAGGAAGAACCGGGCAACCAACTACTATCAATGACGCAAATGGAACAGATCTGGCAAACTACTTAAAAAATATGGCAGGGTAGGACTGATCAGGTGCATACATCACGGCCATGGGTCGCACGTTTGTTTTGCTTTGATAATGCTGTACCAAATGGTACTGACATTTATATTAGTTTAGATATTGATATTGTTCTAAGCTTTTGAGTGCTTATTAAAATGTATTGCTTAACAAGGACTTTAAGAATGAAAAACGCCAAAAACGTTGGAGATCATTTATTTAATCAAATAGTAACATAACTTTGCAAGCAATTCAAAATTATTCGAGTGGTCCAAAATATGTTCAATAGGTGGTCCAAAATAAAAACAGGTGGTCCAAAATTAAATCTAACATATCTTCAGAATTTATGATAGTTTAGTTCTTTCGGTGGGATTTACAACATTTTTATCTATAAATCCTACCCAGTATTCGCCACTTTTTAGTTGCATAAGGAATTGATCAAGCATTACTACAAAATCCAACTTTTATTCGAAAAATTGTTCAGCCATCTTCTAAAGTGGTCCAAAATACCTCCCTTGCCCTAGTCATTAATTTTCAAAATATTGTGATGGAGTCTTCAGCCTTAACCATTAACTCTACCAAGACAAAGTACATGGTGGCAGGTAGAGATAGGGGAAGACCTAGTGGTGTTGGTGCAGAGGTAGTGCTTGATGGGGATGTGTTTGAAGTTGTTGAAGATTTTTTTTCCTTGGGACGCTTGTGACATGTGACAATGACATTTCCCGTGAAATGAAAAGACGTATTGCTGCTGCGAATAGGGCCTTTCACGGATTGCGTAACCAGCTTACGTCCCGCAAAATGCAGACGGAAACGAAATTTGCTCTATACAAAACTCTGATTCTACCAGTGGCCCTTTATGGACATGAAGCATGGACATTAAAAGAGGCGGAACGGAGAGATTTCGGGGCTTTCAAGCGAAAAGTGTTACGTACAATACTCGGAGGGAAACTAGAAAATGGTGTGTGGCGCAGACGCATGAATCATGAGCTGTATTAAGTATACAAAGAAGAAAATATTGTGAATCGTATAAAATACGGCAGACTTCAGTGGGCTGATCACTTAGTGCGAATGTTGGAAGAAAGAATACCGAAAACAATATTCAACAGAGAACCAGATAGGGGCCGGCGACTTCGTGGAAGGCCACGAACACGCTGGCTGCACGCGGTGGAATCGGACCTGGGGACCCTGAACGTTCGGGGAAACTGGAGGAACATCGCCCAAGACCGACTAATATACGCCAGGCATATGTGTATCGACGCTGTAGCCAACCAGGTATCCAGGTAGGAGAAGCTTGTTTTTTATGATTTTCTTGCAGGTTTATCAAAATATATCGGTTTTGATTAGCTGATTTGACAAACGTTAGGCAGTACATTTAATAATCTTTCATTAAATTTCAGAGGCTTATTTGCCGTGAAGCGATACGGAGCCAAAATCATGTTCTCTAATACAATTTTTCATGACCCTTTCCGGTTTTGGGGATCCGAGGTTTCGAAAAAACGTGAATACAGTAGTGATTTTAGGATGCTTATGTAATTTCGATGCTGATGTTCGCATATGTAGTTGACATTCTTGACGTTGTTTCACGTCTGTAACTGAACAAACATTTTCTTGGAAAACATCAACGAGAGGAAGAAATACCGACAGTCATTAAAATAGACAGCAAGAGGAATAGATTCCTGATGGGTTACGACAGACAAGGGATAGGGCGGACTATCATTACGGTATAACAACAGCAAAAATAGGACCCATTTTTAGCCAAAGATCGCTTTCTCATTTCCCGGTATCAAGCGATGAGTCTCAATTCGCCATTTGATCAGTGTGATGGTATTTCTAACGTTAAAGAAAGTGACAAATCTTAATCAGTAAGCCTCTTAACAGGGCTTTATCGTATAGAGAACACTCAAACACACGGGAACACAACTAATTCAACATGGCTGCCATGAACAATGCTGGAGCCAACTACACTACCCGAATCAACACGATTAAAATCAATTTTTTGGCAAAAAAAAACCAAAAGTGGATATAGTAACTGATCTGATTTTTAGTTCAACGGATCGCGTGGTAACTTATTTATGGAATACGACAGTCTTGAATATGCATTGAAGATAGTTGGAAGTCATGATAGGAAATACGAGGTAATGTACGATGGGCTACGATTGTTCGAGTACACGATTTACCGTCTCAAATGGATGATGACATGTGGAGATGGAGATTTATGGAGAGATTCTGTCTATCAAGAGTGAGGTCTGGGACACGCCACCACAACTGAAAGGACTACCTATCGGAGTCAGGCAATTCTATATCCGACTAAAGAACACCATCTCATCGTACATCTTCATGGTAACCACAGCAGCGTCAACATGAGGATGCAACGACCGAATTTTTTGCAAGGTTCTACAAATATTCCGAAACCTCCAAAACGGTCAGCGGGAACGGATTGGATTGAGCCTAGGATTGTTAATCTAAACGATTTGAAACACGATAAGAGTAGGAGAGGAGGTTCGGTTGTGAACACCCCTACGTATCTTTTGACAGATAACAGATGCTGTCATACTGACAACCGTTATTAGTTTGCTGTTTTAACATGATGTTTTGTGCTCAATATCAAACCGGATGGGGATCTCTACTTTAAAGTAGGGACAAATCTTTTTTTTACAAAAAAAGCAACACGAAAGTTTTTTTTTTGGCCTCTTTCAAAGTGTCATAAATTGAAGTGATTTAATGGCGATTGCCAATACAATTTCATTTTCTTTTCGATTTTTTTTTCTTCATTTTCCAAAATGGCTGCGAAATTCGGTTGTGGGCACCTTTATTGGTTCGGTTATGCATCTTTTTTTAGCTTAGTAATGCTAACAGAAACAAGAAAGGAAATACAATAAGTTAATACCAATGCAATGGCGACTAACAGTGGTAACTAATAGACTAATTTCATACACTATTGCTAGCTTTAATCTGAACAACATATCTAAATCTAAAAAAATTAACTCGCTTCAAACATTTGTAAACCTAATGGATGTAGACACAGGCGCGGCCACGTTCTTAGACGTGGGTAGGACAAAAACTGGATTATCAAATATGTAGAATACTTTTATGGAATTTTAGCTACTTTCCGGAGATCCTCTCGGATTTCAAGAGATTTTTTCGGACATCTTCAGATAAGTTATAAAACTCCCTTTGACTATTAGGACAATCATTGCATTCCCACTGTTTATAGAACCATTTCTAAAAACCATGTCTTCAAACATTTTTACCAATTTCCAGTAGTGATTATGGATTCCTGTAAATTTTATAAAATATTGGATGATTTCAAGCAATTATCACTAACTTCTAGGAATTCGAACCTTTAGAAATCTTCAAAAAATTCACTATAGTAATCTACCAGTAAAGCTTATGATCGTCCAAGAATCTTTAAGGATGTTCAGTACTATTTACGAGTTTTCAGAAAACTCAATAACAATGTTACTCCGAATTTAAGATTTTTTTCTTTCTAACTTCTAAAATTTCTTGCAAACGTAAAAATATATTGTGATTCCTACAGATTCCAATAAAATCTTAGAAACTTTCAGAATTCTTATTCTCAAAGGCCTGCTACACCCAACCGGCGGTTGTTAGATTTTCTAACAATTTTGTATAAGAATCTACCAAAAGCTGTATAAGAACTGGGCATATGCGAAATTGCTAGATTCTTATACAAATATTGTATAAGAATCTAGCAATTTTGTAAGCTTTTCTTACATTTTTTGTATAAAAATCTAACAATTTCGCATATGCCCAGATCTTATACAGGTTTTGGTAGATTCTTATACAGATTTGTTAGAAAATCTAACAACCGCCGGTTGGGTGTACCGACATCCGGATGTACTACAATAATCATAAACTGCTTCATTTTCCATATTTCTGCAATTGTTCTCTCATTTCCTTGTCAAGTTTCTCAACTTTTGAAGATGAGCTCAGCAGTATAGTGACTACCGCTTCTGCCTCATAGACAGGAGGTCTGGCATAGACTACATCACTTTTCAAAGTGAATCCTTGATCTATATTACTGTTCATCTACCTAACCGAGTTAACGAAATATCCTTTACGTGGTATTGTGGGGATGCAGAGGTCAACAATAACAACAATAACTACACTAATTAACATTCACACATTTTTTTGGCAAAAATCTAAAGAAATTTACAAATAAATTTTATGTGTGCGTTAGTAACCACCCGCTATAGGAGCATTTACATAAAGGTTATTAGTTAATAAGGGTTATGTGTGTTTCCACATATATGCTATGCGAATTCACATAGCCGTTATAAGGGAAATGCTATAGTCAAAATTTATGATTGAACATGATTGGATTTTTGTCAGTGACACACTAACATTCCTCTCCTTTCCCTACTGATAACAAACTTTATTCATTTGGATCGTAGCGCAATATACACCAGTTCTAACCAGTCACGGAGAAGCAACCATTGACAAGTACAGTCAGTCTTTGCTAAGTTAAGTTACGCTATATCTTTGTTTAGATATTCAGTTTTTGATTAATTCACAATCAGCCTGTTCATTCTTATAAAATTTCAGAAATTGTCTGAGCCTTCCTGAACTATCAGAAATAATTACGTACTTCCAGAAATGTTTAAACAATTTTATGGAAGAGCAGATACTGTTAAAAACTTTAAGACTTCTTGGAGAATCTCAATACATCATTGAGTACTTTTTGGAATGAAAAGAATTCCTCAAAGACTCCGAGAAGCCTTTCGGAATATATTTCTCTTTTACAATCTCTGGAAACCTTCACGATTGTCTGTTTAACCTCTGATAAACTTTCAAACCTCTGATTATAGATCTGGAAATTGAAACAGTATTGATAGTATTAGATCTTTTAGTTATCCATATGGTATGTTCTTAGCATAATCATGGGTAGTGTAGTGTTGGCAAGTAAGTCTTAGAAAAATAAATAAATAAAGTTGAACAGTATATTCCGATATGTATTAGAGAAATAATAAACATATAATTATTATTTTCAAATTGAAATTATAATTGGAAAATCGACTAATTATTTCATAGCGCCCATTGCTATTTGGTAAACATAATTGAATGACGAGACGTCATACGAACGAAAAGAATGATGCAAATCCGAATGATTGATTCGTCAGCCATGCATCACTAGTGCTACATGTTCATGATAGGCATAGTTGTGGGTGCATACACTGAGAAGGATGTGTAGAAACGCATCGACCTGGGCATCCCGCAGCCAGGGCCTACAGGAGTAGGCCCGAGAGGAGTTCCCAGTGACAGTAGTAGACAGTGAGTAAGCAAGTGGCACCGCCCTCTGCTGGTTGAAATGTCACTGAGGAAGCAGATTATTAACGTCAATTCAAGTAGAGAGCAGTGCTCTTACTTGAATTGTCGTTCGGTGAGAAAGCATCAGCTCCGATGGCAAGTAACGGGTACACCGCTCTCTGCTAATCGGAGCCAGGATGCTTCGATCGCGACAGGTAGGACAATGCTTCGACTGTCCTACCCAGGTATTTTCATGCATAGGACATGTCCAACTAGAGATGTCGTAAAATCCCGATTAATCGATTAGTTACTAATCGATTACTCTTGATTCTTGTCGATTATTGAATCGATTAATCATTGTATAGTAATCGATTCAAAATTAATCGATTATCACAACGATGAATCGATTAATCGAAATAATCAATTAATTTTCGACATCCTTATGATGTCGTAAAATTCTGATTAATCGATTAGTAACTAATCGATTACTCACGATTCATCTCGATTATTGAATCGATTAATCGTTGGATAATAATCGATTCAAAATTAATCGATTATCACAACGATGAATCGATTAATCGAAGTAATCGATTAATTTGCGACATCTCTATGTCCAACTTGTCCCACCCACTCCCGGCGCCACTGGATGTAGATGTAATACTTTTTCAAGAGGTAGAAAACGAAAACTTGGGTGTATATGGTTTTGATGATGTGTACAATATCGAACACGAAGGGAACAGCTATAGCTGTGAAAGTACACTTTCAAAGGGAACCATTTTTTAATCGGACTGTTCCATTTTATTTAGGAAATTCTACTGATTTGATTAGTTTAGGTGGCGTGTGGGACGTAACTAGGCTAGATGTACCAGTTGTCGCACTAGTGCTTTATATGCCAAATGGCCAATCAAATCACCGCGAACCAAGTTCATATCGATAAAGCATATTCATATGATACGATAACACCTTTGATCTCCTCCAAAACAAGCAAAGCATAATTGTAAAAATTGATTTTGCTTAATTTTTGACGTCCTTTGCACCAGTTGTCGCACTTCCTTCTTCTTCTTATTGGCATTACATCCCCACACTGGGACAGAGCCGCCTCGCAGCTTAGTGTTCATTAAGCACTTCCACAGTTATTAACTGCGAGGTTTCTAAGCCAGGTTACCATTTTTGCATTCGTATATCATGAGGCTAGCACGATGATACTTTTATGCCCAGGGAAGTCGAGACAATTTCAAATCCGAAAATTGCCTAGACCGGCACCGGGAATCGAACCCAGCCACCCTCAGCATGGTCTTGCTTTGTAGCCGCGCGTCTTACCGCACGGCTAAGGAGGGACCCCTAGGAGTTGTCGCACTAGTGGTCCTTATTTGGCCAGTCCCATAAGAAAACAATGGGATTTGCCAAATAAGGAACCAAAATTTAAAATAGTGCCACAACTGGTGCATGCGTTCCTATTATGGATTAATCAATTTTGAGGATAATAACAAATTTTATTGTGGTTTTCACAGCTGTTCTAAGAAGCAGGAAGTAAAACCTTTCCCTTGATATATAAAGTTCACCCACATGCCTTTTACTTATTTAAAAAAAATAGTTGTTCTTATGTATGGCGATAACTGGAGCACCCACCCTAGGTAAACCAGAGTCTGAGACAAGCAAATTATGACCTGGGACACTATGACTATTGACAACAAATGACAAGCCTGCTTCGATTGCTTCTGAATAGAAAACCAAGTCTCGCGCTTAGTTTCATATAGGCGTAACTGTATTGATCGATTTCTTTTAATCGATTTTATATTTTGTTAATAACTTAATTGTTTCAAAAGCTACAAGCGTGATTCTGGTGCAAGATACAATCATCCTTCATCACACCAAACCATTAAATCATCGACAAACTAGCGAAATTCGGTACAATAATAAAATGAAAACATCGACGAAGAGAAATCAATCTATACAGTTACGCCCATATGAAACTAAGCACGAGAAGTGTCTTTCATCTGCAAAATAGAACAATCAGAATAATAATATTTTGTAACTGAATCAGCCAATACTCGATAAACCAGAAACATCCGAAAAAGTCTAAATATCCTGCACCTAAGCGCGCACATCTTTGAAACAATTACAGGCTCGTGTTCTTTCAACAGATTGCACGCATTTAGTTGCGGCAGTTTTGCTGAGGTGGTACATGTCTTCCAGAGCTAGGCTTTCCGTTGTTGCTTGCCAGCAACACATAGTTGCGTGCTTCGACTTGATCTTCCATTTCTGACTTAATCTAATCACGTACAACTTGAGAATGATTTTCGATCGGCGTAAATAATGTTGAACAATATTTCTAGACATTGTTCCGATTTGTGAGCCATGAATAATCTACGACAAGAAATGTCCAAAAAATATTCTTCTTCTTCTTCTTATTGGTATTACATCCCCACACTGGGACAGAGCCGCCTCGCAGCTTAGTGTTCATTAAGCACTTCCACAGTTATTAACTGCGAGGTTTCTAAGCCAAGTTTGCATTCGTATATCATGAGGCTAACACGATGATACTTTTATATGTCCAGGGAAGTCGAGACAATTTCCAATCCGGAAATTTCCTAGACCGGCACCGGGAATCGAACCCAGCCACCCTCAGCATGGTCTTGCTTTGTAGCCGCGCGTTTTACCACACGGCAACTACCATTTTTGACGTGCCATTAGAAATTCCTTTGTAAAACCCTATAAAAATTTTACGGAAACTCATATAGGCATTTTTTTCAAAAACTATTAAGGCTCTCGTTGGAAATTTCTTTAGTAAAACCATAGAATATTCATTCAGATTTTCATTTGGAAATTTATTTTCCTAAAATCCTAAAACAATTTCCGAAGAAATTGCTGAAAAAATCTTCGAAGGACTTTCCGAGGGAATAGCGAAAATAGTTTAAAAGACATTTTTGGCAAAATTTTGAAGGAATTTACGAAAGAACATAGTGTAAAAATACTTCGTCCGAACTTTGCCAACTTCACTTTCCATCCCACGACGGACTTCCCACAAATCACACCAAGGAAATACAAAACGGAACTAGCTTGTTTGCCAAAGAATTTTAAAGGATTACCCGTAGAAATTCCAAGGAATTACTTAAAGTAGTTCCTATGAGAATTTCAGGAAAAGATGTCAAAGAACTTGCTAAGGAACTCCAAGAGGAATTTCTTAAAAATTTCCAACGTTTTTTTTTTCTAAAAAAAATCCGGAGGAATCCCTAAAATAATCCTCCATATGATTTTCCGAGGAAATACTTAAGCAAACTTTCAAAGACTAAACATATTTCCGAAGGAATCTGTGAATGAATTTCTGAAGGGATTTTTATAGAAAATTCTTAAAAAAAATCCCGTCGATGTTTCAAAAGAAATTAGCGAATGATTTCCCGAAAGAATTTGTAAGGGAATTACACAAGAATTCCTAAAGGATTTCATGAAGAAATTCCTAAAGCAATTTCCTACGAAATTTTCAAAGAAAATTCCAAAGAAACGAGCCTTAACAAATTTCGTATGGTTTTCTTAAACAAAGGAATACGTGTAAGAAATTCTGACGTAATTCCTGAGGTAAATTTTAAGGAATATCCGTAAGAGTTTCCGGAAAATTTTCTGGAATTCGTTTCCGGAGGAGTTTTTGTAGAACTTTTTGGGGCAATTTCCTACACACTTAAAATAAATCGCAGATTTCTGTGAAATTTCACCGAAATCTCAACAGCAGAACTGTTCGGTGAATAATTTTACAGATTTTCGGTGGTTTTGACAGTTGAACAAAGGAAAAATCGCCGAAAATTTGGTGAAATAATTACCGAACAGTTCTGCTGTTGAGATTTCGGTGAATTAAAGCAAAATTCACCGAAATCTGTGAAATGATTTAAGTGTGTAGGGATTTCTTGCACGAATTTTCAAAGGAATCTCTGGAGGAAATTGCGAATAAATTACTGAGAAAAATTTCAAAGGAATTCTTGTAGAAATCTAGGAATTACATCAGAAATACCAGTAGGCATTTTCTTTGAAATTCTATTGGGAATTTCTTCGTAATTTCTTTTGAGAATTCCTTCGGAAATTCCATCAGAAAATCCTTCCAAAATACCTTTATGGATTTCTCTGGAAATTTCTATAGGAATTCTTTAGGGAAGTATTTTGCCTTCAAAAACTCTTGTAAAGTTCCTTTAGGATTCATTTTCGAAAATCTATTCAGGTTCTCTATTGGGAATGCCTTCAACAATTTATTTGGAAATTCCTGCACTAAACCCAACACAAATTTCTATAAAAACACCTCAAAAAAATTATTTGGGAACTCCTCCAGAATTAAATTTCTTAAATAATCAAAAAAATACCACCCAGAATTCCTTCGGATATTCCTCCAGGGACTTCTTTAAAAGATTATTCGAAAAACCTCCGAGAATTCCTTTGGAGATTTCTCTAGATTTTTTTTCATTGGATCTCCCAGGAAAACCTTTGAAATTTATTGAAAATTAAGTTGTTTGCGATGTTACTTATTGAATTTTCGAAAAAAAAAATCCAAAAATAAACAACAAACACTAAAAGACTTTCGGAAAATGAAGGCATTTTCGAAGAAATTCCTGCAGGAAGTTCCGGAAGAATTCGGAGAATGTTTTAAAGGAATTGCTAGAAGAAGTTCTAAAGAAATTCTTTAGGCAAATTTTGAATGAATTTTATTGATATCTAGAAGATTTTTTTCCAGCGATTCATGAAATAATTGCGGAAACAATTTCAAAAGGAAAAATTTCTGAAGAAATTCTCAAAAAAACGAATGGAATGTTTAAAGGAATTCCTTAAGAAATTTCCGCAGGAATTGCTAAAGAAACTTCCAAAGGAATTACTCAAGGAGTCTCCGAAGGAGAATGTAGGAATTCGTGGAACAAAATCCGAAAGCATTCCTTAAGCAATTTCCAAAAGAAATTCGTAAAGTATTTTCTGAAGAAATCCGTAATGAAAATTCTTAAGGGATTTTCGAAGAAATTTTGTAAGGAATCTCCAAAGGAATACCCAAATTCCTAATTTCTAAATAATCTTCTAAGGTTTTTTAAAAGAAACTTTTCGGAGGAATATTTGGAGGAATTATCAAATAAATGTCTTGATTTATTTCCGAACTAATTTCTGGAGTATTTTTCGAAGGAATTCATAAATGAATGTTTAAACGATACTTACTTCGAATATTCTCAGAAATTCCAGGAATTTTACAATAAGGCTTTTACAAAACAGTATTAAATAATTTCAAGACAATACTTGAAAATACTTGACGTTTTAACTAAATAATTTGACTAAATACTATGTAGTGAGGCGACAATGCCCCAGTTCTGGGTTACAATAGCTGTGAATAAAAAAAATAAGAAGCGTTTTTAAGTGATGCTCGTAATATTTGCACAGCAATATTTGCTTTGCTGATGTTTAGCAAGTGGTTTTGTTTTATTCAGAAATTGATTTCAAAATATAAATTACTTACTCGGGAGTTGGAACAAAAAAATCGGTAAAGCATTCACAGTTGAGATTTAAATATTTTGCTAAATCAGTTTGCCCTATAAGCCAACTATTCTAATAGCACAAATCTAAAAAAAAAGAAAACTGATTAAATAAGTTGATTTAAATAAATAAAAAAAAAAAATATTGTCAAAATAACTAATGTGCAACTTAACTTGAAATTTCTAAACTGAAATAATTTACCTGCACCAATGCCAGATCCTTTAAGAATGGGGACGCTTTGGGCATGTATCCAGGCCCCACAAAAGCTTATGAACCACAACAAACCCATTTTGCGAGTCACCTACAAGTTTAGGTGCCCGACTGAATGAGGCCTTGGCTTAACGCATTCCAAAGATCAATTTAACAATTTATGTATTATTATACTAGATAAAGCCTCATTCAAACTCTCAAACTAATCAACCAACATATTAATTTAAGATTTGAAATTGAATTTTGACGAGAGCCACCTTAACAACATTTATGAACTGTCGTAAGACTAGTTTAGTACTATTCCAATTAACTCTACCACGCTGTATTTCTTCACAGATACGTATTTCGACCTCAATTATTAGGCCGTTTGCAGTGTCTCGTGTTGGCTCGACTCGACTTAAGTTAATTGATTTTTTTTATTACGATTAGTCATCGGCGTGGCAAAATTATGATCGGCGGCGCGCCGACCCAAAATCGTCGGCGGCGGCGGCGCGAGTAAAACCACCGGCGGCGGCGGCGTGGCGCGGCGGCGCACAGGTCTACTTGTCGTTTCTCTTTTCTCAACAATTACTTCACTCTTAGCACTTTGAAAGGTTCTTTTCTTCTTTGTAACTTATTGACTTTCGCTTCGAATTCTTCTAAAGAAAAAAATTCCATCTAATTTGTTTATTTTTATCAAAAAGAATCAACGTATCCGCAGATGAATTTGTTACAATGAGATGAGAACAGTTGCACTATAAATATTGTAGCCTTTTTACCTTTGGTCACAGGATCACTTCACTGAGTGGGAAGTGAGAAGTTAGAAACGAGAAGGGAGGAAGTAAGAAGTAAGATACAAATAACGAGGAGAATACTAGTAAAGATACTAGTAAAATGTGAAAATAAAGAAGTGAGAAGTGAATCATATCAGTAACATGTGTAAAATAAACGTGACGCAACATTGTCATATTTTGTCAAGAATCCACGTGTCTTGGAGGGACTCGAAACATCAACTTCCTACGTTCGATCCCCTCCAAGAAACGTGGATTTTTTTTTATTAATTTGTATTAATATTAATTTGTCCATTTCGAAAACATGTGCTGTGAATATGGACAACCAAGTTATTTAATAACAAAAAATATTTTTCGTACGGCCAAGTTGTCAAATAATATGCAAATGGAATGTGTTTTATGATTGAGAGTACATATTATTGTAAGAGATAACCTGATATCAACGAACATATTCTGTAATTTAAAGCCTTTAATTTCCTTCTCACAAAAAAAATGTGGCTGGATTATCAACTATACCAACAAATCACCTCATGCTTAGTACAAAAGGAACAACTTCAGATTATCAACATCCATTCGGTCGCACAACTTTGGTTTTGCCGCAAAATCTTCAGTTTACAGTTTGGAAGGCTCAATCCGAAGCCAATTGACTTCTGGTGTGGTTACAAAAAGGAAAAACCGCTTCCACAAGCACTTTGAACGGGAAAATAAACAGTAATTATTATTGAGTAGATTTGTATAAAAAAAAAACCAGACACTGATCGGAGATAATCTGATAATAATACTCATTATGCACCATCGCATCGATCCCAGCGCTATCTGCACGGCATCGATGTGGTTGGGCGGTCGCCGTTTGGTTGATGGAACCCATCGAGAACTACATGCCAAACGGCTACAACTGTTCTTGCCACTGACTGCTTCTGGCACACATCGAGAGCGCTGCTGCCGTAGTTGCATTTCTCATTCGGCGCTATTGGGTTCAGTCAAATTGAATGTGGTAACGAGTTTTTACGGTTCATGATCGCGGATTATTGCACTGTGACCAACTATTTTTTATGTTTTTACGGTGTATTGTGACATAGCCGGGTTATTATTGATTTTTTTGCAGCTTGTGAAACCACATAAAGTGATTCCTAATGAGCAGAACTAGGTGGTAATAGCAGGTTGCAACCAGGCACCCCAGCACGCAGATTATGAAGGGCTCGAAGTGCTGAAATATGTACAAAGCCGCAGCAAAGAGTCAGATTAATAATTGCCAATGGATGCTGGGCTGATCGGAGTACCCATTCGGGTGATTGTTCCAAAGAGTGCACACTTTATCGATGCCTAATTAAGTGTTATTACTGCCACGAAAGGAAGGTGCTCGGGCTGCACTTGGCCCAGCTAGCCGCAATCCCAACTCAAGACGGAGGTGCCCATGGAGAGCGCACAGGATTTATTTAATTGCACACTTCTGTTGGCTGGTTTGGCAACAGAAATAGAAACGTTGCGCAATCTGCTGCAGCTGCACCGTGTTCCATACATATTGACAAAACGAGGGGGAAATTAATTTCAATTCCAGTCTGGAGGCCTCGCGGACAGCCAGAATCGCTGAAATTCCATTGACCTACCGGGGGCAAATCAGTGCAAAAATTTCAGATAGTTTATCGATGAAGGAGAGTTTCCCCCACTATGTTGCTAAACCCACCACAGCCAGCAGTGAGAGATAGCACGGTCCAACAAATTCTGGTTATTTTCCTTTCCGCGAAGAGAAGCTACAACAAAGAATCGCGTTGCATCATCAAACTTTGAACGAGCGCGGTGCATGTGGTGGCAGTTGCAAATATCTTGGGGGTCTACATTGTTTCGCGAAAACTGGCTTCCTTCTATGCCTCAAGTAGGCACGATCAACCGATCTCCCTCACCGTCTCCGAACCTGAAGCTCATCGTACTAATTTTAAATTGAATTAATTATAAATAAAGTTTTTTTTTTAATGAATCAATTTCCCTTGTGCCTGTTTGCAGACGGTTGATGAATTGAAAAGATGAGCGTAGGTTCGAGCATAAGGTTCAGTTGGTTGTGATGTGTCGAAAGTCTAAAAAGATTTCATGCTCAACAAACACGACAGTTTTGTTGCTCGCGAGTATGTTTACTTAGACTAGGGTGCTTCTACATGTTATGACATTTGATCGTGTTCTAATTTTGTTTGGTTGAAAAGCGATATTTTCTTCTCATCAATGTGTCAACATTCCAACTGTAATTTGGCCTGCTTTTCATCATAGAGCATTACGATAGTTATTAATTTAAAGCTTTAATATGCTTGTGATTGGAAATCCTTAACTCAAAAGGCTAAATGAGGCCCGAAAGTGATATATTAAACTGTTCATTTGCAAAGCTCAATTACTGCAGAGAGGTGAAGAGAAACTTGATTGAAGAATTAAATTGAAAAACAATTGATCCCTAACAAATACTGGTTCCAGATTGCTCAAATTTGCACGTCTATTATAAAGTTCGAGTTTTTTTTTTCAAAAGTCATGCCAGGTTACATATGGTGCAGTTTCTGAGAAAGGAATAATGAAGTTCAGTGCCATTAGAAGTTTTATTATTTTCGTTTAGTAATTTAAATACTTACTTATACTTCTTCAAAAACCTCAAATGATAATCAAATGATTGGAAAATAGACAAAACAAAACCATAGTATATAAAATGCTCAGACATATGTAATATACAATTTTTAGTTACTTAAGATCATGGCGATAGAACGCTCGATATGCTGTACATCAGCGGTTCTCAGCCTTTTTCTTGACAGGTACCCCTTCAAACTTATGCTTTCATTGAGGTACCTCCTATTTTATTTTTTTTTGAAACTAGGATTACGACTTACGAGCCTCTTGATAGGGAGTTTCGAGTCTCCGGATCATAGACGCTCGAGATGGATCATTGAGCATCTTGAAAGGAGGCTTCCATGACTCTTGAAAGGACACTTTTCAGCATCTTCAAAGAATTCCGAGCATCTTGAATGGAGGCTTCCGAGCATCTTGAAAAGACGCTTAGGAGCTTCTTGAAAGGACGCTTCCGAGCCTCTTGGAAGGAAGCTTCCGAGCTTCTTGGAAGAAGGCTTCCGAGGCTTTTGGAAGGAAGCTAACGAGCCTCTTGAAAGGAAGCTTCCGAGCCTCTTGGAAGGAAGCTTCCGAGCCTCTTGGAAGGAAGCTTTCGAGCCTCTTGAAAGGAGGCGTCCGAGCTCTTGAAAGGAGGCTTCCAGAGCCTCTTGAAAGGAGGCTTGAGGCCTCTTGAAAGGAGGCTTCCTGAGCCTCTTGAAAGGAGGCTTCCAGCCTCTTGAAAGGAGGCTTCCTGAGCCTCTTGAAAGGAGGCTTGAGCCTCTTGAAAGGAGGCTTGAGCTCTCTTGAAAGGAGGCTTCGAGGCCTCTTGAAAGGAGGCTTCCGAGCCTCTTGAAAGGAGGCTTCCTGGAGCCTTCTTGAAAGGAGGCTCTGAGCCTCTTGAAAGGAGGCTTCTGAGCCTCTTGAAAGGAGGCTTCTGAGCCTCTTGAAAGGAGGCTTCCTGAGCCTCTTGAAAGGAGGCTTCTGAGCCTCTTGAAAGGAGGCTGAGGCCTCTTGAAAGGAGGCTTCCTGGCCCTCTTGAAAGGAGGCTTCGAGCCTCTTGAAAGGAGGCTTCTGAGCCTCTTGAAAGGAGGCTTCTGAGCCTCTTGAAAGGAGGCTTCCTGAGCCTCTTGAAAGGAGGCTTCCTGATCCTCTTGAAAGGAGGCTTCTGAGCCTCTTGAAAGGAGGCTTCCTGAGCCTCTTGAAAGGAGGCTTCCTGAGCCTCTTGAAAGGAGGCTTCCTGAGCCTCTTGAAAGGAGGCCTGAGCCTCTTGAAAGGAGGCTTCTGAGCCTCTTGAAGGAAGGCTTCCAGGCCTCTTGAAGAAGGCTTCGAGCCTCTTGAAAGGAGGCTCTTGAAAGGAGACTTCTGAGCCTCTTGAAAGGGAGACTGAGCCTCTTGAAAGGGAGGCTTCTGAGCCTCTTGAAAGGAGGCTTTGAGGCCTCTTGAAAGGAGGCTTCTGAGCCTCTTGAAAGGAGGCTCGAGCCTCTTGAAAGGAGGCTTCTGAGCCTCTTGAAAGGAGGCTCTGAGCCTCTTGAAAGGAGGCTTCTGAGCCTCTTGAAAGGAGGCTTCTGAGCCTCTTGAAAGGAGGCTTCTGAGCCTCTTGAAAGGAGGCTTCTGAGCCTCTTGAAAGGAGGCTTCCAGAGCCTCTTGAAAGGAGGCTTCTGAGCCTCTTGAAAGGAGGCTTCTGAGCCTCTTGAAAGGAGGCTCTGAGCCTCTTGAAAGGAGGCTCTGAGCCTCTTGAAAGGAGGCTCTGAGCCTCTTGAAAGGAGGCTTCTGAGCCTCTTGAAAGGAGGCTCTGAGCCTCTTGAAAGGAGGCTTCTGAGCCTCTTGAAAGGAGGCTTCCTGAGCCTCTTGAAAGGAGGCTTCTGAGCCTCTTGAAAGGAGGCTTGAGCCTCTTGAAAGGAGGCTTCCGAGCCTCTTGAAAGGAGGCTCTGAGCCTCTTGAAAGGAGGCTTCCTGAGCCTCTTGAAAGGAGGCTTCCGAGCCTCTTGAAAGGAGGCTTCTGAGCCTCTTGAAAGGAGGCTTCCTGAGCCTCTTGAAAGGAGGCTTCTGAGCCTCTTGAAAGGAGGCTCTGAGCCTCTTGAAAGGAGGCCTGAGCCTCTTGAAAGGAGGCTCTGAGCCTCTTGAAAGGAGGCTTCCTGAGCCTCTTGAAAGGAGGCTTCTGAGCCTCTTGAAAGGAGGCTTCCTGAGCCTCTTGAAAGGAGGCTTCCTGAGCCTCTTGAAAGGAGGCTTCTGGAGCCTCTTGAAAGGAGGCTTCTGAGCCTCTTGAAAGGAGGCTCTGAGCCTCTTGAAAGGAGGCCTGAGCCTCTTGAAAGGAGGCTTCTGAGCCTCTTGAAAGGAGGCTTCCTGAGCCTCTTGAAAGGAGGCTTCCTGAGCCTCTTGAAAGGAGGCTTCCTGAGCTCTTGAAAGGAGGCTTCTGAGCCTCTTGAAAGGAGGCTTCTGAGCCTCTTGAAAGGAGGCTTCTGAGCCTCTTGAAAGGAGGCTTCTGAGCCTCTTGAAAGGAGGCTCTGAGCCTCTTGAAAGGAGGCTTCTGAGCCTCTTGAAAGGAGGCTTCTGAGTCTCTTGAAAGGAGGCTTCCAGCCTCTTGAAAGGAGGCTTCTGAGCCTCTTGAAAGGAGGCTTCCGAGCCTCTTGAAAGGAGGCTTCCTGAGCCTCTTGAAAGGAAGCCTTCCGAGCCTCTTGCCTCTTGAAAGGAGGCTCTGAGCCTCTTGAAAGGAGGCTTCCTGAGCCTCTTGAAAGGAGGCTTCTGAGCCTCTTGAAAGGAGGCCTGAGCCTCTTGAAAGGAGGCTCCGAGCCTCTTGAAAGGAGGCTCCGAGCCTCTTGAAAGGAGGCTCTGAGCCTCTTGAAAGGAGGCTCTGAGCCTCTTGAAAGGAGGCTCCGAGCCTCTTGAAAGGAGGCTTCCGAGCCTCTTGAAAGGAGGCTTCCGAGCCTCTTGAAAGGAGGCTTCCGAGCCTCTTGAAAGGAGGCTTCCGAGCCTCTTGAAAGGAGGCTTCCGAGCCTCTTGAATGGAGGCTTCCAAGCCTCTTGAAACGAGGCTTCCAAGCCTCTAGAAAGGAGGCTTTCATGTTTCTAGAAAGCCTAGATAACCTCTTGAAAGAAGGCTTCCGAGGAAACATTCCGAACCACTTGAAGACAGGCTTTCGAGCCTTATAAAAAGGGCTTCAGAGACTCTTTAAATGAGACTTCCGAGAGTAAGCATCCGAGCATCTCAAGAGGAGGCTTCTGAGCACCTTTAAGGGACGCTTCTTAGCATATTGAAAGGAGGCTACAGAGCCTCTTGAAAAAAACAGGCCCTTTGGAAGGAGGCATCCAAGCTTCTTTCAACGAAGCTACTGAGCTCTCTCAACTGGAAAACTTTAGATTCTTAATTTCAATTCGAAAGCATATTATTCAATATTTTGTTTCAATAAGGTAGACGTTTGTCCTTATGATCTTTTGTCCCACATCCCTTCATACCCTACTCTGCTTGGTTGGATTCAAAAGTCTTTGATCTACTGATCGCCATGCATATTATGTACAATACAAAGTTTTGAAATGATAAATTCAAAAAAAAATCAATACGTTTTTATTGGAATTGTAATACATCCGCCATTACGTATTTTTGTTCGAGATACCCCCTGGAGTCAGCGAAGGTACCCCCAGGGGTACATGTACCCCAGGTTGAGAACCGCTGCTGTACATCATAACAAAGGATCAAATGAACATATTTAACGCATTAATTGACTAAATCGAAACGATTAACAACAAAAGTAAAAATTGAGATTGTGGTGGCTAACATCACAAACGGCTTTTAGCTACACCATAAACAAACAGTAATGAAATTCACATGCATATACCAAGACCTAAAATACCAAACTCTTTCGAATAATGTTGTATATTTTCTAATGGTTCATTCTATTTTTCCATGCAGTGCTAAATAACTCGAACAAACATATTTATTATCACCGTTAGCCACGATTAAGTCACTTCTATGGATCATGGTTGTGGACGGGATTCTCGTCGAAGCTGGTAAAACGCACGATTATCAAACCGCTAATTGTGTGACTCGTGCAAGAATGAAAGGAAAAAAATATCGAACAGTGAAGCACTCCTTTAGTTGCCTAATTGATTTAGAGAGCCGGTGTCTTGCGCGTTCGCAAGTCGATGGAAAACCGAGCCTCGGTAGGCACTTAGACCCGTGCACGTGAGCGTATCTACGGACGACAAGCAAAATGCTAGGACCGGTACGTGAGTCCTCGTTTAGCAGGGAAGTGGGTGAGTTACCCAGCCAGACATGGTTAATTGATCCAATCGACGATGATATACGGTTACGAGCTTGGTTATTAAGCTCAAAAGGTACACGTTTTAGAGGAGTTGAAATGTTGAGATCCTGGGCACGACTCTCAGCTTGTTAGGTGAGTTGTTTGTTATCCAAAGCGTAGAGACATGGTTTGGAGTCGTGGTGAGCAGCTGATAATGTTTAGACGAGTGGTAATTGGTTGAAAAGTGTGATGGTGAAACACGAATTGATATCCTCATTGAGTATTGACACGAAATCTAGAAAGAGTGAAACTATATTTTTAGATTTCTTGGAATGTTATATGCCAAATAGGGTTACTGCTTCTTGAACACATAACATGTGCCCATATCAATTACAAACAAAAAACAAAAAAAGTTGCACAAATTAAGTTGATTTTTTTATTTTGAGAAATGGATGCATATGATAGCAATAAAAACAGACGCATATTAGAAATAAATCCGCAGTTTTGCTATTATTATTAATTTAGAAGCATGCTATCAAAAATGACCCTAAAATCGATTGTAACTATCCTAAAGAGTCTCGGTTCCGTCAAGTGTTATACATGCCTGAGCGTAGCAAATAAACGCAATTGATAAAAAAATGCTATCAACAATGTAACAAATATTCTACACAGTATTGGAATCATCAATATCCTAAATTTGTTGCTTAACCTGAGTGTTCAGTTATTTAGATCAACATGAATATAAATACCTTTAATACGCTTAAAAAACTTATATTATTGCATTTAATTCTATTTAAATTATTGAATTTCTTATTTATTCCACTAAACCAACTTTAACAAACTGTATATCTACTAGAATTTTTTTATAACGTTTCATGACATCAAGCTCGTAAATAATAACTGTGCAGATGTATATTCGAACACTAGTTGAGAGTCGGCTGTAAGCTAATTGACACAAGGATACAGCAAAATGTAGAAGAGTAAGTATCATGACATATATTTCGAAACAAACAACGTGATGTTTTCGTTATTATGCAATCATATGCACCTAATAATATTTCAATTCGTACCGCTCGAGTGCTAATGATGTCAGACCGAAAACAAAAAAGAACTAATATAATTTTCTGAAAGGTACGTAATTGCTAATAACCGACAAATCCTCTCGGTTAGTTCACAGAACTACAAGTCGGTACCCAAGCCGAGGGTCATTATTCCACTTACTGTGGTTAGGTGAGATTGAGAGGCTTGTTTGCGGGTTTCTTCACGAAGCGGGACACAAAATCGCGCTCACGCGGTTTGGGGCCACAGTCAGTCAGTCAATCGGTTAACAAGTTATTCCACGTTTCAAGTATCATTATTTATTAACAAGCTAATTGATTGATCTGTATAATGCCACTGCGCGCGGCGGCGAAGACAACCAGCGTCGGTTATGTCGCAGTGGTACGTAGTTTTGGATATGAATTACAAGTGTTACCTATTTAATGTTGTATATGATTTTCTTTTGAATATTTTTTTTAAATTTCAGCTATTCGATAGAATAAGTTACATTTGATTCCACCTCTTTTTGATTTTGTTTATTTGTATTCTTAGAATTCAAGCAAAAACTATGTTATTAAAATTGAATTTTGCGGAATTTCGAAATTTATTCTAAACGATAGTAAAAAAAATTGTATATTTAAAACCATTCGGCTGCCATTTTGGTAAATGTCATTTTCCTAACAAATCGAACATTATTTGTCGAAGACCGATACTTGTATTCGATGGTAAAGAGTTGGGTTTTTGGGAGCATACAGAGTGAAGCGTGTAGACGGTTTAAAGTAATTGGTCGGGGTTCAGCCAAAACGCACCAAGCGCCAACGAAAAATTACCAATTTTTCTGTTCAAACTTTCGTTTAGCAGATTGAATTGATCGTAAATCGTATCGGATATCCCTCAAACCCATAACTGAGGATATCCTACTGCAAATGTACGTTTAAATTGATATGAAACTCAGTCGAAAAGTCGCTTGGTGCGGTTTGACTGAGCCCCGACCAAATAGAAGAGAGCTTTTGCTCGGTTTATTAAAATTAAGATAACCGACAGCAGTGTTGCGCCTGCTGATCATTCTGTAGGTTACACAGGAAGACAATCTTTGTTAAGAAAATTATTTTGAGTTTTTAGTGGAATGTCTTCACTTGTCATAAGACGAGTTTGTACAATCCCCTTGAATTCCACCACTTAATTGTATCTTGACAGATACGTATTTCGACCTCAACAGTAAGGCCGTCTTCAGTGTCTCGTACTTGACTCGACTTAGTCAGTGGTGGAATTCAAGGGGATTGTACAAACTCGTCTTATGACAAGAGATAATATTTGTTAATTTAACATTACGATTACGGCTCTTCCCCCTTCAGAAAGAAGACAAATTCAGAATGAATAACTCAATAACATTTAAATTCACCTTTCTAACTCTTCTAGGTAGCCTAGGTAGGCCAGAACGCTTTACCGGCACTGACAGGCAGTTTCTTTTCCTATTCTTGTTCTTATTCATTATCTTGCGTTGATTCGAGGCGCTGCTAAGATCCGGTAATTGCCAGATATCGCTCTCGTTCACCACGGGTTCCATCATGCGTTGAGCTGCAGTCCGCAACGGTCGACCGTTCTCGGGAATCTAGACAGTCGATAACGGATGACCAGTCTCGACCATTCGCATTGCCCACTTTGACAGACCCGATGCTCTATGTCAATTCTTAGGAACTCGGATCATTGTGGAACGTGCGATTATCGTCACCTTGTTTCCGACCATGATCTGCGAAATAATCATAGAAAAAATCTTGCATTTCGATCGATTTTTGACGTAGGGTAAATCACTACTTGGGCCTATGGACCCAATTTGAAAAAGTGAAAAATATAGTTTTTAAATGTTTGGAAGAAATTTGGACGAGTGAATGAATCTTTTCAACCAAACAAAATTATTATAAATAATACCATCTGGCATTATGTTGTGGTAGAACGTGCATATTGTTTTTTACGTCACATTTTCTACCGTTCCGAGAGAGAATGAGAGTAAAATGCTGAGAGATCGAGAGAAATTTTGTTTAGGCCGGGAACTAGTTTGAAGAATGCCGGAAATCCAATCGCTATGATTGAAATGAGTGTGCAGCACTCATGTTAATATAAATCAAATAAAAGCTTTTTTAAACAATGTTTAGCAAGAATAGCTATTTTTTAAGCATAAGTGAACACCATTGCAATATTGCACGGCCCACAAAATTCTGGAAAAGCTGCTTCCTGTCATAAATATCAATTGAATAATGCAGTCGTATGCACGTTAGGCCGGGAATGGGGTAAAAAAACCTATATATTTGTTATACATTCTTGTTATAAGCAAACAGATTAACACCTTAAATGTATAAGTGAAGATTTTTTCAGGAGAAAAACTTCCATCCATCATCATATCATTAAAGCTTAAACGTAATATAATCTGGGTTTCTAAGTAAAAAATACAACTTTTATATAAGAAACCATTGTCGTACATTGTGACGTTGCCCAATAATGCCTTTATGAATGACACGTTCAATTTTGATCATTTCACACGTCAAGGTAATAAAAATCCGGTTTAGTTCTGAGCATTTAAAAACCATGTTTGCCTGTTTTCTCAGACCAAAAATAGCGTGTAGAATGCATGTTGTTTTTCTTAAGTACCTATATCATTAATCTCTATGGACATTACCAAAAAGTTTAAATATTACTTTTCACAAATTTATCATATCTTATTGGAACTGACACAATCAAAACCAACTGCGAAATAAGAATCGCTAACAAGCATTTAGACGAAAATGTATTATGAATTTTGGAATTGAACAAACAAAAATTAAAATTATTCTTCCTCGTATCATGGGAAAATCTTTATTCTGCTTAGAAATTGGTAAATTACTTTTCGAAACCAAATCTGCTTCACAACTACAAATGGATTTATCAATTTTCTGAACAAACTATTGGACTAACACCCATCTGGCCAAAATGGCCCGAACTAGTAATTTGCATGAGCATGAGCATGATTGACCGCCCAAAGTTGCTATTCCGTTATTGCCTGGTCGGCTGTAATTGCACAGAGAACCAACAGAAGAAGTTTGGGTCTAACATCATCTTCAATGTGTAAGAACTGGTGCCCCAAACATAAGCAATACCAGCGCCGGCCGTGTCCGAATGCAGGTCAATTGAGGAATAGGTAGGTAAATTGTTGACGTGATACTCGCTTTGATAGAAGCCGACGAGTTATCTGCACTTCCACCAGAAATAACTGGGATGTTGAATATAAGGGGTAGGGAGTGTAGCAAAACGGTAAACGGTCTGCCGTGTATAACGTGTAGTTTGAATTAAAACAAAAACGAATTTTCACTTCCTGATTAACTTACTCACCCGCACAATGAAGAACAAAATTTCGGTGACCAGTCGATCGTTTTGCTTTCCACACCGCAAAATGGCCTGAACTAGGAATTTGGCTAAAAAGTCTCCTTTTAAGAGGCCCGGAAGCCTCCTTTCAAGAGGCCCGGAAGCCTCCTTTCAAGAGGCCCGGAAGCCTCCTTTCAAGAGGCCCGGAAGCCTCCTTTCAAGAGGCCCGGAAGCCTCCTTTCAAGAGGCCCGGAAGCCTCCTTTCAAGAGGCGCCGAAGCCGCCTTACAAGAGGCCCTGAAGCCTCCTTTCAAGAGGCCCGGAAGCCTCCTTTCAAGAGGCCCTGGAAGCCTCCTTTCAAGAGGCCCAGAAGCCTCCTTTCAAGAGGCCCTGAAGCCTCCTTTCAAGAGGCCCAAGCCTCCTTTCAAGAGGCCCGGAAGCCTCCTTTCAAGAGGCCCTGAAGCCTCCTTTCAAGAGGCCCGAAGCCTCCTTTCAAGAGGCCCGGAAGCCTCCTTTCAAGAGGCCCGGAAGCCTCCTTTCAAGAGGCCAGAAGCCTCCTTTCAAGAGGCCCGGAAGCCTCCTTTCAAGAGGCCCTGAAGCCTCCTTTCAAGAGGCCCGAAGCCTCCTTTCAAGAGGCCCAGAAGCCTCCTTTCAAGAGGCCCGGAAGCCTCCTTTCAAGAGGCCCTGAAGCCTCCTTTCAAGAGGCCTGGAAGCCTCCTTTCAAGAGGCCCGAAGCCTCCTTTCAAGAGGCCCGAAGCCTCCTTTCAAGAGGCCCTGAAGCCTCCTTTCAAGAGGCCAGGAAGCCTCCTTTCAAGAGGCCCGGAAGCCTCCTTTCAAGAGGCCAGAAGCCTCCTTTCAAGAGGCCCGGAAGCCTCCTTTCAAGAGGCCCGGAAGCCTCCTTTCAAGAGGCCTGAAGCCTCCTTTCAAGAGGCCCGAAGCCTCCTTTCAAGAGGCCCGGAAGCCTCCTTTCAAGAGGCCCGAAGCCTCCTTTCAAGAGGCCCGGAAGCCACCTTTCAAGAGGCCTGGAAGCCCAAGAGGCGCTGAAGCCTCCTTTCAAGAGGCCCGGAAGCCTCCTTTCAAGAGGCCCGGAAGCCTCCTTGCAAGAGGCCAGAAGCCTCCTTTCAAGAGGCCCAGAAGCCTCCTTTCAAGAGGCCTGGAAGCCTCCTTTCAAGAGGCCCAGGCCTCCTTTCAAGAGGCCCGAAGCCTCCTTTCAAGAGGCCTGGAAGCCTCCTTTCAAGAGGCTCGGAAGCCTTTTTTCAAGAGGCCCATGAGCCTCCTTTAAAGAGGTCCGGAAGCCTTCTTTCAAGAGGCCCGGAAGCCTCCTTTCAAGATGCCCGGAAGCCTCCTTTCAAGAGGCCTAGAAGCCTCCTTTCAAGAGGCCTGGAAGCCTCCTTTCAAGAGGCCCGGAAGCCTCCTTTCAAGAGGCCCGGAAGCCTTTTTTCAAGAGGCCCGGAAGCCTCCTTTCAAGAGGCTCGGAAGCCTCCTTTCAAGAGGCCTGGAAGCCTCCTTTCAAGAGGCCCGGAAGCCTCCTTTCAAGAGGCTCGGAAGCCGCCTTTCAAGAGGCCCGAAGCCTCCTTCAAGAGGCCCGAAGCCTCCTTTCAAGAGGCCAGAAGCCTCCTTTCAAGAGGCCCTGGAAGCCTCCTTTCAAGAGGCCCGGAAGCCTCCTTTCAAGAGGCCCGAAGCCTCCTTTCAAGAGGCCCGGAAGCCTCCTTTCAAGAGGCCCGGAAGCCTCCTTTCAAGAGGCCCGGAAGCCTCCTTTCAAGAGGCCCGGAAGCCTCCCTTTCAAGAGGCCCGAAGCCTCCTTTCAAGAGGCCCGGAAGCCTCCTTCAAGAGGCCCTGTAGCTTCCTTTCAAGAAGCCCGGAAAGCTCTCCTTAAGAGGCCCGGAAGCGTCCTCTCGAGAGGCCCGGAAGCCTCCTTTCAAGAGGCCAGAAGCCTCCTCCTTTCAAGAGGCCCGAAGCCTCCTTTCAAGAGGCCCGGAAGCCTCCTTTCAAGAGGCCCGAAGCCTCCTTTCAAGAGGCCCGGAAGCCTCCTTTCAAGAGGCCCGAAGCCTCCTTTCAAGAGGCCCGGAAGCCTCCTTTCAAGAGGCCCGAAGCCTCCTTTCAAGAGGCCCTGAAGCCTCCTTTCAAGAGGCCCAAGCCTCCTTTCAAGAGGCCCGACGGCCTCCTTTCAAGAGGCCCGGAAGCCTCCTTTCAAGAGGCCCGGAAGCCTCCTTTCAAGAGGCCCGAAAGCCTCCTTTCAAGAGGCCCGAAAGCCTCCTTTCAAGAGGCCCGAAAGCCTCCTTTCAAGAGGCCCGGAAGCCTCCTTTCAAGAGGCCCGGAAGCCTCCTTTCAAGAGGCCCGGAAGCCTCCTTTCAAGAGGCCCGGAAGCCTCCCAAGCAACACCTCTTGTTTCTCAGTGAGTAACAACAACTGTGGTGTGACTTACTAAAGGTCTGACTTATGCACAACGCGTCGTATTTGGAACTCCTTTGTGACACAAAAAGCGCAAGAGGTGGAGTCTATTTGCAACATCTTGCGGCTATGAGGAAAATAATAACACAAAAACCATCTGGGAATCAAACCATGCACTCTGAGATTTGAAATCTTCTACTATGACCATCACACCACAAATTCTATTTAGAGAATCTGCTACAAGTGCACTACATAAACAACAAAGTCATTTGTAACTTCATTGTACCTTATACGGAACATGCAGGGACTGTCAAAATAAAATACTGCTCAGCTGAGCTCAAAGTGTTTTGCAACATATCAGAAACACTGTCGTAACAGCGATGAACCGAAGTGTTATTATTTGTGCAACTTATCTGTTTTGTTTCTGATATGAAACACATCGAATTGAAAACCACCCAAGAAGTCAGATGGGTAGAATATTGCGACGCCACTTAAACGGAAATGAAACATTGTGATTTTCTGAAACTGGTAAGTGGCTTTAATGTGACTCGATGTATTGCCAGTGTCTTCAATGCAATTTATTAGTAACAAACACCTATTTGAAAGATGTTGCGCGTGCTGCTTGGGCTCCTTTCAAGAGGCCCGGAAGCCTCCTTTCAAGAGGCCCGGAAGCCTCCTTTCAAGAGGCCCGGAAGCCTCCCTTCAAGAGGCCCGGAAGACACCTCTCAAGAGGCCCGGAACCCACCAAACAAGAGGCCCGGAAGCCTCCTTTCAAGAGGCCCGGAAGCCACCTTGCCAGAGGCCCGAAGCCTCCTTTCAAGAGGCCCGGAAGCCACCTTTCAAGAGGCCTGAAGCCTCCTTTCAAGAGGCCCGGAAGCCTCCTTTCAAGAGGCCCGGAAGCCTCCTTTCAAGAGGCCCGGAAGCCTCCTTTCAAGAGGCTCGGATGCCTCCTTTCAAATTGCGCGGAAACCTCCTTTCAAGAGGCCCGGAAGCCTCCTTTCAAGAGGCCCGAAAACCTCCTTTCAAGAGGCCCGGAAGCCTCCTTTCAAGAGGCTCGGAAGCCTCATTTCAAGAAGATCAGAAGCCTCCTTTCAAGAGGCCCGGAGGCCCGGAAGCCTCCTTTCAAGGCCCGGAAGCCTCCTTTCAAGAGGCCCGGAAGCCTCCTTTCAAGAGGCCCGGAAGCCTCCTTTCAAGAGGCCCGGAAGCCTCCTTTCAAGAGGCCCCGGAAGCCTCCTTTCAAGAGGCCCCGGAAGCCTCCTTTCAAGAGGCCCCGGAAGCCTCCTTTCAAGAGGCCCGGAAGCCTCCTTTCAAGAGGCCCGGAAGCCTCCTTTCAAGAGGCCCGGAAGCCTCCTTTCAAGAGGCCCGGAAGCCTCCTTTCAAGAGGCCCGGAAGCCTCCTTTCAAGAGGCCAGAAGCCTCCTTTCAAGAGGCCCGGAAGCCTCCTTTCAAGTAATCTTCCACATAATGTACATATTCGCATCTGACTTTTCAGAACATTGTAAATGATTGTCCAAGTCGGGTGGTTCAATAGCCAGAACAATGGTAATTAACTTTGATTGAACATCAAGCTTTTAGTTTGACCAACATTAAACATGCTGGTCATAAAATGGTATTGAAAAAAGACAAGACAAAACCTCTAGCTGTTAAAAATACCATGATAGGGATAGTCAGGAGTAACGGTCTTAAAGAGGCATATTTTATACATGTTTTGTTAGAAAAAAATGTCGCTAATTTGGAAAGAAAAATATTTTTTTCATAATTTAAACGGTGCAACTTGTCACCCTGACAAGTGTCTAAAATATTACTGCATTATTTAAGTAATCATAGAGGCTATTCGTTAAAAATGCTTCACTCCCGCGGTGAAGGTTGGTACTCGGATTCTGATGGATTTTCCAAAGTGGTATTGTTGTGTAGGGGTTATCACGCCTATCTAGAGAGTAGGACGTTGGCACGTGGAGCCTTTTCGCAATTTTTATAATAATTCGTCAATTTCGAAACAAGTGCTGTGCATATGCACAGCCAAGATATTCAGCAAGAAAAAAAAATTAAAATATATTTTTGAAAAGAGCATATGGATTTTTTACTACTGGTTTACTTTGGCTAAATAACTATACCCATTTTGAGATTGTGTTCAAATGTAGCCTTTGGATAGTTTTTTTGGTAACTCAAAATGTACGATCGAAAGAATAGATTTTTCAGTGATTTATTGTTGATTAATCTGAAAAAAATAGACGTCAAATCATGGCGGGAATTGGTTTAGTGTATACGCTCGATCGATCAACGCTATGTGTATACGCTATATCGATCAACCAGAAATGAGAGTTAGTGTGTGAAAAAGAATCGGGCAAATCACAATCTACACATAACTCTTTAAATTGGTGAAATCGGCAACGGTGGACTTCGTGGCCGTGCGGTTAGCGACGTCAATCATCTAGACGCATGTGCTAGGGAGTGGGTGGGTGGGTTTGATTCCCGCTGATTCCACTGATTCCACTGATCCACTGGGTGTTATGTGTCCTGTCCGTTGTCTCTAGGTGTTAAGTGTTCAGTCTGTACGACCTCTGGTCGAAGACAGTGTTCCTGTCTTTTTTTTATAATACATCTCCAAAAAATGAGTGGATTTTGGGCAACGAAGAGTTAAGATTCGTATCAATGGAGTAATTTGAGTGCCACAATACACGGATCGAGGTCGCATCTCTCCATCCTCGAGTCCGCCCCACGCTCGCCAAGTCGTTTCGCACTTGGTCTGCCCACCTCGCTCGCTGTGCTCCACGTCGTCTAGTATCTGCCGGATAGGAAGCAGGGTTGTTGTACGGAATTCTTGCAACATGCCCTGTCCATCGTACCCTTCCGGCTTCAGCTATCTTCTGGATTCTTCTTCGGTGCCCCACACCGTCTTTTTATACATCGCCAAAGATGGTCCTGAGCACCCGTCTCTCGAATACTCCGAGTGCTTGCATATGCACAATCATGATTATATCCTGGAACACTCATGCAGGTTCGTTCATGCTGTGTACCATGAGAGAGATTTTTTCGTTGATATTGTACAAAATACAACATTACGCGTGTTTGAGTGTTAATTAAAATGATTCGTACGGTTGAATTACCGAATAATGTGCAATGTAAGCTGTTATTTACGGCTGAAGGCCATGCTTCAGTGTTTATTTCTTATTTAAAACCAATAACGACGTCACGTTGAATTAAAACCAATAACATCCCCATCTAATACATGATGAGGAGTGGAAAATGAATTTAACACACATTTATATAAGAAAACTGACAATCTTCTGTATCTCCATGATCTACATCGGAATGTAATGTTTAGGAATATGTAGGAAATTGCGTTGGTTAGCTGCGAAACAATTAATTATACGACACTGATTCAAAGATACCAAAACAAACGTATTTCACTCAAACATGCACTCAAAGCGACACGTGTTACAAGAGCACGATCCAACAAGTACTAATTATTCATCGTCGAACTAATCAAAATCATGCAATGCTCGCCCTGGCTGATGAATATTCACTGTAAATTGGGTAAAGAACTGCTCATGAAATAAAGAAGGAGAAATCTCTGGGAAATGTAATAAGCTAGATTTTTCTTCAGAGACATATTTTCAAACTTATCGTATATTTAGTATTTTTCATGTGTATAGAATTATAGATTTTTAAATTTTGTCCATTCGACCTTTTGTCCATTCGACTTTTTGCCCCTTCGACCTTTTGTCCCTTCGACATTTTGTCCCGTCGACATTTTGTCCTTTCTATTTTTTGTCCCTTCGACCCTATGTCCCTTCGACCTTTTGTCTCTTCGACCTTTTGTCCGTCGACCTTTTGTCCTTCGACCTTTTGTCTTTCGACATTCTGTCCCAAAGCCGACCGAGAAGTGCAAAACACATTTTTCTTAAATTTTCAATTAAAAAAAAAGCATTCCATTCCTAAAAAAGACATTCTTGCAAAATATTTAATAAACTTTACAAAATATTTCCAATAAACTTTAAAAAAATCAAGAAAAATATGAAAGCTTTTGTTCAACTCACTCTTTTATCAAAATGCGTTGAAATCAGGTTATCAAAGAGATCAGCTTTGAAAAAGAGAGATAGTGTGAATTGAGGCTCTTTGACATAATTAATAGCTGTCATAAATTAAAAAACACGAGAAAAGAAAAAAGCTTGTCATTAATCATTTTCTCACAATATGTCGTCCCATAGTAATATAGTTTCAGTTCAATATAATTAACCCTATTCAATAACTATTTGATAAAATCTCACACTTGGGAATGTGACATGAGTTCCAGCTGACGGTCATATGATTCACAAGTTAGGTTGACCTTCCCGTGTTTTCTCACAATTAGTTTGCTACATTATTTAACAATGTTTTTGAATGCTCTCCACCGAACGTAAGTGGACTTGTTTGCTACATTCGATTCGGTCTTTTTGAGCCGAAGAGGTTTTTGCCAAATTTGAATGCAATCAGCTTGGCTTGAGTGCATTGTCTACCTCCATTGTTCGCTACAAGTGGTCAACGTACATCATTATACATCAAGCGCATTCGCCAGGGCTTGTCAAAAATGATTGAAATCGATCGTCGTTAGATGACGACGGCTAGTGTAGGTCGGTTGAGTGATATATGACGGGCTCATTACTCAGCGACTGCTCCATGGTATTGTTGCCGATGTTTGCACATTTTGGATGGCCCTCAGTCAGCTTCGTTGTACTCGAGCCGGCCTACAAATTGCAAGGGTCCGCGCACCATCGATCACTTAGGGCCATTCTACGAAATTGCGTTCACTTTCAAACGATTTCTGACTGTATGCGGCACTTGTTTTGACGGTTAACTTGTTAACCGTAATTGCCTTTCGATGATTATGAGCTGGAATTCGAGAAGAAACAACTTCAGCCTAATGAGCCGCACTCGTAGGTGATGAGTAGTGTCTCTGCTGTTTCTCCCACTTGAAAGGATGGATGACCTTGTTGTTCGATATTGCAAGATACGGGCTTCAGTTAAATAATTCAACAGTCATTTTCAGCATAATTATCTAGGAAATAGTGTCGTTGAAGTGTTTGGAGAAATAACTTCCACGCTCCTTCCAAAAGAACTTAATTTAAACTACTTGGGTGGCCTGTAAGCTCGAATATGTATGAATAAAATGCAGTTGCTATTTTTAGTCAGCTCAAATCGTGCAATCTATCCACTCTTACCCGGATTGAATCTTTCATTCAAATCCAGCCCCGTTATTAGTCCACACCCCTTGAGAGAACTTGCCATTGGGTGGAGCTATCGTTATTAAACTCCTCCACTGAAAACTACCTTCCCCAATCAACGATCTAACCCCTCCTTAAGCTTAAATTACAGTATCCCCACACTTCATAATCACCATTCGCCATGCACGTTCTACGGGGGACCAATTATCGACGGTTCTAGAACGCCCCTTCAGGGGATAAGCAAGCATATGAACGGATACTTCAGCAGCCGTGGCAGCACTCAAGTCCGGAAGCTAGTTTGCAGCTCACGACTCCACACTGCCTGCCCGCACCCAGCATCAGACCCACGCTTGCTCGCTTCAACTGACCAACCCAATTGCACTGCTCCGCGCTATCGGTTTCAAAAGTCAACACTTTCAATTTGCTGTAGCGATAAATCGCTGTGCAGGCACTGACTGTTTGCTTACCGATGGAAATGAGAAGTTTTCTTTGCATGGTTTAGAGAAGTGGTGGCCAGTGTAAACGCGTTTTTTAATTACAGCTTGCGGTTTATTTTGATTAAAAGTAATCAGATGGCGGGGATATGCAGCGTTTGCTCTGAAACGAATGAGAATACCTCGTGGAATCTTGGTCCTCCATTTGCATTTCCATTGATTTAGAATTAAGCTTGTGAGTTGTTTTCTAAAGTAAATTACTCTCAGCTTATCTCGGATAGGTAAATGCGGTATCCTAAAGAATATTTTAGAGCGATTTCAAAATTGTTGAATTATGTATTCATAGCTAGCAAAAATTGAAAAAAAAACTAAATTGATAAAAAAATCAAGAAATTACTAACACGATAATTCAAACACATCTAGTTCTAGTTTTGATCCAATAATTCAACTTAAATGACATGTTTTCCTAAATAACCTTTCCTTGATATCAACTTCATATTTAATAATTCAAGACCACATACTGCAAATAAGTTTTCGCAGGAATTCTTCCAATGTGCGACTTGTGCCATCCCACCAAGAAGCGACAGAAGGAAAACATTGTTAACACTTTTTACGGTGTCCCCAGCGTTCCTGCGGATCTCCTGGCAGCTGCACTCACTTTAGAGCTGAAACGCTGTTCACCGGCAGCCCCCCAAGCCGCAGCAGCATTGCGCAGATTGTCAGCCGGAACGGGTGTAGCATAAAGGAAGCGACCACATCCACGACTCCCAATACCACTTCTTTATTCTTCGAAAAATCAGCCCATCGTAAGCGATAAAAAAGCGTTCCCTTGAAGGTGCTTCGAAATACTACTTCCGGCGATGATGGCGGTGCAGCTGAAGCAGCACTGCTACACTAAGTTGTTCCGTTGTTGGTACTGGTTGTAGGAGCAGCCGCCAATGACAACAACATGTCGCTTAAAAAGAACTATCGTATGTAGGTGACGGTGGTGAAGCTGGGAAATTTAAGAAGGGAAAATGTGATGCGATTCGTAGAATTATTTTCTAAAGCATGCTAAATGTTTTCTAGAGCATGCCTGACCTGATCATCCGCAATAAGCATGAAAAACCTCTCATAGCCATTATTGTTCACAGAATTATAATAAAGAAAATAAAGTGAAATTATACAAAATTATCGAAAATTTTCAAGCGTTAAAATTCCACTAAAATTGCAATTTAACATAAAATTTCTAACATTTTTAGCTATTGATAGAAGCAATTTAGAAATCATTTCTTTCATTTAGTATCGTAAGGGCGTAATTGCATTGATCGATTACTCCCCGGGATTTTTTTTATTGATTCGGCGATTTACGGTAGTTTACCGAAGATTGAATGGCTTGGTTGGATAAAGAATGATTACATCTTGCACCTGCCGCCGGGTTCCAGTAGCCATGCGAGCAAAGGTGTAGGATTGCCAATCCAGAGATGGCGAGTTCGATTCGTGGTCTGGTCTATGATGTTTTCGGGTGGGAAATATTCTCAACACACTGGCATAGTGTATCCATTGTACTTGCCACACAAGATACATACTCATGCAATGGCGGGAATAGAAAAGCTTTCAATTAATAACTGAGGAAATGCTAATAGAATATGTTGAAAAGCCGGCCAAGTTGCAGTTGGAATGTAGAGCTATAGTAGAAAAAGAAGAATAAGCAGAAGAAGACATGGAGCAAAGTAGTCTTTCTGAATGGAAAACACAGAATAATTGTATGGATGAGGGCACGATCGTTTTGCAGAGTACTAAACTCCATACAATATTGGTATTGCCGGTAAGGGCTCGATGAGTTGAAGCCGAAAATGATTATTTGGAGCCATTTTGGAATTCAAGATGACTGACTTCCGGTTTTCTTAGCATAGCTTAGCTTGATTGTCTGTACACATCGTAGTTGCTAGTCGTGATTGGCCGAGAAACAACAAATAATGCACAGTTCACTAATTGAATATAGTTTTCTCGGGACTAGAAAGCTATTCTCACTGTACACGCTTCGGAATTTCTTTAATTCAAGACCAATAAGTCCAATAAGTCCATCCTCAAGGTCAATTAGAATAAGGGAAGGAAAATTAGATCGCCACTCATTGCTACAAGAGACCGAGGAATCCTCTGCATCTCCATGGCTACTGGAAAGGAATAGTTGGGAAGGAAATCTATTGGAAACCGCCTTGGTTAGCGACTAATTAGGCCGATAAAAATATTTAAAAACTATTTTGTCTCCCGGGTTTTTTTTTGCCAAAAAATAGTATTTTGAGGGGGCAACAAAATAAAATTCGGATAATTTTGAGGATTTTCAAAACATTCCTTAACAAATCCGGGGAGTTTTTTTTTATTTTAATATTTATTTTTTATTATTACCCCCCCCCCCTTGACCTTTCGGAGACCAGTAGGACAAAATGTCAATTAAATATATGTAGCGGACTTATTTCTTTTGAACGATGCCACATTCATGATGATACAGAAATCCAAAAGCAACGCGTGCCCAACGTATTTTACCGGAGATTGATTCAATATATCAACTACTTCGCGACGACTAAAACGCGCACTGTACTTGCTAGCTCGATAGCTGCAGCAAACTATTGAAAATCGAGCTTGTTTCGACCGAAGCAAAGCGCAATACATGCGCATGAGCCACCGAACACAAAATGGATATTTAATTAATTTCCCGACAACGAAAACACGCACTGCTCTTATTTGCTCGATGGCAACTGCAAACTCACAAGATGACTGACTTCCGGTTTGATACAAAAACAAAATGAGTATTGTCGAAATGGGCTCGATGAGTAGAAACCGAAAATCGGTGTTTGGCGCCATTTTGGAATAAAAATGGCCGGAAATCCATGCAATATGGGTATTGCCGGAATGGGCTCGATAAGTAGTAGCCGGAAATTGATGTTTGGCGCCAGTTCCTCTAAGAATTCAGTTCCTTCAGCTCAGTTCCAGTTTCTTTAAAAATTCCTCCATAGGTTCCTCCAGGAATTCCTCCGGGATTTTTTTCCAAGAATTTCTTTCGATAGTTCTTCAGAATTTCTGAAGAAATTCCTCCAAGAGTTCATTCGGAAATTCTTCGAGGATTTTTTTTACGAAAGCTCCATAGGAGATTTTACCTCCAGGAATTCTTACGGAAGTTTGCCCAGATATCCTTCAAGAATTCCTTCGGAAGACCCTCCAGTAGTTCCTCCGAAAATTCCTTTTTCCCCCGAAAAACTATAAAAAAAAAGTTCTAAAGCATTGTAGTTGTGAATAGGTTACCATCCAATGATTTCGATGCATAGATTTCTAGGAAATGAGAATTAATGTTGCATAATTGTTCAATTTTCATACGGCTGCAGGCCGATTATTTTATTAAGACGGCAACAGCGAATAAAATTTTTGGCGGCGAAGCACAGGTCTAACCGGAAGTCGGCCATCTTCAATTTCAAAATGACGCCAAACATCAATTTTCGGCTTCCACTCATCGAGTATATTCCGGCAATAGCCATTAACCAGTTTCTAAGTTTTTGTCAATCAAATAGACTAAGAAACTTTTCATTTATCAGTGAATTCTTCTAAGTCTTTTCTATTTTTTTCACACGGATTTTCGAATTAACGCGTTTTTATACGTTTTTTTATTACTGTTTCTTTTACACTTCCGGCCCTCGAAAAATATAGGCAAAAGTTTTTGGCCGTATTTTCGCCGTCTTACATCCGATTTCGAGTATTGTTATCTCAATCCAAAGAATATGAGTAGATCTTGCATTGTAGGTATTTTAAACTAACAATTTACATTTTTTTGTGCTAAAATATTGCATTAAGATACTCATTTTTCTTATATTTATGTTGTAAAAATATGTTGATATTTCTCAAAATTTCGAAATAAAAAGTGGAATGGAACCCAATTTTAATACTCTTTGAGATGCATTGTTGAAATTTTGCCGAATTTTTTTTTTAAATCTAAATGTTTACTCAAGTGCATGTTATGCATCGGCCAAAAGTTTTGGTTCACCGTTTTTCCCGTTTAAATTTAGGCATTGAAGAAAGTGATTTTCTAAACAAAACGCCAAGAACAGTACTTCAGACAATATTTGGCTAAAATTGAATTAAATCGCATACATAGATTTCTGGAGAGTGAATCCAAACTTATGACCTGTTTATCATAAAGTGGATGAACCAAAACTTTTGGCCTATGCATATCATGCACTTGAGTAAACATTCTGATTTTTAAAAATAAAACAAGATTTTTTCGCCAAAATTTCATCAGTGCATCTCAAATGTGATACAAATTGGGTTCCGCTCCACTTTTTATTTCGAAATTTTGTGGGCTCAATTTTGGAAAAAATCAACATATTTTTACCTCATAAATTTAAGAAAAATGTGTATCTTAATGTAATATTTTAGCACTTGAAAAAATCAAAATTATTAGTTTAAAATACCTAGGTAAGACGGCGAAAATACTGCCAAAAACTTTTGCCTATATTTTTCGAGGGTGAACTCAAACGTTTGGCCGGGAGTGTACGTATACCCTGCGAGGCGGCTCTGTTCCAGTGTGGGGATGTAATACCAATAAGAAGAAGAAGAAGAAGACCTTCGTATCCCCTTCGTATAAAAAAAAAACCTGGGTGTACTTGCAACAACAATCACGATTGTAACTTTTTCAGCCTGTTGATTTATGAAAAAAGAGAAAGCTTTACAACAAGTTGCATTCGACGCAGAATCCTGTCACTTTGTGGTATGGTCTAGTCCTAGGATACAAATTTGCGCGGAAAGATGCATTTTTCGCCGTTGTTCTACAAAGTTGTTCGGAATAGTGAGAGGGTGACCCACCACATAAAAAATGTATACGGAATGATATGTAATGCTCTGCAAAGTTGTAGCACAGCTTATTCCAATTAATTAAAAAAAAATTTCTTCGTCTTCGGGTGACTTTTTGAGCTTTAAAATGCAACTTTTGATGTGTAAATATGCTCAATATATTTTACCGATCAAAATTTAAAATCGTTTTTATGTCAAAACTACGATTTTTTTGTCAAAAGTTGATATCTCCACACAGACAGATAAAAAAAATGTCAGAAAAAATATTTTAAGCTCTTTTTAGTGGAGTGTATTTAACCGTCTAAGACGAGTTAAGTACTCTCCATTTAATTCCATCAATTATTTCGATATCTTTGTAGATACGTATTTCGACCACAACTGTGTGGTCGTCTTCAGTGCCTCGTATGTACTTGACTCGACTTGACTCGACTGGTTACTACGACCAGACTCATTTTTAAATCGGCTGTCCAATCCAAAAACACTTGAGCCTAACAATTGAACTATTGAGATACAAAAAACTAGACATCGTTACTATTGCATTTATTCCCGTATATGTGCCTAAAGAAACTGAAAACAATATCTGATAAAATTTTCAGCCTATATACAGTTGAAAATAATAATGGCGGAAAGCTTGAAAACAACCTATTTTAAAGATACTCGCAAATTCGATTGCGGACGAGTTCTGATGATATTTAACTTGCAGTAGAATAATGAAAGCCTATATTTTCATGTGTATTCCATCTAGTACGAGGGTGTAAATTTACTTTTTTATTTATGAAGTGTGTCAAACAATTTCAAAAACTTTATGTTATTTATGTTTATGAAAAAATAATTTATTGTTAAGTTTCACCCATTTCAACTTATAAAGGTCCAAATAAGGTTCTGTGTACCAAAAACCTAACATTAATCGTGTTGTTCAGCTTGTCAACAGCCGTACCTAACTGATCTTTGTCTTACGGCACGCTAAAAACATTAAATCACAATTTTGATAGGTTGTCATTTATACTAAAAAGCAATAAACGTAAAAATTTCAATGACGCGTAATGAAGAACATATTAAAGAGTGTGTGTGTGTGTGCTGTGTGTTATTACAATCTAACCCCCACTGTCTGGCAGTGGCATTATGGATAGAATATTCGTGCAACCATTTTATTATTTATTCTGACGCTGAACATGTTTGTGCATTCACATAGCCTCAAATTATTGGCAAGGGCATTGCCCTTGCTTATAATCGATCACTCTATGCTTGCACAAACATGCACGTGTCTGAAACACTTTTTATGCACTATGCATCATACACTCAACGACACCATATTCATGATGATACAAAACCGGAAAAGCAACGCGTGTCTTACGTATTTTCCCGAAGACTGATTCGATATCTTAACTACTTCGCGACGATTAAAACACGCACTGCACAACGCTTGCTCGATAGCTCATGAATAACATATTAAAGAGTATTCGAAAAGTGTAATGCAATGCTAAATTTAAACATCGAAAATCAGGTTTTGGCCAGCCATTTGTTCTAAGCTACTCAACTGTACGGCGATGGATTAGATGATGTGCGTTGTTCGAGTGTCCGGTGAAATCTCGAGATCCTTCGAAACACGCAGAGGGTTACGGCAAGGTGATGATCTCTCGTACCTGCTATTCAACATCGCTTTGGATGGATTGAGTAATACAAAGGGCCGGGATTGACACGATTGGTACGATTTTCACGAGACAGTTCAGCTATTTTGGCTTCACCGACGACAAAGATATTACGGCACGTAACTTTGAGAAGATGGAAGAAACCTACAACAGACTGAAGAGGGAAGCAAAGCGGATCGGATTAGTCACCAATACGTCGAAGATGAAGTACATGATAGGAAAAGGCTCAAGGGAGTACAATGTTAGTCATCCACCATGAATTTGTATCAGTGGTGACGAAATCGAGGTGGTTAATGAATTCGTGTACTTGGGCTCCCTGGTGACCACTGCTAACGATACCAGCAGGAAAATTCGGAGATGCATCGTGGCATAAAATCGTACGTACTTTGGACTCCGCAAGACTCCGATCAAAAAGAGTTCGCCGCCATACCAAACTGACTATCTACAAAACTCTTATTGGACCGGTAGTTCTCTACGGACACGTGAGTTGGACGATGCTCATGAACGACCAATGCGCACTTGGAGTTTTTGATAGGAAAGAGCTGAGTTCTATCTATGGTGGAGTACAGATGGCGCACGGTACGTTGAGGGGTGAATGAATCACGAGTAGGGTACACTTAATTACGTAAGCATTTAAGAGGGGAAAGGGGCAGGTCTGTCATTCTCTTACGCTCCGAATAAACAAAAATTAATTTGTTTGGAAAAAATCTTCCTTGACGGGGAGAGGGGGGGTTCGAAAAACCTGGAAAAAATGCTAACGTAATTAGTGTACACCCCTTGCATTAGTTGTTGGAAGAACCATCCATTGTTCACACCGCGAAAATCGAAAGACTGCGGTAGGCCGAGCACGTAGCCAGAGTGTCGGACAGTAATCCGGTGAAAATGGTTCTCGGCAGCGTTCTGACGGGACCAAGAAAGCTAGGTACGCCTCGGCAAGGTGGATCAATCCAGTGGAAGACGATTTGCGGAACCTTCGCTGACTGCATGATTGTCGACGTGCTGCCTCGGGCCGAGCTAAATGGAGAAGACTTTTATGCACGCGAGACGAGCCAGCCTCGGGCTGAAAGTCTCGAAAATAAAGAATAAAAAAAACTTTTATGCACTGCACAGGCTACTCCGGCCTTAGTCTGAGCAAATAAATAAATATTTTGACACAATATATAAACAGTATAAATATATGCCAAGCAATTCGATGAAATTTTTAATGTACAAGATATGATAACAGCAATCGGACAACAGAATCCATTTGCCGGAAAGATCAATATAACTATGTCAAAATGATGGAACTATTTTTTGGTTTCCCGAACATTCCGTTTATTCGAGGGAGCGAGGGTTTATTCGACTGTCCCTGCCGATTGGTCGTCATGGCGTCAATTTCCTGAATTTACCTTCATTTATAGCTACGCTACTGACTAGTCGGGGCCCAACCAGCTGAGCGGGTTTGTTTGTTGATGATAAAAGTTTAATGTTTTCGACAGAGAGCGGAGTGCAACAGAGCACATCCCAAAGGGTGCGTTTCGGCATCGGATCTTTTCGGTGAATCCCGAAAACCCCGAAGAGGTGGGAACCGAGCGCAAAAGGGAAAAGTTTTAGCCGTTGGGAGTGTTATTATTATCAGCGTAATGCTTCATTTGGGAATTATGACAACACACTCTACACTTTGCTTCTTCGTACTGCACTGCAACAACTGGGCACGAAGTTCTGCAACTTTGGTGTTTGCCTTGACAACCAGCTGAGCCGTGCACGGGGCACGAGTTTGGCGAAACTTTGTGATAAATATTTTATGATTTTGGAAGTGGTTTTTGTTTGTATGACACAGAAACACAGAAAAGGAACAGTGCACAGTGTTGACTGACAGAGAATCTCTTCATAACTAAACATCACAGGCATTTTTTAAATATTTTTATTGTATTTTTTGCTTCTCTTTTTCCCGGAATCCAGATGTTTTATTTTTGAATTTCCAAGTTATGAGTCCTTGAAATTCTGCACACGTAAAGTATTTCATACAAAAGATCATTTGGAGCTTTTCCGCTTTTCCTTGGAAATCAATTCTCTAAGCGAAAACTGATGCACAACAAATTGATACATGCTCTGCATAATCATAAATCATGGCCTCGTTCACCCAAAGGCCTCGGTATAGCTAGGGTGACAGTTCGCTCTAGTAACTCGATTCTTCACTTCGTCTTTTACCGTTTGACCAGCTGGGCTGGCAGTTAATCAACCACTGTTGGTCACCATATCCCTCTTCCCCACAGGATTGCTTACATAATCGGGCGGGAATATTTATTAACTGGAAGCCGGACCGGTACCAGGCACATGGCAGTCAACAGCTTCGGTAAAAGCGCTCCCATGAGTTCTCCGATGGTGGCTTTTCATCCGCGCCGGCCGATGTGAACTGACTCGAAAGCACCCTTCTGCTCCACGCTTTTCCCCGGTCTCCGGTTGCAGTCAATAAGCCACCACCATAATAGGCATAACTAATATCTGTTATGGCATCAAAGAAGAGCGATGGAAATCACGACCGGCATGCCATTTACAGCGAAGCAAGCCCCGACTCGACCCCGGGAACTCCGCCAACAGATCCGAAAGCGAAACCACTCCAGACTCCACCCGCGCTCCGCTCTGATGGCGCTGTTGTTCTGGTTTAGGTACCTTTGAAGGAAGCTGGGCTGCGGCTGGCTGGCCGGCTGCTGCTCCCTCGCTAGAAGACAATCGATAAATTCGTTACGGGCGATTATCGAGCGTGTATGTTGCTGTTCTTGTTCGCGGCATGTTTTTCGGGCCCATCGTTTGTTTGTTTGCTGATCGCGTTCGATAGGCAAAACAGTCGTCGAGCGACGGCAGACAGGGCCCTCTCCTCGTTTTCTACCTTCGGTGATTGAATTGGTGGTTGGTTGTTCTTAGGGGCATCTATTTGATAGTGGAGGTGGATATCATTACCCATGGGTAGTTTGAGTAGTCAAGGTACGGTCGGGTTTCCTATCAAACGGATTCTTTCTATATCGAATTCTTCAGTACGAAGAAGTGTGCTATATATGAATTTCAGCTTTGTGTTTAAGTTGCTTTTGTTTAAACTACACGCCAAAAAGCGGTTTTATACAACATATCCCTATATGCGGATATGCGACTGTAATACCAGGTCGGGTGCAGCAGCGTCACAAATTGTCGCGCACGATGACTTGGTTTGATGATCGTTTTCACGTGTTTTCATGGATGTTAGTGGAATGCGGTGATGTTGATTGTTCAAGAAAACAATACAGATTAATCCGTTTAGCGGATGTAATTTCTTTCTTACTATCTAAGATTATAAACACATTGTTTAAGTCAAAAATAGTATTTTTGGGAGAAAATAAAACATTAATAGGAACAGTAGGAAGGAGATAAAATACATTTTTCATCAAAATTAGGATTATCCATATATGTGGAATTAAATGTCTGATCAAGTTCCTTGTCGAATGCAAATCGTTAGGGTGCTAGCAGTTTTGCCGTATACCAAAAAGTGTGTTACGAACATAATTTAGAGATTTTTAGTGAAATGTCTTCACCTGTCATAAGACGAGGCAGTACTATCCTATTTATTTCCACCAGTTGTGTTTGGATTTATTGCAGAAACAGCACTTACTTTGTGTGGTAGTCTATTTTGAGTGGCTCAAACTACAAAGCATAGTTCCAATTATTATAAGGCTACACATTTAAGTTATCATGAACTTACAAAATTAGTTTCCCTGCATGCCCCGTGGAGCAATTTCTCTGCCATATACACGATTGTCCGCCTACATAGCTTAACACTAGCCGAAAACAGTGCGAAATTGAAAAAAAAACTCAATAATATTTATAATTTATAATTTTATCCCAATTTACTGATGAGAATTTTCTTCAAACCACTCGAAGATTTACTACTCTACATCCTTTTATCCTCTCTATACTGATAGACCAGCAGACAGCTGATTAGACCAGTGGTGTTGCCAACAACTTGATTGTAACTTCACAGAAATGATTAATCAATTAGTGATATGAACAATAAAACGTTGTACAAACAAGGGCAAGTTTGCAGCAGTAATGTGCACCCAGTTTTTTTACACGGGTTGGTTTAAGTTGACCTTTAGCTTCAATGAAACTATGAGTTAACCCCTTAAAAATATTCAAATAAAAAATCGAAGAAAATTCAGGTGGTATTTAAAAAGCTGTGAAAAATCAGGTCAGCCGTGTAAAAAAAATATTGGGTGTTATCTGGAATGCCGTCCAAATCATCTTCTTCTTCTTCTATGGCTCTAAATTCCAACTGACCTGCTTTGCAACTTAGTATTCTATTTCGTAAAATCCTGGACCGCAACAATTCGAACTCGCCATCTCCGGCTTGGAAATCCTACGCCTTTGCACGCAAGACTATCTGAGGACCCTGGAGACTGAAGACGTCCAAATCATCTATACCCGAATTGAACACCTGCTAGTCTAAAAAGCAGCAATGTTCAAAAATGTAATCCAGTCATTATTAATGTAAAAATTCAGAGGTTTCCTACCCCAGCAACAATGTTATGTCATGTCCTCCCGGAGCACCGGCTGCGGGACACAGTTCAGTATTCATGTTCCAATAATCCGTTTTGTTTACAGGCACAATCTGATAGGTTTTGGCCGAACAGGACATTTGGCCGAATAGGACGTTTTACTGAATAGGTCATTTAAAAAGTGAGAAATTGGGATTGAGAAGAGAGACGTCTCAATTCTCATTCATCATTTCTCACTTCTCACTGTAAAATGATGGAAGCGTGAAGTGAGTAGTGAGACGTCTCACCACCCACTTCGCACTACTCACTTTTTACAGTGAGCAGTTAGAAATGAGGAGTGAAAAGTGAGAGTAAAGTGAGACGTCTCACTACTCACTTCTCATTTCTCACAATAAAAAGTGAGAAGCACGAAGTGATTAGTGAAACGTCTTACTACTTACTTCGCGCTTCTCATTTTTTACAGCGATAAGTTATAAATGAGGAGTACGAAGCAGGGTTGCCACTACTTTTTGTGGAAAGTCTGGCACGCTTCAAACTAAAAATCTGGCAAAAAATGTTTTCAATGTTCTCAAATTGTACAATAACAAAAATACAACCCATTCATGGTCGAAATACGTATCTGCAAAGATATCGAAAATAATTGGTGGAATTGAATGGAGAGTACTTAATTCGTCTTAGACGGTTGATATTGGATGGTTTTAAGCAATTTAACTAACTTCTAGAAATTTGAACCTCTAAAAATCTTCAGAAACATCGCTACGATCTACCAGTAAAGCTTATGATCGTCCAAGATTTTTAAAGGGTGTTTAGTACTGTTTACGGGTTTGCAGAAATCTCAAGAATAATGTTACTCTCAATTTCAGACTTTTTTCCTTCTAACTTCTAAGATTTCATGCAAACGTAGATATATTTGTGATTCCTACAGATTCCAATAAACCCTTATAACCTTTCAGAGTTCCTCTTCTCATAGGCCTGCTACCATCATCACGAACAGCTTCATATTTCTGCGATTGTTCTCTCATATCCTTGTTTAGTTTCTCAACTTTTGGATACGAGCTCGGCAGTCTAGTGACTACCGCTTCTGCCTCATCGCCAGGAGGTCTGGCAAAGACTACATCACATAATGTGGCATAGACTACATCTCTTTTCTAAGTGAATCATCGATCTATACTTCTGCTATTCTACCTTACAGAGTTAACAAAATTTCCTTTATGTGGGATGCAGAAGTTTTCTTGGTTTTTAGTAGCAACAATTAGTACACACTAACATTCCTCTCCTTTCCCAACTGACTGGAGCTGTAGGTAGTGAATACCAACCTTTATGCACTTGGATCGTAGTGCAATTTAGACCAGCAACCGTTGACAAGTACAGTCACTCTTAGCTAAGTTAAGCTTGTTTAGATATTACTTTTGATTAATTCACCTGTCAGTCTGTCAATTCTTATAAAATTTCAGAAATTCTCTGAGCCTCCCTGAACTAGCGGAAATAATTACGTACTTCCAGAAAAATTTCAAGAATTTTATGGAAGAGTAGAAACTATTAGAAATTTCAAGACTTCTAGAAAAATCTCAATACATCATTGAGAACATTTTGGAATGGAAAGAATTTCTCCCTTACAATGCCGGAACCTTCTACGATAGTTAGTTTAACTTCTGATAAGGTTTCGAACCTCTGATTCACTTTGAAACTTTTTAATGATATTTTTTTAGATTTAGAAATTGAAACAGTATTGATAGCATTAGATCTTTAAAGTATCCATTGGTATGTTTTTACCATAATCATGGGTAAGACAATGCTTCGACTGTCCTACCCAGGTATTTTCATGCGTAGGACATGTTCTACTTGTCCTACCCACTCCAGGCGCCACTGAGTATCACTATACTTCATTCAACATTTTCATATCCCAGTTCCTCTGGCCGCATGTTGTTGAATTTTTGGTGGCTTCGAACTGGTGCTGATGGTGTTTGCATGCAAGTTTTTGAAACGGACTTGCATGGAATGTTTTTAAATTAAATTCACTGAACTTAAATTCGAGGAAAACCGAATAGAAAACAATATTAACGTGCAAATCTGATGGAAATTCATTAGATCAGATGTGCTTATACCGTTTCGGGTATTGATTGACCAAAAATTATGTTTATATGCTTTGCTCGCGTGTTGTTCGAAGAATTTGATAATGTTGCCTAAACTACGGTAAAATAGCGATAAACAGTTTGTACCAGCTTGTCCCCAATGCACATTTAGTGCATAGCATTGATCTACCTTATCTATGTAGTTGTATAAGTTTAATTTCACACCTTCTAGCTGTATATCAAGTTTTTGTTATTATTAAAAAGAAGCTTCTGACAATAAAATCCGCAATCCTTTTGTATATCGTTATCTCCTGTATTCGCGATAATTGAGTGCAATAAATAGAATGGGGCCCTCCTTAGCCGTGCGGTAAGACGCGCGGCTACAAAGCAAGACCATGCTGAGGGTGGCTGGGTTCGATTCCTGGTGCCGGTCTAGGCAATTTTCGGATTGGAAATTGTCTCGACTTCCCTGGGCATAAAAGTATCATCGTGTTAGCCTCATGATATACGAATGCAAAAATAGTAACCTGGCTTAGAAACCTCGCAGTTAATAACTGCGGAAGTGCTTGATGAATACTAAGCTGCGAGGCGGCTCTGTCCCAGTGTGGGGATGTAATGCCAATAAGAAGAAGAAGAAGAAGAAATTGTCTACACCTAACCTCATATTTGATCACCAATAGTTTTTGAGATATCTTTCTGGCCATTGAAAAGTCTGGCATTTTGGAGGGTTTCTCTTTTTGTCTTTTTGGTGGCCAGACAAATCTGGTATAATGGCATACCTGGTAAAGAAGTGAGTCATCTCACTCGTCATTTATCACTTATTGCTGTAAAAAGGGAGATGCGTGAAGTGAGTAATGAGACGTCCCACTGCCCACTTTGCACTACTCATTTTTCACAGTGAAGAGAGTAGTGAGACGTCTCATTTCTCACACTTTATTTTTCTCTTCTCACTGTAGAAAGTGAGAAGCGCGAGGTGAATAGTGAGACGTCTCACTACTCACTTCGCGCTTCTCAACTTTTACAGCGTGAAGCGAGAAATGAGGAGTGAGAAGTGAAACGTCTCACTTCTCACTCCTCATTTCTCACTTCTCACTGTAAAAAGTGAGTTGTGAGACGTCCCACTACTCACTTCACGCTTCTCACCTTTTACAGTGAGAAGCGAGAAATGAGGAATGAGAATTAAGACGTCTCTCTTCTCACTCCCAGTTTCTCACTTTTCAAATGATTTATTCGGCCAAATGACCTATTCGGGTAAATGATCCATTTGCCAAAATGTTTTATTCGGCCAAATGTTCTATTCGGTCAAATGACCCTTTCTGCCAAACGACCCTTTCGGCCAAACAACCCTTTCGGCCTAATGGTTTGTTCGGCCTAATGGTAGATTCGGACAAACATCTTTCGGCCTAATTGCATTCGTCCAAACGTCCCTTCACCAATATCCAAAATTCAAGACAAAATTTTCAAAACGACTTATCTGCTTTTGTAAACAAAGATTGAATCTTTGTTTACAAAAGCAGATAAGTCGTTTTGAAAATTTTGTCTTGAAATAATGTTTACTGTCAGGATGCCTCCAAATACCGGCCAATTTTGTGGCGTCTCGCGAATTCAAGATCGTCGAAAGGATGGTCAAACAGCAACTGACCGAATACAAAAGAAGCTTGAATCTGATTTCCGACAACATGTCTTTAACCCCGGGGCTCGTACTTTGCCGGTTTAGTAAATAGTATCCAAGACACCTTCGAGCATGGAAAACACGCTAACATTTTATCATTTGATTTCTCGAAGACGCCTAGATGCACGGCTTTAGTACTTCAGGGGTTTTCCAACAGGGGATTTTTTCTTATCTTCCTGCATGTATCCGCAAGCAGGCTCCGCAAAAGCGAAAGTATGCCGCTCAAAGCACACTTGCCCAAGTCCGGGTGTTTGGTGGAACCAAGGGTGGAACACTAGACAGACCTGACACGACGACCCTTCTGCAAGACAGGATGCCAACCAGGAAGCATGGTCTGCGATGCACGAAAATAAAAAACTATTTTCGTCGAAGCATAAAAGAATTTCGTCATTTAGTTGCATATTATGTTTGGATATTTGCTTAACTAGAAACAGGGATGATTAAAAAAAGTGCTAGTTTGAATTTCCACAGAACTAATTCAAGCAACAATTTCTAGAGCAACAATAGTCTTAACTTTTGAACTAACATCGTCATCTGACACCGGATAACGGGACAAGCATGGAGCATCCATCGTGGACAACTTTTACGAAATCACTTGTCATAAGACGAGTTTGTACCATCCCATTTAATTCCACCACTTGATTGTACCTTGACAGATACGTCTTTCGACCTCAACAGTAAGGTCGTCTTCAGTGTCTCGTACTTGACTCGAGTCGAGGCAAGGTGATGGGGTTTCGTGTCTGCGATTACACTTTTACACTTTAGCTTTGAAGAGGGTATTACGAAAGGCACGGATTGGAACGAGTGGAACGATTTCCATCAAGTCCGTTCAACCAGATAAAAAAGGAATTTAAGGCTGGCATCCGATACGTGTGTAAATATCCACATCCGTTAATTCAAATATATTTAAAATTGGGACCGCGTTTGACAATCGATTGGAGATGGCGCAAGGATCATTGTTATGGAAAACGCAGCGTGAATGCGGCTGTCAAATGCATTGGCTGCGTTCGACGGTTGCCAATCAGCTGCGTCCGTATGTACTTCCGCAATCAGTTGAGTAGATGGCAGTAGTGAACCAACGTATATCAATTCAAAAGTTTACACAGGATTTTCAATAAAATTTGTTCTAGCCTAAATATCTGTTATCTGTGGGACAACTATTCGATTTCGCCGACGTCATTGCTATTATGGCACGCAACCAGGGTTTGCAGAAATCGCTCTCAATAGATAACGAACAACGATAAAAGAGAGGCAAACACTGTTCCGAATCATAACAAGCCATGATAACAAATTTATCAAACTTGTATACAACTGCGAAAAAACAGATTCAGATAGGCAGCCCCCACAGAAAAATGGTGATTCTCGCTTTGTTTTTGCTCCTTTCGTGTTAATTACTGCACAGCTGTGTAGAATAAGTTGAAATGGATCATCAGAGCCAGTGCTCCCCACATTTGGAGGTTTCTAAAAGAAATTTATCATGGGTATAACATCCCGAATCAGTTCTCTATCATGACAGCTTGAGAAAAAAGTCCCTCGCGGTATGCTACACATCGTATATGTATAAAGAGAGGGTAAGTGAGAGACTTGTTCTTTCTCTTTAGGATTCAATTCCTGCACCCAACTTTCAAAAAAGGAGGAAGCTAAGCGGATCAGACTAGTAATCAACACGTCGAAGACGAAGTACATGATAGCAAGAGGCTCAAGGGAGGACAACGAGAGCCACCTCAACGAGTTTGTATCAGCGTACCCAACCAGCGACTGTAAGATTTTCAAACATTTCTGTATAAGAACCTATCAAAACCTGTATAAGAACTGGGCATATGCAAAATTATTAGATTCTGATACAAAAAATGTAAGCTCACAAGCAAATATTGTTGTATTGATCCCCTGTTCTTATACATGGATTGGTAGGTTCTTATAAAATATTGCTAGAAAATCTTGGTGTAATGACGAAATCGAGGAAGTTGAAGAATTCTTGTACTTGGGCTCACTGATGACCTTCGATAACGAAACTAGCAGATAGATTCGGAGAGGCATCTTGATTGCAAATCGTACATACTTTGGACTCCGTAAGACACTTCAATCGGATAAAGGTTGCCTACATACCAAACTAACTATCTGCAAAATGTTTATTAGTCCAGTAGTTCTCTACGGACACGAGATCCGGACGATGCTCATGGAGGACCAATGCGCACTCTAGTTCTTAGTATTCTTGTTGATACTTTCGAGTGATGGTCGGATGACCCACCTATTCCCCTTTTTCAGAAAGAGTCAATGGAGTAAACAATAAAAACGTAGCTCAATCAATCATAGACTGGTTTCGAAGATGACGAATTGACGACATGAATTTCAAAGTTCCATAGCGCTTTGGAATGGAGCGGATACGAATTTGGTGTATTTACTCTGACTGGTATGAGCCCTCCTTAGCCGTGCGGTAAGACGCGCGGCTACAAAGCAAGACCATGCTGAGGGTGGCTGGGTTCGATTCCCGGTGCCGGTCTAGGCAATTTTCGGATTGGAAATTGTCTCGACTTCCCTGGGCATAAAAGTATCATCGTGTTAGCCTCATGATATACGAATGCAAAAATGGTAACCTGGGGTGACATTGCGCATCTCGAATCGAATCACTCGATTCGTACGTTTTTGCATTCGTTTCGAAAAAATTGCGGCATTATGTATTTCGTTCGACTTCATTCAGTCGCAGTACAAGATTTCGAATGGTGCTGTACTAGCTCAATCGAGTATGTTCTGTCAAACGAAATGTAAACAGAGAGAATAAGAGATAGCTGTCTCCGTGTTTATCATGCCGCGCGCTGGAGAGACAACCTTCAGCGCATGGCGAATGTGAGTAAACAGAGAGAGTAAGAGTAATTTCATCTACGTGTAGCATGCTGCCTGTTGGAAAAGCATCATTCAGGGCATAAATTGGCAGTATATTTATATACAAGCAAATTGTGCTCAATGACTATAAAAAGGAATATTATTTATTGAGCAGTTGCAACCGATTAGAACATTATGCCGATACGATATGTTTTGTAAATTGAGATATAGTTACGACACAAATTATATGTTTTATTATTCGGCAACTCGGCCGTACGAAAACCATTTTGTTTTTGTTAAATGTCTTGGCTGTGCATGGCTTTGCTAAAGCATTTGTTTAGTTTGATTGCTCTAATTGTAATCAACTGTCGGTCTTCCACCGACATTATTCGTCTGAGTACCGCGGTCGACCGCATGCGTAGAGCAATCAAACTCATCAAATGCTTTAGCATTTATTATATTTATTCGAGTTTATGCCACAGATCCAATTTTGAGCTAAATAATTTAAAGTTAAAAAAGGATTCGATAATAAATTACTTTGATGTTTCCATGTGTTTTAGTTAGATGCCCTTGGGTCACCTCTTGCGCGTTTTTTTTATTTTACTCAACTATTTTACGTAGATTTTGGAATATATACGTTTTACGCAGATTTCCCCATAGATTTTTCACGCGGTTTATCGAAATCGTCAAGAAATACGTGAAAACTGCAAAAAAAAAACTATTTAAGTTGAAGTCGTTTTTACGAGGATTTCGGCATATTGTCTGGAAACTATAAAAGTAGGTATACTAATGACATTCTTTCCTTCAAGATACAATAATGAAACATTTATACTTTTCCCGTAGAGAAATAATTACAAATATAATGAAAAACTTTCAGCAAGAAACTACTCTCGAACAACATTCGAAGGCTATAAAGGTGACGAGTGACTTTCATTCGACTTGAGTCGTTTTTCAGTGTGCTATCGAGTCTCCATAATGCCAAAACATCTCGTTATTCTTGTACCTCCTCGAGCATACTCGAACGATGAGTCGTTTTCGAGATCGAATCGAAAGCCGTAATGCCAAACATGTTCGACTCGATAGAATTACGTTCGAATCGAGATGCACAATGCCACCCCTGGCTTAGAAACCTCGCAGTTAATAACTGTGGAAGTGCTTAATGAACACTAAGCTGCGAGGCGGCTCTGTCCCAGTGTGGGGATGTAATGCCAATAAGAAGAAGAAGGTATGAGCTCTGTGTAAATGTGAGATTCTTGAATGCCAAACGCAATGGATTCAGATCTCGGTACAAAAACAAAAGAAGCAAAAAATATGTTTGAACTTCAGTACCGATGCATGGTCAAACTCAATACACTATCTCCCGTTTTTATGAAACCGCCTTTCAAAATCTATGTTCGCAATTTCTCGAAGGTTATAAATCTTCTTCTTCTTCTTATTCTTCTTATTCTTATTTATTTATACACTGGGACAGACACGCCTCGCAGCTGTTATTTAAGCACTTCCACAGTTATTAACTGCGAGGTGTCTAAGCCAGGTTACTAATTTCGCATTCGTATATCATGAGGCTAACACGATGATACTTTTATGCTCAGGGAAGTCTAGACAATTTCCAATCCGAAAATTGTCTAGACCGGCACCGGGAATCGAACCCAGCCACCCTCAGTATGGTAGCCGCGCGTCTTACCGCACGGCTAAGGAGGGCCCCGGGTATAAATATCGTACCTTAATCTAAAGTGGTTTCACATCTAGTTTGAGAAATAATTGAATAAAACCGTGGTTAATCCTGATAGGGGCTGTCCATATACCACGTGGACAATGTATATCGACTGTCCACGGTTCTATGAAATGAAATGAAATGAACGGCAAAATTTAATTAGGCACATAAAGGGTGTATTCGATAAAAATGGCACACACATATTTACTCACCAAAATTAAACCGATCATCGGATCTTCTTGAAATTTTCAGGGAATGCTATTAAGCTATTAATGTTTCATGATTTATTGCACTTGTTTTATTCAATTTCTTCTCCCATCCCGAATGCGCGCACCTTCCTTTTCACTCCACCCATCAAATTTTGTACAACCGCTTTTCCCAGTGTTTTTGTTGTTTTTATCCATCCATTAGAAGAAAATCCATTCCAGCTCTGTTTGAATAATTTTGGGATGTTTGCGAAGCTTTGCCTTCATAATTGCCCAGAATTTCTCAATTGGGCGAAGTTCCGGTGAATTTGGTGGGTTCATGTCTTTTGGTACAACATTGACTCCGTTGGCTCGGTACCACTCCAACACGTTTCGAGCGTAGTGGCAGGATGCTAGGTCAGGCCAAAACAGAGTTGATCCTTTATGCTTCCTTAAGAATGGCAAGAGACGCATTTTAAGGCACTCTTCCGTGTAAATCGCACCATTGTCTGTACCGGAAGTGTTGAAAGGAGCATTGATTTCACCACATCCGCAAATCGCCTACCAAATCAGGAACTTCTTTGCAAATTTGGACAATTTCTTCTTCAGAACATCCTCCGGAACATCGAACTCAGTCTTGGCAACGAAATTTTCTTGCCCAGGAAGTTGCCGGAAGTCGGCCTCGACGTAAGTTTCGTCATCCATCACGATACAACATGGCTTGATGAGCAAATTTGTGTGAAGTTTCCGGGCGCGGGTTTTCACAGTGATATTTTGTTTTTCATTGCGGTTTGGGGCTTTTTGCACTTTATAAACATGCAACCCAGCACTCTTCATGGTTTTTTGCACAAAACCGACTGATACCTTATGCTTTTTAGTGACATCTCGAATTGACTTGTTTGGATGGTTCTTAAAATGTTGCACCACTTTCTGGGTCATTTTAATGTCCATTGGACCACTTTTACGACCACTCCCTTTCTTCCTTCGGGCACTCAGACACTCCTTAAGGGTTCTTATAACACGAGATACAGTTGTATTCGCAATTCCAAGCTGTTAGGCGATCCATCGGTGCGACGCCTCTGGATTTTGATTGTGAGTGCACAAAATTTTTTCACGAACATTTTCTTGTTTCGACGACATGTCTGGAACTATTGTAAGAAAAACTACAAAACTTACCAGATGTAAACAATACACTATGAAGAAGATTTGCTCAATTATTTTACTCATACGGTTCAAAAGTTACAGAAAATTTTCGGTGTGCCATTTTTATCGAAAACACCGTTTAATGAAAATACTTATTGAAATAGAGGGGTGGCACTTTGAATCTGGAATACTTTTGAAAATGGTGAACAGGTCTAATGTAGGTGTATACATAAACGTGGATTTGCATTTCCTTTGAAACTATAAATTCACAAAAGTGGGATCACTACTGATTATATTTATGAAAAGACGGAAAATGTCACTAGGGAAGTTGAACCATTTTTAGAATATCTACAACGTCCTAATGATTTCTGAAACAAATCATCAAGCTCGCAATAAAATCGATCAAAAGTGTGCGGCGCTGCCATTAACTCAATCGACAGTTCGATCGAGAATAAAACACACCGGGCAAGTTCGTCTAGTTTTTTTTTGTGTAAATGGTCCCTCATTTTTTTTTTTCAAATATTACCAATTGTATACAATTATCCTCCATGTGTCAATTTCGCCCAAGTATCTTACTAATAAATAGTCAAACAACAATTGAGGATAATGGCGACGAAGGTCGCAATTAATATTGAACAAAAGGCCAGACGACCCGCCATCACTAATAGATCTCCTCTAGGCAGCAAAGCAGCAAAGATTATTCGAAATGCCAATACAACACCAAGCGCATGGTCATTCATCCACGGAGACGGGCGATCGATGCCTCGAGCGTATTGAAGAGCATGTGATTTATTGCTAATCGATTTGTAGCTGCTGCCGCTGAGTTATTGATTTTTGTTCCTCCACTGACCAGAAGTGTTCGGAACGCTCATTCGGCCGGGAGGTCAAGTGCCAAGCAGTACCGATCGTGCTTATTAGAGCTCAATAATTCCGATCACTTTCACTGCGGCTAATAGCGTGGCGCTGCATTCAGCGATGATCCTCAGTTCACGATTGACTTACAGCCACGACCACGAGTCGATTGTCATTGAAATGCGATACGAAACGTAAGAGCCTCAGCAGCACCACATCCCATTGATGGTTTCAAATTTGACATTTCTGAAATTCAAATCTCAACACCTGTATGCTTCATCTCGTCATTTGACGCCAAATGCCAACAAGCAATTTCAACCCTGCAGAGACCGCTGGAGGCATTTCGGATCCATCATTAATCCATCGAACAGCTCCAGCCCGCTATTGGCTGGTAATGAGGAGGAGGCAGATTGGTTGGCCTCGATCTTTGCCTATGGGTGCAATTCCAATTCGAATGCTGGAGCCCTTACCGAATTGCGCAGAGCAGGAATTTACATAACAATGACTTCACGTTTCACAGCGCACGGGTCATCTACGACTAAGAATATTTGATGAATTTAAGGGGCATAGTGAGTGGGATGGATTTTTTTACGAAGACTTAAGAATCATCATCAATCCTTATTACAGTTTCCATTTAAAAAATACTGAGTGTCCTTTTTCTTCTGCAAACTGCAAATATGCGCTTGTTGTAAATACTTTAGGAAAAGCGATGACTATTCGATTATTATTCCATTTCAATATTTGTTATTTGTAACGGTGATATCATATCACGCATATAAACACATTTACAATTTATACATTTATATATTTATATTATTTATATATTTATATTATTTATATATTTATATTATTTATATATTTATATTATTTATATATTTATATTATTTATATATTTATATATACATTTATACAACATTTTATATAACTCAGGCTGATGAATAGGAAAGAAGAAGCTAAAATGCGCCTAACAAATATAGTCACTCATGGAGTCGAATAATTCATTCACAGTTCAAGTTAAGTTAACATATATTTAGCTGTAAGCTTTCAAAAAAGTGTTCAAATTTGATTTATTTTTACTGAATTTCAATTATTTTTTGCTTATCAATACCTCCTTCTTCTTCTTGTTGCCACTACATCCTCCTCTGGACAAATTGCCGCATCGTAGCTGGATATGATTGAATTGATATCTTGTAAAACATGTAAATTGATCACTTGTAAAACTTTCAAATCGTGGCAAATTTAAATGTCCGAATGTTTTTAGTAATTATTATTAAAGCAACTAAACGAATAACTCAATAATTTGAGCTCATTGAAACGATTTATTGGCATTGGTAATTAAGCAATGAAGTACGCATTTTAGATCATTTTTCCCTATTAATCCCCAAAATATGGGCCCGATTCGTTTCTCATTGCTATTGCATGCCACGAGAAGCATTGCTGTAGGTTCATTATTTATACGGGGTGGATCATATTTCGCCGCTAAATGAATCTATCAATCATATTCGGTAACACTTTGCTGTTAGGGGGCTCTCCTCGCGGTTTCTAACTGGGAGTAACCTTTGCCATCCAATTGGGTTAGGAGGTTCTGCAGTACGAATACCAACGTCGGTCGGAATGGACAACAGGTGATTAATCATGCATCGCACTATCGTAAATACCCTCTAGCCCGCATCGCCTCAAGTGGGCCAGTATGCGGACCGACGTGGGTCGGAGGAATGTTCACACACGCGTTGTTTCGGTTTGACATACGCCTAATTCAATTTTTGTGGCTGTTTAGCAGCACCTTTCTCCCCCCACCCTATGGAAGCGTGACGACCTCCGCAACTGATTGACTGCGTTTCGATGGGGTCAATGTTAAGGCTCTTTGTTGTCGAACAATGCGCGTAGCAGCTTTAATAGGCGAGGAAACACTGAGTATTGGCGCACCGAAATTATGATCACGCACCCATAGCTGGTAATGTTTAGTTCCAAAAGGCGGTATTTTGCGCTGCAGAATAAACTTTCAATGCATCATTTATCAAAATCGAGAGTGAACGGGTTTGCCACGACCAGTCATCGGTATTAAATTCACAGAAAAGACAGCTAAATGCACTCGATCTGTTCCAGTTTCAATGTGCAACAATCACCCTGCAGGGCAAGACACTCCCTCGTTGATTCGACACTGGTACTGATGTACGTATGACTGCGAAGACTAGCGAAAGTCGATAGCGGCGGCCTTCGAGTGGTTCTAGGCAGCGAGTTCCTCCAACCGAATTGGATCCGATGAAGAGGTTCGTCGTCCCTGGCTGCAAGTCTCTCGCGGAAAGAGCAAGCGAAAGTTACGTACATGCGAAGACCAAGACCGTCTACGGACGCAAGTCTGAGCCTGCGTCTCGAACATCGTCATCGTTTAGGCTACGAAAGCGAAGGCGAATGTCAATCAAGATGCTAATGGCCATTTTGAAATGTCCATTAAGATAATTCTCGTGCCTTTTTAAGGCTAAAATTAACGCAAATCGAACCACTGCGCCAGTGCGCAAGCTCGCCATGGCTTAAGCAATTGGCAAATTGCATTCGTTGGATTTGAAGCCGCGGCTGATCGAGACGAAAATACTTGTTTGTTTGCAAATTCAATCCTATAAAGGTTATTTAATTGCATTTTTAGACGGTGACACTAAAACGACTTTATTTTGAGTGCTTTTATGGATGGTCTAATGAGGATTCCAAATTGAAGTAAATGATTTGATGTTTCAAGAAGTCTTGTGCTAAATAGTTCGTTTATTTGATAGCCTCAAGCTCCGTTGGGCGTAACTGAGACGAATTATTGTATTTTTTTTATGTTTTAGTCATTGTCCCACGAAAGTTTAATTTAATATGGTGTGCATTAAGTATTGATTGGAGATTAGACGACACAGGGATCAACCCTGCGGAATGTTGCTTAAAATATTTACAAAATGCTTCCAAAGTAAGAATTGCATCAAGATGAACCGACCTAGGGAAGAAAATATCGTTAATAAATAATAATAAACAATAATAATAATAAAACAGCTACATAATAATGCAATTTGACTACAGTAACACAACCACACCCCTCCCAGTAAACCACATATCGTATAACCAACAGCAAATAAAGTCGCATTTGAGTCCATTAAAAATCTAAATCGCACTGCATATCAAACTTTATCAGATTATTGTAGAAAAATGTTGTATTGAATGTATCATATACGATAATTTTTACCATAGTGAAATTCAATCGTAATTGTGTGAATAAAAACTCATAATGACTTATATTCCTTGCAATATCCTATATCAGTGCGAATGAATGTCTAACTGAATCGTAATACAATCGAAACCACTTCAGTCCGCATGGCAGAAGTTTCAAGCAGTTGTAAAGATATAAATTGTATAGTTTATGTTGGACAAAAATCCAACTCACTTCAAGGTGTGCAGTATGGTGCAGTGGTAGAGTATCCGCCTGCAGATCCAAAGATCGTATGTTCGAGTCTTGGTGCTGGTAAGATTTTTTTTATTTTATTTTTTAAAATGTTTAATCGTAATACTGTTCGTATGATGTCGGAAAAAATCGTGAAATAAAACTCGTATGTACCTATATCGCCTCCACTTTGGTACGTATATAGCCAATCTGTGCATTATATACGATTTAGTTGGTTCTTATATAATAACCTATATCAAGAGTTATAGGTACCAAAATGTTGACTGGGCAAACCCCACAACCACAGCCAAATTTTTAGAATGTTCTCTGGGCAATCACAGCTGACCATGTCATAATCAGGTAGCCATTACGGATAAAGCTCAAGCTCAAAAAGCCAAGAAAACTAAATTCTGGATGATGGTATCTGAAAGACACGGGACGCCAAGTCGGGCAGAATCAAAATGACGAAATGAAATCCAATTATAATCTTTTGTTTTTCAGAATACTGACATGTAATGTTCCACAAAGTTGAAGCGCAGCTTATTCCAATACGTTTTAATATTAAAAAAAAACTGTTTTATGTAGCTCTTAAGTTGGATGATTTAGAGCAATTTTACAACACGCGAGTTCTCGTGTTATGAAAGTTGAAGCGAGTTGCGGAAGGTTAACTTTGATTGTACTACGACTGGCGATCTCTTTCCTCGCTTTTGTGGTCGGGATAGGATCTGACGACCAAACTGGTACGATCACACAACCCTACTTCATTGAGCGCAATTGCTGATAAAGCTGTGTATGAGAATGCCAGACATAACCAAATATTAATCCTATTCGGCTGGCATTGCACAAAACAATACGTGTGAAAGAGTTGGTTTTAAAAGTAGATTGTGAGAGTTCGGCTTTGTGCCTGGTGTTGAAATCTCGATAATCTCGTCAGTAGCTTGCTGAGCTGCGGAGCACGATGGAGGTCCTTCATAGCTTAGTAGAAAGAATAATATGCGGTATTTCGAAAATTTTCGTTTCAGGTGATTCGAAACGAAATCACACAAAATCATTGATTTCGTTCAAAAAAAAGCGTCAAAAAAACAAATTCTAACAAAATGTAACGGAATTCCGCCGAATTTCGTAACAAGTTTTAACCAATACAAAACTTTATCTAAGGACTGTTCATTAAAGAAAGTGGACACCTTTTTATGAATGGTTAAATGTTAAAACTTAACGAAAAATTGGCAATTTTCGATCTGTGTGTAAAGACAGAAAAATTAGGAAAACCGTAGAAGTTCCGAGCGATGGGTCGGATCAGTTTATCAACTCGCAGATTAATTCGGCACAAATGATATAGTGCATTTTGATGGACAAAGAGACATACGTCAAATAGGATACTTCAATACACTTCAAGGGCCACATTTTTTTAACGTTGAAAAGAGGACAAATGTGCCTGATGACGTGCAATATATCTGAACCGAAAAAATTGGGGAAAAGATTTTGGTATGGCAAGCCATTTGCTTCTGTGGTTAAAAGAGGTCTCCGTATTTTACAAACAACGGTGAAAATTGAAGAAAAGAATGTATCAATCAGACCGCATCGTGCTTTCGTGCTGTGCGGTTCTTTTCTCTCTTTGCTGCAGGAAGTATTTATAACTACACGAAGCTCCACTGATTATGTTACGATCTTTGCTTGGACCCGGGCCTTCGTTTTACGTTGGACCCATTTGCGGAAGTAAAATTGCAAGTGTCCTGCAAGGACACTGTCACGTCATCCCCTGCCACTGTGGCGAATTTAGACTGTGGTCATCCTGGTAATCACAATGGGCTTCGACCAACACAGCAATCGGTCTACCGATAACAGATAGGTATAGGGAGTGATGATAACGAACTATAATCAAAACAAATTTAACTATTCTAAATGAATTAGATGTAAGAATGATAGTTTTCTACAACCTAATGAAACTAAAGTGACTTGAATTTGCACTATCTATAAACACGAACGCTACAAGCTATAGTGATTGTAGTTTATTCGTCCATGTTTAGAAGTCACCAAAAATTGTAAGTAACAAGGAACGAATGTAGTACAAATGATACTAATAGCTCAATTACAGTTTTTAGCTTACTATTATCCAATAAACGGTTTGCTTAAAAAGTTTGCAAGACTTTCCCCCACAACATCCTAAAACAAAATTTGTTCGTGGGTATACAATATGGAAGGACATCACAACCAATTCGCTTGTAAGCTGTGCAATCATACGGATTCCTTGAGAGCTCACATGATTGCTTGTTATCAGTGCCAACTATGGCAGCATTTTAGCTGCGCCGGAGTGAACGAATCCATGCAGAGCCGGCCGTTCGTCAGTAAGCAGTGCCAAGACCAAAATGAGGGTGCTACTATATCAACGCGACTATGTTCCTAAACAACGCATGCACTTTCCGGAGTATTGCCCACTGGAAAAGAACCTTCGCATAAAGGAAGCCAGTGGTGCAGGCACAATTGGCCCTTATCGAGCAGGAAACGAAGATGAAACAACAAGAACTCGAGGAAGATGAAACATTCAGAAGGCTCGAACAAGAGAAAGCTGAACGTCAGCAGTTGGAAGAAAAGAAGAAGCTTAAAGACGAAGAATCAACTCTCATAACGCCCAGTCAACACAAGATCGTATATAATGTCACATAAAATACAATAGTGGAGGCGCAATACGTACTTCTCCATACAATTCGTGCGTATATCGCCTCCACTTTAACATCTTATATTGCATCATATACGATTTTGTGTTGACTGGGCGTAAATTGAAGCAGACAAAGTACGTCTATTGAAACAACAATCAATTCGTAGAGAGTCGCTGGACAGAAAGAACGAACTGATACTGCAGATTTCCGAACGTGGCAGCGTGATGGAGTCCGTGAAAAGCTCCCGGGAAAGGTCTCAAACTGGTTGGCGACCCATTCAAACCATGGGAAGACCGAAGATAAAACACTGGGTAATCAGATCAAAGAATGTTCGGTCCGTTTCCCATCAATAGGGCGGGCGTATCAGAACTTTCCACATTTCGACCGCAAGTTCAAACAGTTTCACGTAATCATCATCTGTCCCGGGTTTATCCCACCAGATCAATGGTGGCCGAATACGTTCCGGAGTCGAACTCTTTCATAATGAACTGTGAAGTCCAGTGTCAGGCAATGCGATCAGCTACCATCCGTGAGTCATTCCAACAATTCATGACGTCGTCGAGACAACTACAGCCGTTCCCCGCGTTGATACACTCGTGCCCCCAGCAACTCAACGTTCCCACTTTCCAGGACAGGGTGCAGGTGGTCATGTACCGCAGAAGTGTCATCAGTTAGAACCAACGTCAAGTACTCCTATCCGGTACCGCGCAACAGATAATATCCAGCTAGCGAGTCAGCCCCTCCTCCCTGGAACTGGTGGTAGCTCGGAATGTGCAGATCGGGGACCATCATTTAGTCATGCAGAATAGACCTCAAGGGACTCTCTACTCGCAACAAATAGTAGCCAGGCAGGCCGTTGGCAATGATCTACCAGCTTTCAGTGGGAATCCAGCTGACTGGCCGATGTTTATAAGCAGTCTAGAGCAGTCAACGGCGAGCGTGTGGCTACACGAGAAAATTCGCCAAACGGACCTAGACGGACCTAGACATGACCGCCCAGAATCAATTCTGGAATTTGGATTGGCAATACAGAATTTTGTAGACTATCTTCAAGCGGCAGACCAGGAAGAGCATTTAGCCAACCCAATGCTAATGCAGGAACTGGTTGAGCAACTACCGGGGCCTAAAATAATGGACTGGGCCACTTTCAAGGGCCAACAACGGAGGGCTACGGTTTCAACCTTCGGCGAATTCATGGATAAGCTAGTTTGCGCCGCTAGTTTGGTCAGCTTTGAGCTTCCAGGACTATTAAGAGGAATAAATGCGGAGAAGCAGCAGCGACCAAGTGAAAAAACTAGAATCTAAGCCCACTCTACTGAAGCAACACTACCCCAGAAACCAATTAACGGAAATGCACGCAAACCAGCCAAGGGTTGTGCAGTTTGTGAAAGCGAGGGCCACAGAGTACACCTCCCCAGAAGTAGTACTGGGAGGTAGTTCCTGGGGAAACGATGGAGGAGCCCAAGGAGTTTAGTCGGTATTACCGGTATGGTCGAGACCGGCACTCCAGTACACTTCCGTGTGGTAGTTTGGCAACTACAATGCACGTGTACTGGGTTAGTGTGTAAATGCTTTCTCTTCATTCTTCGTCCTCTCCAATAACATCGACACACTCGGTGAATGCATCGTCAGGTAAACAAGCTGCTGACGACGGAAATACGCTTTTCCGAATTTTGCCAGTTGTGCTCCATGAAAACGGGAAAAGTCTAGCTGTGTTTGCATTCGTAGACGAGGGTTCACAAATTACTATGCTAGATGACAAAATTGCGAAGGAATCCGGCCCAAGAAAACCGCTTACCCTATAGTGGACGGGCAACGTGAAACGCAATGAACAAAGATGGGAAGCAGTGAACTTGGAAATAGCGGGCAAACACAGCAGAGTGCGCTACGAATTACGCAATGCGCGAACCGTAAGCTGTCTTCTTCTTCCGGCGCAGCGTTTGAATTATAAGCAGATGACATCTCGTTTCCCGCATCTTAAGGGACTTCCAATAGAAGATTACGATCTAGTACGAGCGAAGCTCTTGATTGGACTGGACAATCTTCGTCTCGGGGTTCCACTGCGGTTGCGTGAGGGAGGACCGTTTGACCCTATAGCAGCTAAGTGCCGATTAGGTTGGGCAGTATATGGCGCATCAACAAAGACGCTGCCGAGAGCGAGTGTAAACTTCCACACGGCTGCGGCGCATACCATGGATGATCTGCTAAACGAACAGCTTCGAGATTATTTCACGCAGGAAGAAAACGGAACTACTAATCCAGGAAGGACGATTGAGTCAGACGAGGACCAAAGAGCGAATCAAAGACTGGTGGATACAACGAGGCGTACAGAAACTGGTTTCGAATCTGGTCTCCTATGGAAAGTTAGCGATCCGGAGTTCCCGAATACGTATCCAATGGCCATCCGTCGAATGAAAGCATTGGAAAAGAAGCTGATAGGAAATGGTGCGTTGATGCATCGATTTCATGAGCAATTATGCGACTACGAGTTGAAGGGCTATATACGCAAAATCAGCCAGTCAGAAGCGACCTCCATCGATCCTCGGAGGACTTGGGTTCTTTAGGAATCGTCATCAATCCAAAAAAAAACCAGCGAAAATTCGGTTGATATGGGATGCTGCGGCAAAAGTTGGAGCAGTTTCCTTCAACTCATACTTGCTGAAATCGCCGGATCTACTCACACCTCTGCCGAAAGTTCTCAGTGGTTTCCTATTGTTTCCCGTGGCAGTTTCAGGAGACATCTGGGAGATGTTTCTTCAAATAAAACTGAAAGATAGCGACAGGAATACCCAGATATTCGTATTTCGTCCCAGATTCGATATGCCGCCCCCGCTATTGATGTCACCATGTTCGGGTCCACGTGTTCTACGTCTACGGCGCAATTCGTCAAAAATGCAAACGCCCAACAGTACGCACTTCAATATCCTCGGGCAGCGGCAGCAATTATCGGCCCTTCTTAGACGAACGTGGAGTACTACGCCTCCGCGGCTGAATTGGTGCTGCTACTTTCGCACCTGCCGAAGCGAAGTACCCTGCGATCCTTCCGAGACAACATTCAATCACTATCCTGATCAGGGTTCGTAATGCTCACTCAATCTCAGGAGCACAGGATGCTCCCTCGTGTGGTGATCTACCACTACATTGTCTCAAAGCATCTACCCGTCAAGGTAGATCAGGACAATGAAAACCAGGCAGCTTACAAATAATTATGAATATTTACCTTTCGATAGTATATATATATATATAGTATGTAAGTAGATAATAAAAATTAGAGTTAAGGTAGAGCCAAAGGCGTTTGGTAACTCTCCCAGATACTACATTCCCAGAGGACGACGGCTCATTCCACTCGCCAAAATTTTCAGGGATAAATCACTTTTCGGGAAAGAAAAACAACCTGGAGAATGATAACCATTTTTCGCTCACTTCGATTGCCGCCAAACGTTGGTTTGCTCTTTTTCTTTCATATTCGAGTCTTTTCGTGGCACCATGAATGCAAATGGTAGTAGCTTATGTGCACCAAATAACTTGACACTTTCGTACAGATAGCGTGGTGGTGTGGCTAGAGTAAGCGCATCCCCACAGCTATTATTGCTACTATTCTGGGTTCGAATCCCAGCGGGGCCATACAATTTTGTAATTGTTCTGTGATAGTTCTCGCGAAAAGTGAGTGAGAGGTAAAAGTGATGAAACGAAAAAGGATTTTCATCTAATAGGCATGATTTTCGTTTATCTTCCCAGGCTAATTCTGAAGAAAAGATTGATGGGTGAAAGATTATCTTCAACATAAACAACGAAAAAAGATTCTCCCTTGGCCCGAAAAACGCTTGCTATATATAAACTATATAAACTATACTATATCAATATCAGGTTCATATTAATGACAATTCTATTTTTGCTGATGAGCAATTTGGTTTTTCGCCATGGGCATTCAACCACTCATCAGTTATTAAGAGTTACGAACTTAATTCGGCTCAACAAATCTGAAGGATATTCGACTGGAGTTGCTCTTCTTGATATAGAGAAAGCATTTGACAGTGTTTGGCATGAAGGTTTGATTGTTAAATTGATGAATTTTAATTTTCCTCTGTACATTACTAAACTGATCCAAAATTATTTATCAGATCGCTCACTGCAGGTAAACTATCAGAATTCTAAATCTGATAGATTACCTGTAAGGGCTAACGTCCCCAAGGCAGAATACTGGGGCCCATATTGTATAACATTGTTACTTCTGACTTACCTGATTTACCACCAGGGTGTCAAAAATCTTTGTTCGCAGATGACACAGGTCTCTCAGCCAAAGGGCGTAGCCTTCGTGTCATTTGTAGTAGATTACAAAAAGTTTGGATATTTTCTCCACTTACTTGCAAAAATGGAAAATTTCCCAGAATGCTTCCAAAACTCAGCTTATAATTTTCCCACATAAGCCGAGAGCTTCTTATTTGAAACCTTCTAGCAGACATATTGTCACTATGAATGGGTTTCCAATTAATTTGTCTAGCGAGGCTAAACATTTAGGACTTCTGCTGGATCAAACACTAACTTTTAAAAGTCACACTGAATGCATTCAAGCCAAAATTAACAAATATATTAAGTGGATATAGACCCATTGATAAACAGAAAATCTAAACTTTGTCTTAAGAACAAGCTTTTGATTTACAAACAAACTTTTAGACCAGCCATGCTGTGCCAATATGGACTAGTTGCTGCAATACCAGAAAGAAGGCACTTAGAGGATTCATAATAAAATTTTGAAAATGATTCTGAAGTTACCTCCGTTGTGTAGTACAAATGAACTTCATAGAATTTCTAATATTAAGACTTTGCAACGAATGTCCAACAAAATAATTTCCAATTTTAGACAAAAATCGTTGCAATCTTTTATTGCAGTGATTGGCTTCTTGTACCCTTAGTATAAATTAGGTTAGTTTTAGTTTAAGTTGAAAACATTGTGATTCCTACATGGTTCAATTCAGCCAGAGGAAAAATCCTAACTGCCATAGGCAATTGAAATGTATTAATAATAACTAAAAAGTAACATAGCAAATAAGGATGATAGTGTTAAGAAAACACGAAAACCTTGTCTAAGAGATGAGTGCATACTGCATGTATTAAATAATTTGCAAATTAAACTAGTTAAACAAAAAAAAAACATCAGGGAGTCGTAAGGTGCTATTGGTGGGAACGATCTTCCAAATCACCGCAAATTCTGAATATTCTCTCCTAGATGACTGTTGTCGGGTTAGATAGCGTCCGCCATTGGATGCAGTTCCATTTGTTGATATGGGTCTCGGTTGAGTCCTGCTGATGCGTGGTGGCTTCGGGTGTGACCATGATAGTCTAATGTAACGTACATATATTCTTTTCTAAGCTCTCCATGAAGTCACAACAGAAAACACGGCCTCCAAATAACCGATATTATTTCTTGTTTTTCTAACTGGCTGTCAGGATTTTGCCAGTATGGACTTTTGGAATGATTGAATTCCTGAAATTCACAATCTGAGATGTTGATTCGATGTGCAATTTTAAAGATTTTAGTTGAACAGAAAGCAACAAATCTAAGCCTAACTATTACACCATTCATGCAAGACCGTTCAACAACTCATTGGACTAATGAGGGTTGGATAATTAATACCTGACCCTGAGTATTATGAAACTCAACCGTCTAAGACGAATTAAGTACTGTCCATTTAATTCCACCAGTTAATTTTCGTCATCTTTGCAGATACGTATTTCGACCACAACTGTGTGGTCGTCTTCAGTGTAGTATTCTGTTCTTGTTGGTTGTTCTCCAGATTCGCCATGAACAGTTCGCACAAAAACGGTGATAGCGTGATCCACAGGATGCAGACGATACCCCTGAGCGAAGAAGGAAAAACGAAGGAACTACAATACATCTTGGAAACAGCGAAGATCAACGGATACCAGGAGAGGACTATACGAGCGATCATCAACAAGAAGGAAAGGACCCTACGACGAAATGGACATACAACGCTGACACCGGTAGAGGAGCCGCTTAAAAGAGTTTCGGTCCCATATGATAAACACATCACCAACCAGTAGGGTGGCTCAAATTAGTATGAGAAAAACTTTGTTAATTTTTATTGATGGGCCGCCCTCTTATCCGGTTCTATTTGATGTCCTGATGCTCTGGACAAAATTTCAGCCAAATCGGTCAACGTTTGGGCGGTGCTAAACTCGTTGGAAGTTTATATGGAAAAATGTATGCAGAAACATCCAAAAACAGTAAATTGCAGCTGGACTACACAACTTACGATGAAGAACTATGATACTCATTCAGATCTTGGAGAATTTAATACAGAATGTCTGAAACTTGATTATGCATATGTACAACATGTGATAGATTTAGTTCGGAAAAGGTATTGGAGGTAACCGCCCTTCGGTGGGGTTTGATCCACGACCCCAGTGGGATCAAACCCCACCGAAGGGCGGTTACCTCCAATACCTTTTCCGAACTAAATCTATCACATGTTGTACATATGCATAATCAAGTTTCAGACATAGTAATTAATTTCCACTCCGGGTGGCTTAATACCCGGCATATAGGCAATTAACTTTGAATGTACTTAACCCTTAAATGCGCAATGTTGTTTTAAAACAACAAACCGAAAATTCGTGTATTGTTAATGATTTTAATGGTAATTTATGTTAAAAATATTTTCGACGATATCTTAAAAAAAACGCTTTGCGCCTTTAAGGGTTAATACAGAACTTTTATGCAGAAAACCGCGAGAAGATTAGAGTTTGCCCGGCTAAGTTATTAGCATTTCCCTGAAGTGGGGTTCAAGCAAATTTCGTTTCTTTTACCTTTGAAAAGAAATAAATTCACCCCTACAACACTCCAGTAAAATGCTAATATCTTTGCCTAATAAACTCTAATCTTCTCGCGGTTTTCAGCATAACATTCTGTATTTTATTTTACAAGAACTGAATGAGTATCATGGTTCTTGATCGTAAATTATGCCGTCCAACTGCAAATCACTGTTTTTGGATGTTTCTGCATACATTTTTCCATATAAACTTCCAACGAGTTTAGCACTGCCCAAACGTTGACCGATTTGGCTGAAATTTTGTCCAGAGCATCAGAGCATCAAATAGAACCGAATAAAGAGAGCGGCCCATCAAAAAATTTGAAAAAGTGTTTTGAGCCACCCTACCAACCAGCTACGCCCTCGACTAAGGAAATTCGGCATCGATCTAGTATTCTCCAGTAGAAGCAGCCAACTCAAGTCTCTATTGGGTTCAACGAAGGATAAAGTAGAAATGTTGAATAAGGCAGGCGTTTATAAGATAAGTTGTTCCCAATGTGAAAAAAATCTATGTAGGCCAAACAAAAGATCATTAGATATAAGGTTCAAGGAACATATGGCGGAAGTGAGTAAGGCGAAAAGAGAAAACGATAAGGGATTACATCACGAATTTAGATCTAAGGTAGCAGAGCATGTGTATAAGGAAAATCACCCAATTATGGCATCGAAGATTAAAATCTTAAGAAATGTCTCTTCCCCATGGAAACTCGATGTAGCTGAGAGTTTGGAAATCCACCGACAGGTACAAACAGCGCTGTTGAATAAGGATCAGGGAAATGGCAGCTCTTGGCTCTTCAAGTTTCTACCTAAGCAATAAATTTACTGTATAGGTAAATAAAGTGGCAACTAAGATTAGATTAGGTACCTAGCGTAGTATAAATAGTGTAAGTTGCGATTGTTTTCTTCAAGTCGAGTCAAGTACGAGACACTGAAGACGACCACACAGTTGTGGTCGAAATACGTATCTGCAAAGATAACGAAAATGAACGAAAAGCAAAACCCACATTTTAAATAATGAAACAATTGCGAGTTCACTTGTCGGGACGCCATCCACCATATCCGTCGTGGATCGGTGAACAGAAATAAATTTTCCAGCTGATTTCATCCGTTTGTGGGTCTCTATTAGCGTAGATGTTTGAGCAAGCGCACAAGCTCGAGATCTCCCAACACACTGACTGCTTGTAGCAATATTTGATTTTCTATTAGCAAGCTCAATGAGCCGACTCACGCCAATCCGGCCAAATGGGCCCATGAATGAATATAGTCAACTGCTCGGTGCAGTTAGTTACTGCTCCTCCGAGACAAGTGATCACCCACTCCACTCGGTTTGGAGTATTCGGAGGAACGGAACGAAACGAGTTGACAACATCATTCCGAAAGTGAGTTTATCTTTTGCCCGTCATCTGCGCATCGGGGAGAAATCTCCACAGTTTGCAGCTAGTAGAAGACGTGCGTAGTAGGTACAGTGCTGCCAACTACAAACATTACTTGGTATTATATCATAGCTGTTTATTTTTTTCCGTTGACCGATTAATTGCTAAAAATTAAATTTAATATTATTCAAAAGCTTTTTTAGAGTCTGTAGAGGAGTTAGTATACGGAGTAATCTTTTTTCGAGTTTTTTAGAGTCTTTTTGTCATTTAATTCCACCATTTGATTACAAATGAGTTTTACAACATCAACAGGAAGGTCTTCTTTAATTGAAAGCAAATGAACCGATTGTTTGAGAAACTGCATATGTGACATTTTTGGCCAAAATGAGATTTTCATATATTCTGAATCCTCGTCCAAAAATATGTTTTCTGGCAAAAAAACAAGAAAAACTATTTTGTTAAAAAAAATTATTTTTAGCCGAGTCGAGTCAAGTACGAGACACTACGTATCTGTCAAGGTACAATCACGTGGTGGAATTAAATGGGATGGTACAAACTCGTCTTATGACAAGTGAAGGAAAACAAATTTTTGTTCGAAAATGTATAAAGATTTCTTCATTTGTTTGAGAAACTATATATGTATACACGCACTTAAAAGAGCAATTATGCAGTACTGCTTGCAGTTTTCAAACTAGAAGTGCCTCAGGATGTTGAGTTTTGCCAAAAACTATTTATCAGTATTGAAGAAATCAAAAGATTCGGTGCCAATTTATTCAAAAACAGTTTTTTATTGCTTTCTCGGAATTGTGAAAAATGGATATAGGGGAACTGTTCCGTTTTCCATCTCACTGAACATATATTCAGCTCATCGCAAAACAAAGAAATACAGCATCAATCTCGTCGCTTATTTTTGCTAACACGCGTGCTCACTGGTGAAAAAATCACAAAAATAAGAGACAAACCAAATTCCTTTTCATTCCTTTGTTTTTGATGGGATGGAAATAGGAGCTATGGGATGAAGTGTCGAACGAAACTGGCATCTTCAATCGAAAGCCCATCATGTTACCAACTATATGCCATGGATTAGATCAACCGTAACATCGCAAGACAGTTGATCGGTTCAATGGAGACGCGATTGATTGGGCCGCGGGTTCGCGATCGAGCGGATTAGATGAGGGGGCAGTACCGAGACCGGGACCGAAGCCCTACAACTTTATTATTTATTTATTTATGCTGGCTAATGCTAATGGCAAAATAGGAGAAAAACTATAGAGACTCACTCGAATCGAAAGCAATATGGTCACAGGTCTGCACTTGAGAGAGGGCCCGAGGAAGCATCGGCAACCAGCCAGCTCAGGAGTTGTCGTCGTAATTGAAAAGTTGCTTCGGACTGAGGGTAGACATCGATTCATTACTGTTTGGGATCGATTGTGAGTGGCTGATTTCCTACTGGTAGTAGGACTGAGGTCGACTGCCAAGATGAAGTGAAAAGCTTATGGGAAAATCGAAAAATGGTTATGAGTTTATTAATCAAAAGCGCATTATGGGAGTCATATTGGTGAAGCTTGGTGGATGATTACGCTACGGAGGCGACGGTAAAATATTGCAGTAACAGTGTGGATCGTGCACCTGCATCCGTTGTTTGTTGGGACGGGGATTGGAATCAATTCATTACTATCTCGCATGGGGAGAAAATGAATAGCTTACATGATTGCAAACAACTTATTTACGGTTGAAAGTGAAACCGGCTATCTGTGCAGCAAAGGAGCGAATGTTTTTTTTTGTTCAGCATAATATCTGAGAATCACATTATGGAAAAGACACTCCACTTATATTTCATGTTGCAATTATAATTGGAATCGTTTAGAAAGAAAAAGTTTTCTTCTGGTGTACCTAAGAAGGCTCCATATATTAGTATGTAGCATTGATCGAATGGCAAAAATATTTTCACCAAAAAATGCCAATGCCATGCACTTCATATCTGTGAACGATGTCGCCATCAAACACACCCCAGGCGTGCAAAATCAAACTGTTCTATTTTCCGAACAGAACAGAATCTACATCTACCGAATCCCGGAACTGGCACCGAAAGGAGAAATGCCACTCGGATGGATGTCAACCGCCAGAAGAATGCGTGTTATTCCACGCGAAAAATCACAATACTCACCGGCCGGTACAAACGCGGCATGGCGGAAATATCTGACACAAGCAATCTCGCTCGATCCGGTTGCCGTTGGTATCTAGCGTCCTATGGGGGCCAGTGGGGCACATTTCAAAGCACACCGTTGCGGGGACACCCAGCACAATAGCATACAGTAGGGTGCCTACAACAGCATAAACATGTCACAGGACGTTTTCGGCGCTCAAAGGCTGAGAATGTTGCAGTTTTTCGGGAAAGCTCATCCGCGCGGAATGCACAATGGTGCTAAATAATTATTCAGGACCATACACGGAGTTCAATCTTTTCTCCGAGTCGATTTCTTCACCTAACCTGCCATTCATATTTGCGTTCATTTTAACATTTCCACAGACAATAATTGAAGGCTTGCTTTGTACACCCTTTCGTGAATTTTAGCTATAAATGTGCAATAATGTACAATAATGCTGTATATCTATATCTATTTATATTTTCTATATCTATATTTTCCTATCCTTAAACTCATCTCAACCAAACATCAATCCAATTGTTCAATACCAATTAAAAGCTGAATATCATTTTTATTGTGAAATTCCTTTGTTTTCCTTCTAATTTTCCAATCTCACCCATTGTGTCGGTTTGTTTTGATGCCACCAACATTGCATTGATCGGGTATAGCGGTGCCTTTCACCGATTCGCTGACATAAACTGTTTTTGGAGGAAACGTTTTTCTGACCAGAAGCTTCAAATCAGCGAAATTGTGCAACGATAAGGAATATGAAAGTGTGTCAGTGGAAATTGCATCACGGTTTTATGGGTTCATAAAAACAGCATTGTAGATGTTCGAAGACTATCTATGTTCTACGTTGTTATCGTTTATGGCCTCAATTTTCCTTTTTTCATGGAACACAAGAATAATTTTCAAATGGTGCTTGTTTTATATTTCAACTTTCCATGATGACAGCACTCTCATGGGCTGTAGCGTATATGTCTTGGTTTGACCTGAAGTACGTTTTCAACCAGAAGTAATAACTCTCGAAGATCAAACTTATTGAACAGCTCATATACTTTCTATCGACAGGCTCGTCCAAACTAACTCTGAAGGCCGGCGCACAATGTATCCGGTCCGGATTGCGGTTGAGTTTGCGGTTTGTGCTAAATTTAATCCGGATTGTTCTAAACCGCTGTCCGCACGCAAAGCCGATGGATAACGCACAATTGATCCGGTTATTTGACATCGAATTAAATAGTGTTTTGATAAAGTTCGTTTTTGGTTCATTTCGATCCGATATATCAGGACCCTATGGATATCACGCGTGCAATCGAGTTATTCCAGCTGTTTCGGCTACACCAAGAGTACCGCCAGTGGTCACCACCCGAGCAGAGATTGTGGGTACACCCACAATATATGAGAAAATATGGGATTCTTCAAAATTAATTGCGAGGCTATGAGGCAACACCCCCCAAAATTTGTACAGGCCACACGGATGACCCCAGAAGCTTTCGATCATTTTCTAGATGTTATCGGGGATCGATTGCAGAAATATTCTCTGAGAGCTTCGCTAATTCAATCGTTTAGGCTATTTTTCACACTCGTGTAAGTAATTCAATTATATTAGAAGAGGAACACGAAAAATCATCAATCAACTTTCTTTCTGCCCATATCAGGTATCTAGCTCACGGCCCAAGCATACCATTCATGTGTTGGAGCTTCAAAATAGGAAAGGAGGCTTCCGGCCCTCTTGAAAGGAGGCTTCCGGGCCTCTTGAAAGGAGGCTTCCGGGCCTCTTGAAAGGAGGCTTCCGGGCCTCTTGAAAGGAGGCTTCCGCGCCTCTTAAAAAGGAGGCTCCCTGGCCTCTTGAAAGGAGGCTTCCGGGCCTCTTGAAAGGAGGCTTCCAGGCCTCTTGAAAGGAGGCTTCCGGGCCTCTTGAAAGGAGGCTTCCGGGCCTCTTGAAAGGAGGCTTCCGGGCCTCTTGAAAGGAGGCTTCCGGGCCTCTTGAAAGGAGGCTTCCAGGCCTCTTGAAAGGAGGCTTCCGGGCCTCTTGAAAGGAGGCTTCCGGGCCTCTTGAAAGGAGGCTCCCTGGCCTCTTGAAAGGTGGCTTCAGGCCTCTTGAAAGGAGGCTCCCAGGCCTCTTGAAAGGAGGCTCCCAGGCCTCTTGAAAGGAGGCTCCCGGGCCTCTTGAAAGGAGGCTCCCGGGCCTCTTGAAAGGAGGCTTCCGGGCCTCTTGAAAGGAGGCTTCCGGACCTCTTGAAAGGAGGCTTCCGGACCTCTTGAAAGGAGGCTTCCGGACCTCTTGAAAGGAGGCTTCCGGACCTCTTGAAAGGAGGCTTCCGGGCCTCTTGAAAGGAGGCTTCCGGGCCTCTTGAAAGGAGGCTTCCGGGCCTCTTGAAAGGAGGCTTCCGGGCCTCTTGAAAGGAGGCTTCCGGGCCTCTTGAAAGGAGGCTTCCGGGCCTCTTGAAAGGAGGCTTCCGGGCCTCTTGAAAGGAGGCTTCCGGGCCTCTTAAATGGAGGCTTTCGGGCCTCTTGAAAGGAGGCTTCCGGGCCTCTTAAATGGAGGCTTTCGGGCCTCTTGAATTGAGGCTTCTGGGCCTCTTGAAAGGAGGCTTCCAGGTCGCTTGAAAGGAGGCTTCCAGGCCACTTGAAAGGAGGCTTCCAGGCCTCTTGAAAGGAGGTTTCCGGGACTCTTGAAAGGAGGCTTCCGCGACTCTTGAAAGAAGGCTTCCAGGGCATCTTGAAAGGAGGCCTTCCGGGCCTCTTGAAAGGAGGCTTCCTGGGCCTCTTGAAAGGAGGCCTGGCCTCTTGAAAGGAGGCTTCCGGGCCTCTTGAAAGGAGGCTTCCGGCCTCTTGAAAGGAGGCTTCCGGGCCTCTTGAGGGGAGGCTTCCTGGCCTTTTTAAAGTAGGCTTCTGGGCCTCTTGAAAGGAGGCTTCCTGGCCTCTTTAAAGAAGGGCTTCCGGGCTTCTTTAAAGAAGGGCTTCCGGGCCTCTTGAAAGGAGGCTTCGGGCCTCTTGAAAGGAGGCTTCCGGGCCTCTTGAAAGGAGGCTTCCGGGCCTCTTGAAAGGAGGCTCTGGGCCCTCTTGAAAGGAGGCTTCCGGGCCTCTTGAAAGGAGGCTTCCGGGCCTCTTGAAAGGAGGCTTCCGGGCCCTCTTGAAAGGAGGCTTCCGGGCCTCTTGAAGGAGGCTTCCGGGCCTCTTGAAAGGAGGCTTCCTGGCCTCTCTTGAAAGGAGGCTTCCTGGCCTCTTGAAAGGAGGCTTCGGGCCTCTTGAAAGGAGGCTTCCGGGCCTCTTGAAAGGAGGCTTCCAGGCCTCTTGAAAGAGGCTTCCGGCCTCTTGAAAGGAGGCTTCCGGCCTCTTGAAGGAGGCTTCCGGCCTCTTGAAAGGAGGCTGGGCCTCTTGAAAGGAGGCTTCCGGGCCTCTTGAAAGGAGGCTTCCGGGCCTCTTGAAAGGAGGCTTCCAGTCCTGTCGAGCGGAGGCATCCGGTCCGCTGGCAAGGAGGCGTCCAGGCCTCTTGAAAGGAGGCTTCCGGGCCTCTTGAAAGGAGGCTTCCGGGCCTCTTGAAAGGAGGCTTCCGGGCCTTTTGAAGGAAGCTTCCGGGCCTCTTGAAAGGAGGCTTCCGGGCCTCTTGAAAGGAAGCTTCCGGGCCTCTTGAAAGGAGGCTTCCGAGCCGCTTGAAAGGAGGCTTCCGAGCCTCTTGGAAGGAGGCTTCCGAGCCTCTTGAAAGCAGGCTTCCGAGCCTCTTGAAAGAAGGCTTTCAGGCCTAATGAAAGGAGGCTTCTAGGCCTCTTGAAAGGATACTTCCCTGGCCTCTTGAAAGGAGGCTTCCAGGCCTCTTGAAAGGAGGCTTCCAGGCCTCTTGAAAGGAGGCTTCCGGGCCTCTTGAAAGGAGGCTTCCAGGCCTCTTGAAAGGAGGCTTCCAGGCCTCTTGAAAGGAGGCTTCCGGGCCTCTTGAAAGGAGGCTTCCGGGCCTCTTGAAAGGAGGCTTCCAGGCCTCTTGAAAGGAGGCTTCCGGGCCTCTTGAAAGGAGGCTTCCGGGCCTCTTGAAAGGAGGCTTCCGGGCCTCTTGAAAGGAGGCTTCCGGGCCTCTTGAAAGGAGGCTTCCTGGCCTCTTGAAAGGAGGCTTCCAGGCCTCTTGAAAGGAGGCTTCCAGGCCTCTTGAAAGGAGGCTTCCGGGCCTCTTGAAAGGAGGCTTCCGGGCCTCTTGAAAGGAGGCTTCGGCCTCTTGAAAGGAGGCTTCCGGGCCTCTTGAAAGGAGGCTTCCAGGCCTCTTGAAAGGAGGCTTCCTGGCCTCTTGAAAGGAGGCTTCCGGGCCTCTTGAAAGGAGGCTTCCAAACCTCTTGAAAGGAGGGCTTCGGGCCTCTTGAAAGGAGGCTTCCGGGCCTCTTGAAAGGAGGCTTCCGGGCCTCTTGAAAGGAGGCTTCCGGGCCTCTTGAAAGGAGGCTGGGCCTCTTGAAAGGAGGCTTCCGGGCCTCTTGAAAGGAGGCTTCCGGGCCTCTTGAAAGGAGGCTTCTGGGCCTCTTGAAAGGAGGCTTCCGGGCCTCTTGAAAGGAGGCTTCCTGGCCTCTTGAAAGGAGGCTTCGGGCCTCTTGAAAGGAGGCTTCCTGGCCTCTTGAAAGGAGGCTTCGGGCCTCTTGAAAGGAGGCCTGGCCTCTTGAAAGGAGACTTCCAAGCCTCTTGAAAGGAGGCTTCCGGTCCTCTTGAAAGGAGGCCTCCGGGCCTCTTGAAAGGAGGCTTCCGGGCCTCTTGAAAGGAGGCTTCCGGGCCTCTTGAAAGGAGGCTTCCGGGCCTCTTGAAAGGAGACTTCCGGTCCTCTTGAAAGGAGGCTTTCGAGCCTCTTGAAACTGAGACTTCCAGGCCTCTTGAAAGGAGGCTTCCTGGCCTCTTGAAAGGAGGAGGCTTCCGGGCATATTGAAATGAGGTTTCCAGGGCTCTTGAAAGGAGGCTTCCGGGCCTCTTGAAACTGAGACTTCCGGGCCTCTTGAAAGGAGGCTTCCGGGCCTCTTGAAAGGAGGCTTCCGGGCCTCTTGAAAGGAGGCTTCCGGGCCTCTTGAAAGGAGGCGTGTAGGTCTCGGTGGAGGAGGCTTCAGGGACTCTTGAAAGGAGGCTTCCGGGCCTCTTGAAAGGAGGCTTCCGGGCCTCTTGAAAGGAGGCTTCCGGGCCTCTTGAAAGGAGGCTTCCGGGCCTCTTGAAAGGAGGCTTCCGGGCCTCTTGAAAGGAGGCTTCTGGGCCTCTTGAAAGGAGGCTTCCGGGCCTCTTGAAAGGAGGCTTCTGAGCCTCTTGAAAGGAGGCTTCCGGGCCTCTTGAAAGGAGGCTTCCGGGCCTCTTGAAAGGAGGCTTCCGGGCCTCTTGAAAGGAGGCTTCCGGGCCTCTTGAAAGGAGGCTTCCGGGCCTCTTGAAAGGAGGCTTCTGGACCTCTTGAAAGGAGGCTTCCGGGCCTCTTGAAAGGAGGCTTCCGGGCCTCTTGAAAGGAGGCTTCCGGGCCTCTTGAAAGGAGGCTTCCGGGCCTCTTGAAAGAAGGTTTCCTGGCATTTTGAGAGGAGGTTTCCGGGCCACTTGAGAGGAAGCTTCGGGGCCTCTTGAGAGAAGGCTTCCGGACCTCTTGGAAGGAGGCTTCCGGGCCTCTTGAAAGAAGGCTCCCGGCCTCTTAAGGAGAGGCTTCCGGGCCTCTTGAAAGGAGGCTTCCGGCCCTCTTGAAAGGAGGCTTCCGGCCCTCTTGAAAGGAGGACGCCGGCCCTCTTGAAAGGAGGCTTCCGGGCCTCTTGAAAGGAGGCTTCCGGGCCTCTTGAAAGGAGGCTTCCGGGCCTCTTGAAAGGAGGCTTCAGGCCTCTTGAAAGGAGGCTTCCGGGCCTCTTGAAAGGAGGCTTCAGGCCTCTTGAAAGGAGGCTTCGGGCCTCTTGAAAGGAGGCTTCGGGCCTCTTGAAAGGAGGCTTCCAGGGCCTCTTGAAAGGAGGCTTCTGGCCTCTTGAAAGGAGGCTTCGGGCCTCTTGAAAGGAGGCTTCTGGGCCTCTTGAAAGGAGGCTTCCGGGCCTCTTGAAAGGAGGCTTCCGGGCCTCTTGAAAGGAGGCTTCCTGGCCTCTTGAAAGGAGGCTTCGGGCCTCTTGAAAAGATGCTTCCGGGCCTCTTGAAAGGAGGCTTCCGGGCCTCTTGGAAGGAGGCTACCGGGCCTCTTGAAAGGAGGCTTCCGGGCCTCTTGAAAGGAGGCTTCCGGGCCTCTTGAAAGGAGGCTTCCGGGCCTCTTGAAAGGAGGCTTCCGGGCCTCTTGAAAGGAGGCTTCAGGCCTCTTGAAAGGAGGCTTCCGGGCCTCTTGAAAGGAGGCTTCCGGGCCTCTTGAAAGGAGGCTTCCGGGCCTCTTGAAAGGAGGCTTCCGGGCCTCTTGAAAGGAGGCTTCCGGGCCTCTTGAAAGGAGGCTTCCGGGCCTCTTGAAAGGAGGCTTCAGGCTTCTTGAAAGGAGGCTTCCGGGCCTCTTGAAAGGAGGCTTCCGGGCCTCTTGAAAGGAGGCTTGCGGGCCTCTGGGAAGGAGGCTTCCGGGCCTCTTGAAAGGAGGCTTCCGGGCCTCTTGAAAGGAGGCTTCCGGGCCTCTTGAAAGGAGGCTTCCGGGCCTCTTGAAAGGAGGCTTCCGGGCCTCTTGAAAGGAGGCTTCCGGGCCTCTTGAAAGGAGGCTTCCGGGCCTCTTGAAAGGAGGCTTCCTGACCTCTTGAAAGGAGGCTTCCTGGCCTCTTGAAAGGAGGCTTCCGAGCCTCTTGAAAGGAGGCCTCCGAGCCTCTTGAAAGGAGGCTTCCGGGCCTCTTGAAAGGAGGCTTCTGGGCCTCTTGAAAGGAGGCTTCCGGGCCTCTTGAAAGGAGGCTTCCGGTCCTCTTGAAAGGAGGCTTCGGGCCTCTTGAAAGGAGGCTTCCGGGCCTCTTGAAAGGAGGCTTCCGGGCCTCTTGAAAGGAGGCTTCGGGCCTCTTGAAAGGAGGCTTCGGGCCTCTTGAAAGGAGGCTTCCGGGCCTCTTGAAAGGAGGCTTCCGGGCCTCTTGAAAGGAGGCTTCGGGCCTCTTGAAAGGAGGCTTCCAGGCCTCTTGAAGGAGGCTTCCAGGCCTCTTGAATGGAGGCTTCCGGGCCTCTTGAAAGGAGGCTTCGGGCCTCTTGAAAGGAGGCTTCCGGGCCTCTTGAAAGGAGGCTTCGGGCCTCTTGAAAGGAGGCTTCCAGGCCTCTTGAAAGGAGGCTTCCGGGCCTCTTGAAAGGAGGCTTCGGGCCTCTTGAAAGGAGGCTTCAGGGCTCTTGAAAGGAGGCTTCGGGCCTCTTGAAAGGAGGCTGCCGGGCCTCTTGAAAGGAGGCTGCCGGGCGTCTTGAAAAGAGGCTTCCAGGCCTCTTGAAAGAAGGCTTCCAGGCCTTTTGAAAGGCGGCTTCCGTGCCTCTTGAAAGGAGGCTTCCGGGCCTCTTGAAAGGAGGCTTCCGGGCCTCTTGAAAGAAAGCTTCCGGGCCTCTTGAAAGGAGACTTCCGGGCCTCTTGAAAAGAGGCGAGCGAGTTGTGGAGGACAGGATCCAATAGGCTTTGATTTACTGATCGTCATGCATATTATGTACAAGACAATGTTTATCAATCAAAATTGATTGGAATTGTAAGACATTCGCTATTACACATTATTGTCCGAGGTACCCCCTAGGGCCAGCGACGGTTATACCCGGGAAAGATGGTTCCACCGATGCAGGAGAATTTTAATAACCCAAGCAGCACAATTTGTTTCACTGCTGAACATTTCACTGTGTTGCAACTATTCGGAAAGAAACAATCTTTGCGTATGTGCCATCAAATATAACTCTCTTGCAATCTAAAAAGCGCAAGAGGTGGAGCCTACGGAAACATCCTTCGATTGAAGTAAAATTGCAATAATTTTGCAAAATACTACAGTGGAAAAAAATAAAATGAAAATTTAAAACTGGATTCGATTTATGGATCTTGTGATTGACAGTCCTTCACTCTACCACAGCACCATTCAACACTTCGAAGGGACTGCATGTTGACTCACCATAAAAACCATACTATTATGAAGTTTTGTATTCGAGTTTTCTGTTACTTGATTGCACCATCACAGGAAAAACTGTGAGTTGTCAATACGTAGAACGATGCGATATTAAACATGAAGACACACTCAACTTATCTGCAACTTAATTTAAACAAACAATTCAATTTTGTAAGACGCATTGAAGTTAGATCGTGAAAAATATGCAACTTAATGATTTTGTTGCGTGTTTGCAACATAAAGTGCAGTATTCTTTGGTTGTTTGTTTCCAAATGTGAAACACGTAGTACATTGCAATGTTAATAAAACATTGATCACAATTCGAATGTTTTTGACATCTTGATGCAACTTAAGAAAAATTTTTCGTGCTTTGATGTTTTTCCAATGCCTTTAATGAAACTGAATAGAAACAAGGTGCTTTTTGGAAGATGTTGCGTGTGCTACTTGGGCAATTACCAGGTGGCCTGGGATCTGTTGGGGGCAACATACCTTTTACTCCTGAAAATCAACCGGAATCATCCAGTTCATTTTCCAAACATGTGGCTCACCTTGCGGCTACAGAGTCTGTAGTGTCCGCTACGGCTCAACAACATTCGCATCAAGTTTTGCTGGCTACGGCGGTGGTGTTAATTGAAGACGATAAGGGCAGTCGTATTCCAGCACGTGCGCTGTTGGATTCCGGGTCGGAAAGTAATTTTATTACGAAGAATTTATGTCAGCAAAGCAAATGAAAGCTACGTGAGATCAAGTGGATATCTCTATCCTTGGCAATAGGCAAACAGGTACAAGGGTCAAACAAAGGATACATGCAATGGTTTGGTCTCGTTTATTTTCCTTTTTCAATGTGCGATCGATGTTCTCATTCTTCCAAAGGTGACTGTGAACCTTCCAACCACAACTACCAACAAACATAACTGGTCATTTCCAATAGGAGTTCAACTAGCAGATCCGGCGTACTTCGAACGCACAGGAGTTGATCTAGTACATGGTATAGAATCCTTCTTTGATTTCTTTCAAACGGGACGGAGGATTTCCTTGGGTGCAGGGAATCCCTCTCTCAACGAATCTGTTTTCGGCTGGATAGTAAGCGGTGGTATTTCGGCGCCTAACCGCTCGCTGCAAATCAGCTGCAATGCGTCAACTTTGGATGACCTTGACATGCTGATTTCTCGATTCTGGTCCTGCGAAGAAATGGAGTCAGGCAAGGCTCTTTCGCCTGAGGAAAGGAGGTGTGAAGACAGCTACATTCGTACAGTTCAACGAAGTTCAGATGGTCGGTACACCGTATCATTACCGAAGCAAGAAGAAGCCATTTCGCGGTTGGGCGATTCTAGGAATATCGCATATCGGCGCCTTCAAGGGACTGAACGGCGTTTGGCTCGGGACCCTTTGCTCAAGAAACAGTACCACGACTTCATGGAAGACTACTTCAAGCTTGGGCACATGCGATTGGTGGAGGAAACAAAATTGGAAGCTGTGAAGCAGTGCCATTTACCGCACCACCCCGTAGTCAAAGAAGCGAGCACTACGACTAAGGTACGGGTGGTGTTTGACGTCTCGTGTAAGACAGCAACTGGTGTATCACTCAACGACGCACTCAGGAGTATCTATAGTCAATACCTGGCCATAAACCACATTTATGAAATTGAATAAACCCAAACAAATATAGTTCCATTTGATAATATATAGTTTGTAGAATAACCATGCGGGGTTTTCAGGACGAAACAAGTATGTCTACATTGAAAGATAGTCGATGAAAGTCTGTTGTTTTTTAAATAAAATAATAGCGTTTTTCTCCATTCCAATATGCTCAAAAAATTAGTTCTTTGCAGCGTTATTCACTATTTTAATGGACTTTTCAATATGAACTTTCAAGTTTGAGGTATGTTAGTTCATATGATGAACTAATATGTAAGTTTATTTGAGTTGTTTATGCACTCTAAGCATATTTTAAACACTCGTTCAGACACGCTAATAATTTTTCTCAAATTTAATAATTAAGTTTTAGTTGTGAATAAAATAGAATAGAATTCTGGAAACAGAACAGAATGAAAGATAGCTTTTCCACGCTTCTATTGCTGCCAAGAGCTTATCCGAACTCGTCAGAACTCCAGAGTTATACTACTTTGAATAAAAAGCTAGATTTTCAGTGTTCTTTGTTTGTAGCACATAGGAATCGCCAAGAAATCCATAATTTCATTATGTATTTTGACGGATAATGACATACTAATGATAAAATATGTTATCCAACCAGTTATACTTATAACTGTTGATGCTTGGTGTTTTTTTTAGATAGATCGCCAATTTAAAATACATACCATATACCCTTAATCAAACTAAAAATCAAATGTCGCCAAAAATGATCAGAATCAAATTGTAAACTTCATACAAGGGTAAATAACATCAATGAAAGCACCAAATAATTATGGCTAGGAATTTACCTCATTTACTCCTATGTGCGACGTACTTCTAGCAGGGTCAGTGGTTCAAGAGGATCTCCGGTCAATTATATTGCGTAGCCGGACACGACAAATAATGCTCGTTTCGGATGTCGAGAAAATGTTTCGCCAGATTCTTATTTCGAAAGACGCTTTCGAAAAGCCCTACGGAGCATTTTTATACGTGAGAAGTTAACATGATGTAGGGGAGGTGCAAATTCGTCTACTTACGTCTAAATCCAAAGTGGCACCGCTGAAACACCAAACCATTCCCAGATTAGAGCTGTGCGGGGCGCTTCTAGCGGCGCAACTATTTGAAAAGGTAGTACAGTCCATTAGATTCACAGGGAAGTCTTATTTCTGGACGGATTCAACATGTGTCCTACGTTGTATTGAGGCAATTCCAACTGCTTGGACCACATTTGTCGCAAATCGGGTTGCTAAAATACAGTCTATCACACAACATTCCCGTTGAAGTCACGTTCCAGGTGTTCAAAACACAGCAGATCTTATTTCAAGGGGGATTTCGCCGGGAGATAGGGACCGAATTGGCTGACAGAAGCAGAAGACAAATGGCCAATTTTACCATAAGGATCATCAACAGATGCATGGAAAGAAGATATGCGACGCACGACAGTCAGTACAACTAGTACGGCGACCTTTGAATTCAACCAAGAGTACATTGGCAAGTTTTCGTCTTACACCGATATTGTCCGGCGCACTGCATATTGGTTACGCTTCATGAAGCTTTTGAGAACTCCGAAGCAAGAAAAGAATTCATGTTTCTGTCGACAACGGAACTGAAGAAGTTGAGAATATTCAAGTCCGCCTGGTTCAGACAGAGGTTTTCGCAGCAGAATGGAAGGCATTGTCTGAGCAAAAAACTGTTCCGAGAAGATCGTCGTTAAGGTGGTTCAATCCATTTTTTTCAGAAGATCAACTGATTCGTTTAGGTTGCCGGCTGAAACATTCTATGGAAACCGACAAAGCAGCCGGTAGTTCTGCCTGCCAGACATCATTCTACACTACTGTTGCTGCGTCACTACCACGAACGTCTAATGCATGCAGGGCCACAGCTATTGTTGAGCGTCGTTGAGTGTCACAGTGTCACGCGTTTTTCTACGAACAGGCGTAGAATATTTCGGACCACTATATATTCGACCAGCTCCAAAGCGGCTAATCGTCAAAGCATATGTGGCAATTTTTATTTGTATGAGCACAAAGGCTTGTCTCAGACTTGTCAACGGACAGATTCCTTCAAGCTCTGCGACGAGTTATATCCAGAAGAGGTCGCTGTACGGATATGTTTTCTGATAACGGCACCAACTTTGTTGGTTCCAGAAATCAACTTCGAGGCCTTCTTGGGAGGCTAAATGAAAACAAGCATCACGGAGCAGTATCAAAGGAGTTGGCGAAGGAAGGGATTCGGTGGCACTTTAATCCCTCGAGCGCACCACATTTCGGCAGGTTATGGGAGGCCGCAGTACGATCCGCTAAAAACCACCTAATGAAGGTCCTAGAAAAAACTCCGATATCCCCGGAAGATATGTGCACGTTGCTAGCACTAGTTGAAGCATGCCTTAACTTTCGTCCCCTCACCCCTCTTTCTGATGACCCAAATGATCTCCAGCCGTTAACGCCTGCACATTTTTTGTACGGAGAATCACTGCAAACCCTCCCGGAACCAGATTTCACCAACTTACAACGGTGGAAACGGTGGAGGAGAGAACATTTGTGCCAACTACAAAGTCGCACAAAACGGTGGAAACCTTCCGTATCTATCGATGTTGGTGTACTCGCAGTAATTCATGATGATAATTTGCCGCCTATGCGGTGGAAATTAGAACGGATTACCAAGATTCATCCTGGCTCCGATAGGACAGTGAGAGTAGTCACTTTAAAAACCACTTCAGCTTGAGCTTGAGCTGGATTGACTGCTCGTAGTTGCTACTCCATTATGACCAGATCAGCTGTTCTTGCACAGGGAACCAACAGATGTTTTGCTTGGGACTAGCACACATCTTCAATGTACAAGTACTGGTGATCTCATTTGTTAGGTCATACTGGCGCCTGCCACGTCAGAATGCAAGTCAATGTAGGGAAGGGGGAGGAAATGATGATGCTATCACTCGCCCACTGCAAGCCGAATATACCTCTGCACTTGCCACGAGTTCATGCGGAATTTGTTGGAATTTTTGGGTTAGGTTCGAGAGGCAGAGGTCCGTCTTGGTTAACGAGCTGCCAATGTGATACATAGGAGAAAGCAACTGATGGAATTTCTAATTGGATGTAGGAAACGAGCTCTATAGTTCATTTCCAATTCTAGCAGATTACTGTTAGAATACGCAAGTTGAAGGTATAGGTATTAGTAATGGAAACGGTATGGAATCCATTTCCAGTTCTAGGCGATTGCTAGAATATGAGAAATATAGAGAAAGATACAAAGTAGGAGAATGGAACGGACCTGGGATTGAACCCACGACTTCCTGCGTATGAGGCAGAAGCAGTAGCCATATGACTACCAAGCCCGCTAGTGAGAGTAGTCACTTTAAAAACCACATCAGGGCTACTAACTCGTCCAGTAGAGTAAATTTGCATACTCCCTATGCCACAGGATAGCGATCGCAGCGAGCTACAATGCCTACAATCGTCAGAGCCAACAGATCAAGACCAATGATTACCTCCCTTTCCCGGTTCCGCAAAGAGGATTTTCTTTCTCTTTATTTGCAGAAACTTGGGAACTTTCTGGGTGGGTGAGCAGTAGCTCATATTTATATGATAATAATCGTCTTTTTGCGCCTATTATTGATATTGGAGCATGTTATTGACAATGGACCTTACATAAGCAATATGCGGAGAACTCTACTACCTCCCATTGCACAATGGTCCACAGAGCGAAATTAAGTGGAAATTAGTATTTTGAGCCTGAAATAGCAGAGTTAGAAAAAACCTTTGTTCCACAAAGTTGTTCCAAATAGTAAGAACTTTATCCGGATGTTGATGAAAATTAGGGTGGTCCTCATTTTCATGAAATGTAAAAATCAACTTTTTTAATTGCAAGAATAGGGGTGAATATTATTCTGTAAAGTTGTAGCCTAGCTAATTCCAATCATTTTGCTAAAAAAATTGTGTAGCTCTTAAATTGACGAATTTAGAGCATTTTTTTCATTTAGACTTAGGGTGGTTCCACAAAAAACAGTTTTTCTGTTCTAACTTGTTTTCTTCAAATTTCTCAGTTTAGTCGTCTTCGAACGACTTTTAGAGCTCTTCGAGACGCAACTTTTCGTGATAGTAGCTTGTTGATATCTTTTGCAGATGAAAAGTTATTCGCATTTTGCCAAAAAAAAAGGGTTTTTATAAATGGCAATATCTGTGGATGGCGCAGCCATAATTTAAATCTTTTATCACCATTTCAAAGAGTAAGCCCTAGAGCATATCATATCAAAAGTAGGTGCTTTTCTTGTATCTGAAGTGACATCGGTTTAAATTTATTAATTTTTGCCTTTCTCGTACTTCAAGGTGTGACGAAAATACTTCAAAGACGATTTTATAATAGAACACCACAGATCCTTAGTGTTATAAACCAATCAACTAAGGTCGACGAGTTAAGGTGATGTAATTGTATGTTTGTAAGTATGGCAAAAAAATTGCATTCACCTTTCGGGTATTTATCCTTGACCTTCCGGCACACATCGAGTAAAAGTGAAATATCTGTTCAGTATGGTGACCAAGTTGCACCAAACCACCGTTCCCCACAAAATTATCAATCTCTATCTATTTTCCAAGAACCAAAGGTTTATTAGCATAATATATATATAAAATATAAAAAATTGCAGTTGTAGAAAAAATGTACAATAATAAAACTGAGCATAATTTCCATGAATGACCCATTCTTTGGGAGTGTTTATTGTTTATATAATTTCCAGAAAAAAAAAACTTCCACAAATAAACCAGAATAGAAATAAATAACTGCTAAAATTTCCACAAAATGATTGTATATTCCATGAAAATTTTTTGAAAAAATTACAGAAATCAATGAAGAACAATAAAATTAAATAAAAATTTTCATTGAAAAGTACAGAAAACAATAAAACTGAGCATAATTTGCATGAATGACCCCTGCTTTGGGAGTGTTTGTTGTTTAACCGATTCAATCCGGATGGGTCATATATGACCCAAGACGAAAATCAGTTTTAAGAGATAGAGCCTTGCTTTCTTCAGCAAAAATGTTCAAAATTAACTGTTCCATCCAGGAAAAATATTGCCCAGGTCAGGTTATGGTCACTAGGATGATCTAGAGCATCCAAACTATCCTTGAGTTCTAATTTTGATGTTCTAAAGGAATCAACACCATTTTTTACCACATTCTGATTCAATAATTGAAATTGAAATGCTTTATGATAATATCCCGCACCTGTCCTGTAGTATAACAGATCTTCTTCAATACCTAAGATACTCCAAACAGTTCTTGAACTCAGATCTTAATATTCAAATCGGTCAACAAAAAGATCTACGATGTCCCCACTATTTTTATGAGTTGAGACAGCTCCACGGTTCTTCATTACACCATTACAGACACACCACAGAATTCGTTCGGCATCTACGACACTCCAAACTATCCTTGAGTACAGATCCTAATATTCAAATCGATCAACATGCAGATCTTCGATGTCCCCACTAGTTTTATTAGTTGGAATAGCTCCAGGATACCTCGTAACACCATAACAGACACTCCACAGAATTAGTTCGACACCTACGACACTCCAAACTATCCTTGAGTACAGATCCTAATATTCAAATCGATCAACATGCAGATCTTTGATGTCCCCACTAGTTTTATGAGTTGGAATAGCTCCAGGATACCTCGTAACACCATAACAGACACTCCACAGAATTTGTTTGACACCTACGACACTCCAAACTATCCTTGAGTACAGATCCTAATATTCAAATCGATCAACATGCAGATCTTCGATGTCCCCACTAGTTTTATGAGTTGGAATAGCTCCAGGATACCTCGTAACACCATAACAGACACTCCACAGAATTCGTTCGACACCTACGACACTCCAAACTATCCTTGAGTACAGATCCTAATATTCAAATCGATCAACATGCAGATCTTCGATGTCCCCACTAGTTTTATGAGTTGGAATAGCTCCAGGATACCTCGTAACATAATTACAGACACTCCACAGAATTCGTTCGACATCTACGACACTCCAAACTCTCCTTGAGTACAGATCCTAATGTTCAAATCGATCAACATGCAGATCTTCGATGTCCCCACTAGTTTTATGAGTTGGAATAGCTCCAGGATACCTCGTAACATAATAACAGACACACCACAGAATTCGTTCGATATCTACGATACTCCAAACTCTCCTTGAGTACAGATCCTAATATTAAGATCGATCGATATGAAGATCTTCGATGTCCCCACTATTTTTATGAGGTGGAATAGCTCCGCGATACCTCGTAACACCATTACAAGCACACCAGAGTTCGTTCGACATCTACGACACTCCAACCTATCCTTGAGTACAGATCCTAATATTCAAATCGATCAACATGCAGATCTTCGATGTCCCCACTAGTTTTGTGAGTTGGAATAGCTCCAGGATACCTCTTAGCACCATTACATACTCCACAGAATTCCTTCGACACTTACGACACTCCAAACTATCCTTGAGTACAGATCCTAATATTCAAATCGACCAACATGCAGATCTTCGATGTCCCCACTAGTTTTATGAGTTGGAATAGCTCCAGGATACCTCGTAACATCATTACAGACACACCACAGAATTCTTTCGATATCTACGACATTCCAAACTCTCCTTGAGATCAGATCCTAATATTCAAATCGATCAACATAGAGATCCTCGATGTCCCCACTAGTTTTATGAGGTGGAATAGCTCCGCGATACCTCGTAAAACCTGAGTTCGTTCGACATCTATAGCACTCCAAACTATCCTTGAGTACAGGTCTTAATATTCAAATCGATCAACATGAAGATCTTCGATGTCCCCACTAGTTTTATGAATTGGAATAGCTCCACGGGATTTCGTGACACCATTATAGACATATCACAGAATTCGTTTGACATCTACGACACTCCAAAATGTCTTTGAGCGCAGATCCTTATATTCAAAACGATCAACATGAAGATCTCCGATGTCTAAACTATTTTTACGAGATGGAATAGCTCCATGGAACTTCGGTACACAGTAAGATATACACCACAGAATTCGACACTCCAAACTCCAAACAAGCTCAGATCCCTATTTACAAATCGATCAACTAGAAGATCTTTGATGTCCCCACTATTTTTATGAGTTGGAATAGCTCCATGAGACTTCATTAAACCATTATAAATACATAACAGAATTCGTTGAACATCTATTATACTCCAAACAATCCATGAGTACAGATCAGAATATTCAAAACGATCCACATAGAGATCTTCGATGTCTCAACTATTTTTATGAGTTGCAATAGCTCCGCGGGATTTGGTTACACTATTAGAGACACGTCACAGAATTCGCTCGACATCTACGACACTCCAAACTGTCTTTGAGCTCAGATCCCAATATTTAAATCGATCAACACGAAGATCTTTGAGGTCTCCACTATTTCTATGAGTGGAAATAGCTCCACGGGACTTCGATACACCATTACAGATACATTACAGAACTCGTTGAACATCGACGACACTCCAAACTGTCCATGAGTACAGATCTCAATACTCAAATCGATCAACATGAAGATCTACGTCATCCCATCTATTTTTATGAGTTGGAATAGCTCTACTGGACTTCGTTACACCATTATAGACACATTGTAGAATTCGTTGAACATGTACGACAATACAAATTGTCCATGAGTTCAATTCTTTATATTCAAATCGATCAACAAGAAGATGTACGATGGTCTAGCATGAATTTACCGCCAAAAATTGTATGGTGAAGGACATCTAGGGAAGATCGATATAGTACGTACAATTACTATTTTCAACACCCCTCTCCCCTTCGCCACTTCTTGTAATGAACCTCTAGTTTTTTTTATTATTCGTCACGCAATTTGTGAATAACCACCTTACACAAATTTCATCAATAATGAGAGCATTTCTCGAAAAAAATACAATGACCTGTTACCTGTTAGTCTACTAAATATTTTTTCGATGAAGAAGATTATTATTGAGAAACTTAACTATTGATTCCTTTTGGTACACTGCTTTCAAAAAGTTTACTCCTAGTGTGCTGCATGTTTGCAGCAGTGCACTAGAGCTTAACATGTCGATTCGAAAGTTTTACTGAAACGCTTTCGTTTGACGATCTCGCAGAATCACATCAAATGGTTGCAGAGGAACTGAGAGAGAGATTTTTTTTAGCAACATGATTTAGCTATTACATTTAATTCATTTAGGGATAAGTATGGAGAAAATCATTTGAAATGAAATTTTGTGATATTTTTCAAACGTAAATTACTTTACTCTTACATATAAATGTTAGTCTTAGTAACATCCACTTCCGTGCATTTTTAGCATTTTTTAGCATTAGCATTGTTACGGTGTAATTCGTAGATTGGACACTAGTGATACTCATGTTTTACTTTTGAGATCCTTATCTAGAATGCTATCAGAAATCAAGAAGGGGAGTGGTCCTTGATTCCAGTCTCAAACAAAAATAACAAAAGCATGAGGATTACTACTCCTGGCCACGCCCATCTTCACCGTAACTAGGGAGAGGAAGGAAGTGTTGATGTAGTACTTACTTAACGAGAGGCCACCGACTTAGCGACACCCTCATAAGTACCACGGAGTTGGATAATGAGGAAGGTATTCGTTGGGTCAGGATTTGCCTGTAGCTGGCAATGTAACCGTGGTAGATCTTACCCCGTAACACACCACGTAAAGGTGTCTACTCAGCATTACGGGTAAGTAACATCCACTTCCGTCCAATACTGAAACCAATTATATTGTCGATTGAATGTATTGCGAGCTTTATTCAGTTCTTGGTACGCAATCCTCATTTATTGGTTAGACTGTCATCTCATGATACCCCTTGGTGGTTTCAATACGTAAACACTTGGGTAAACATATCGTATAAAATATATAATATGTATAATAAGTATGAAACAAGTAAGTATGAGAGTACCAACGCCTTCAGGGTGCAACTTACTCTAATTCTGATCGATTATGGAGTAGCAATAATTCACATGTATAGCCCAGCCGGTCATCAAGAGACGCCGTGGTACCAAGCTTCTTCTTCTTATTGGCATTACAGCCCCACACTGGGACAGAGCCGCCTCGCAGCTTAGTGTTCATTAAGCACTTCCACAGTTATTAACTGCGAGGTTTCTAAGCCAGGTTACCATTTTTGCATTTGTATATCATGAGGCTAGCACGATGATACTTTTATGCCCAGGGAAGTCGAGACAATTTCCAATCCGAAAATTGTCTAGACCGGCACCGGGAATCGAACCCAGCCACCCTCAGCATGGTCATGCTTTGTAGCCGCGCGTCTTACCGCACGGCTAAGGAGGGCCCACAGAGAAACAGACGTCTCACTCAACACATGTTCCATCGTTCACCTTTTTAACGGTGAATTCAAATTTTTGTAGGTGGTCAATCGGCCACCGATGGCGCTTCCATCGGATTTGCTTGTGTTTGACGTTTGCACACTACCGCCATCTGGTTGCCGTTTGACCACACACACTGCATTTAGCACTGGGCGATAATGCTTCCGTGACGATGATTTTGATTGCATTTTGTTCTAAGTGAGACGTCTGTTTCTCTGTGGAGGGCCCTCTATAACACTATAGATGATAAAAGGAACGAAAAAATTGTGGATGCGATGTTTGTGATCACAATAACACGTTTTTTTTTTCGTACTTACGTATTGTGTACGTAATGATGTCCATTTGAGCCATTCCAACTAACAAGATTTTTTTATAATGGTGTAATGATGTTCCATGATGGTTCTCCAACTAACAAACAAGCTTCAGAATCCATGAATCACTATGTTGGTCTTTAAGACCTCCAATATCTGAACTCATGTATGGCGACGTAAATATTCCGGGAATATTATGATTTGTATATACTGCTATAATGATATCTCATGGGGTTTCTACAACTGACACACACGCTCAGGATCCTATGATTCACTCTGTTGGCCTCGTAGACCTCCAATATCTGAACTCAAAATCGTTTGGAGTACCGTAGATATTCTTGGAATGTTTCAATTTTCATATACTGGTGTAATGATGTCTCATGGGGTTTTTACAACTAACACATAAGCTGAGTTGCCTTTGAATCACTCTGTTGGTCTGAATCTGAATTCAAGAATGATTTGGAGTACCGTAGATACTCTGGGAATATTGTATTTTGTATATACTGGTGTAATGATGTTCCATGAGGCTTCTCCAGCTAACACACAAGCTCGGAAATCAATGAATCACTCTGTTGGTCTTGAAGACCTCCAGTATCTGAACTCAAGAATGACTTGGATTACCCCAGGAACTCTGGGAATGCTGTGATTTGCATATTCTGGTGTAATGATGTCCCAAGGGGTTGCTCCAACTAACGTACAAGCTCAGGACCTATGAATCGCTCTATTGGTATTATAGAACTTCAAGATCTGAACTCAAGAAAGGTTTGGAGTACCGTAGATATTCTGGGAATGTGGATGTTTTTATATATTGACATAATCACGTCCCATGGGGTTTTTACAACTAACACACAAGCTCAGGAACCTATCAATCACTCTGTTGGTCTTGTAGGCCTCCAAGATCATAACTCAAGAATTGTTTGGAGTACCGTAGATTTTCTGGGAGTCTTGTATTTTGTATATACTACTGTAATAATGTTCCATGGGGCTCCTCCAACTATTACACAAGCTCGGGAACCTAGGAACTGCTCTGTTGATCTTGTAGACCTCCTAGATCTGAACTCAAGAATAGTTTGGAGTACCGTTTATGTTTTGGTAACACTGCGATTTGATAAAAATAGTTTAATTATGTCTCAAGTAGCAATGCCAACTTCAAATAAGGATTGAGGCCCCGTAAAACGCTTTGTTGTTTATGTAGATCATCAAGATCTGAACTCAAGGAAGGTTTGGACGCCCTAGAAGATCTCAAAAAAAATATTTTAACTCATATTTCTACTTTTTCATGGTTTGCATACGTTTTTGAAGCAGAATGTCCAAAATTTATGTTGAAATACGACGAAAAAAAAATCCGGATTGAATCGGTTAAGGAAAATTTAATTTTATTTAATTGATTTTTTTCTTTTATGTAGTTTTCCTATTTTCTTCTCTATATAGTTTTTTGTGGAATGTTTACAATGTATATAGAAAAAAAATGTTATGGAAAATTTTGCAATTGTTTATTGTTTTAATTAAGAAAATTATATTTTTTGTTCAAAAACTGTTGGTACATGGAGCGGCAATCATAAAATACATAATACTTGTACAATAGTACAAGAAACGAGGAACAAAAGTATTAGAAGATATCGAGAGTTCCTCTCCAGAAAATTCAATTCAATGGTAAACATCGAAGACGTCTTCAGAAGGTTGCTGTTATCGTCAGCCCCGTAATTTCGATGAATAATGTTGGAATTGTCTCAAGAAAAGATTATTCAGAATTACCAGATAAAGCAATACAGTTAGTTATTGAAAATTAGTTCTATCTGATACAATTAGTACAAGTGACTTTATGACTTTATTATTATTCCAATAATAAATTACAAAAAAAAATAAAATAAAAAATATGAAATAAAAAATTTGAAAGAGTGTTTTTGAGCCACCTTGTTAATTACTTTTCCTTGTGCACCTTGAACCTGTTATTTATTCATATTTATCGGAGTTTTCCATCTAATCACTTCTAATATCTTCTCAATTAATAGAGAACTAATTTTGTGAGGAATGGTGGATTGGTTCAACTTGGTCAACAGACTAAACAGATATTTCACTTTTACTCGATGTGTGCCGGAAGGACAAGGATAAATACCCGAAAGGTGAATGCAATTTTTTTGCCATACATACAAACATACAATTACATCACCTTAACTCGTCGAGCTTAGTTGATTGGTTTATAACACTAAGGATCTCTGGTGTTCTATTATAAAATCGTCTTTGGAGTATTTTCGTCACACCTTGAAGTACGAGAAAGGCAAAAATTAACCAATTTAAACCGATGTCACTTCAGATACAAGAGAAACACCTCCCTGATTTTTTATATGATATACTCTAGGGCTTACTCTTTGAAATGGTGTTAAAAGATTGAAATTATGGCTGCGCCATCCAGAGATATTGCGATTAAAAAAAAAAAACATTTTGATTTGGCAAAATGCGAATAATTTTTCATCTGCAAAAGATATCAACAAGCTACTATCACGAAAAGTTGCGTCTCGAAGAGCTCTAAAAGTCGTTCGAAGACGACTAAACTGAGAAATTTGAAGAAAAAAAGTTAGAACAGCAAACTGTTTTTTTTTGGGACCACCCTAAGTCTAAATGAGAAAAATGCTTTAAATTCGTCAACTTAAGAGCTACAGAAAACATTTTTTTTAGCTAAATAATTGAAATTAGCTAGGCTACAACTTTACAGAATAATGTTCACCCCTATTCTTGCAATTAAAAAAATTGATTTTTACATTTCATGAAAATGAGGACCACCCTAATTTTCATCAACATTCGGATAAAGTTCTTACTATTTGGAACAACTTTGTGGAACAAAGGTTTTTTCTAACTCTGCTATTTCAGGCTCAAAATACTAATTTCCACTTAATTTCGCTCTGTGGATGTGGACCATTGTGCACTGGTGCCACATGACATGTTCGAATTATTAGTATTAAATGTATGTTAATGAATCCAAAAGAGAATGAAAAAGTCTTTCAATTATCATCTCTGTATACACATACGATATGTGGCATACCGTTAGAGACTTTTTTCACAGTTGACAGATAAAGAACAGATTCGGAAGGCTATACCTCATGATAAATTTCTTTTTGAAAGCTCCAACTGCGGGGAGCAATGGTTCTGATGATGCATTTCAACACAACATGAGCGAGAACAAAGCGAGAATCGCCACTTCTCTGTAAGGGCCGCCTATCCTATTCTTTTTTTTCGCACTTTTATACAAATTTCATAAATTTGATATCATGGCTTGTTATGATTCGGAACAGTTTTTACCTTTTATCAACAAAATTATTAGGTATGAGCTTTTTAGTGGAATGTCTTCACTTGCCATAAGACGAGTTTGTACAATCCTATTTAATTCCACCACTTAATTGTACCTTGACAGATACGTATTTCGACCTCAACAGTAAGGTCGTCTTCAGTGTCTCGTGGTGGAATTGAATGAGATTGTACAAACTCGTCTTATGACTAGTTTCTTTTATCATTGTTCGTTGTCTATTGAAAGCGATTTCTGCAAACCCTGGGTACATGAGATCTCGTTAGAAGTAAGATCAAGATACAAAGTAGGAAAGCCACGAACCTTGCGTTGGACCCGCGACTTTCAGCTTATAAGAGAGACGCGGTAGTTACTATATCACCGATCTCATCTCAGAGGATTGATCCTAATTTAAACAAAAACTAACTAAATTAACTGAAGTTAGTATACCTACGAAAAAGGAAAAAAACTCAATGAAACATCCCATTTTTTTGACAACCTAACAATCTCACGTATATTTCTTATGTTGCTTGTTAAAATTACTTCAAGATGAACCAAGAATCCACTGCCATGGTGCTACCGCACCACAACAAAGCCTGCTCGCGCCTGGGGATAGCTGCTTCCAGATTCTATCGCACTCGGGTGCAACAAAAAACCTACCACCGCATCATCGTCAATCCTTCTCTCCCGCGAGTGAAGTCCAAAATTGGACGTCAGGAATGCATCGGATTTTAACATCATAATTTCCCATCATAACTGGTCGACGCAACATTTTGTTCCATACATTGTTGCAACTTACCACGGAAACAACGACCGGTCGGAATGCTGTGTACCTCGAGCAACACACGCGATCGTAAATCATGAGACCATTTTCAACCGGTCAATTGGTTTACAATTCATCATCACTCGTGGCTTCAGGTTGAATACTTTTGGTGCAATTCCAAAAAGAATGACGTCATCCGGTAAACCGGCATTTGCTTAGTGCATACAAATCGGGCATCATTCTGAACTGCCAAGTCACGCCTCCGATAGCAGAGAGATTGCACAAAACCTTTGGCTCTCCACTGGAAAATATCAATGAAAGCAAAATGAATGAAGAGTGAAAGTGACCAGATAAAAGCCGGAAGCGCGATCGCTGCACAGCCAAAGCGTGACCATTGCTGTTCGATTCCGGGACTACCGAAACCGAACTGATGCCATTCGCTGGCCTGGTGCGCTCGATCAACCGGGAACCAAAAGACAGAACAATGGAGACGCCGGGTGATTCGCTTTCATTGGCACCTCTCGGATGACGTGGTGCTTATACACTACTCCTATCATGGTCGTCGGTGTGGTGATATTAGATTCGGTTGCCATGCGCAAGAAAAAGGTCGTGACTGTTGGCATAAATTGAATAAAAACGAGAGAATCAGTTGTTGGGACCTCCCGGAGCGTGGCCACCGTCGTCATGGTTCAATACGATTCTGCTACATACATGAGCCAATTAGAGAAAGTGCAGCCCAAGTTTGGAGAATAATGACGAATTTAAAAGCAAATCAGTGTAAACAACGTGATCCGGAAGAGATTAAAGCTGTGGTTTATTAATGGGTCGTAGGATCGCAGCTGTGGTAGAGCGTTATTTATTAATCACTTAACGGCACGAGCATCATCCACGAAGTAGCTTGATTTACCCGTTCACTTTGTTGACAGTACGGAAGTAGAGCTTCAGACAAAAGGCAGTTTTCAAGGAAAACTAAGAACTTTTTTTTTCGGAGATTTTTCAAGACTATCTTAGAGATGGTAAAATACGTGATGAAGCTAATAATCCTAAAAACCTTCTAGGTTCGGCAAATTACACTTCGGTTCAGGCCCGTCCAGCCACCCTAGAAGAACTTGGTTTTCCATTTTATTTTAAAGAAAAACAAACAACATCAACGTCATGTTCTCAGAAAAAAAATGCTGTTGGAATATATAACATTGTATATTCGTTAGCCATTAGTTCCCATTAATCGCAAGCTGAAAAAGTAAAGATAGGAATTTCAATTGAGTTGGATATTTTAGAATCTATGACATTCAGAATATCACTGTGTTGTACCGTTTATTTAATTTTTTTTTAAATACTCATGTTTTTAGATAAAATCTTCCAAGTTAGCGATTTGCAATGTTCTGGTTATTTTCCAGAAATTAATCCGCTTTAAGTATGACTCCCCTATTGATGTTGCAGTCCTGTTTCTTTCACCAGTCTATTACATTACCTTCAAATCTAATTGCAAAAAGGTTTTATCAAAACATCAAAACAGATTAAACGCCAATTATATTCCGCACATGAGCGACACAAAATGACATGTAAGCCAATTAGCCCGCCAAGCAAATCACACGTCCTTCCGGTTTCGTCGTTTTTTCGCTCATCATTTATAATGAAAGAGGGACCCACCAGCAAAAATGCAAGGCGGAAAAAATAATCTGTTTAGATGATTTTTCCCGGCATGTTGGTTGTGTGGTGGCATCATTTTTTCACTCGCATCTGGAGGCCGCCATCATATCGTACTGCCGGTTGTTGGTCCTCGTTCCGCTTTGTGACAGTTTGTATGAAGATAGCATCTCGCCGTTCGTCAGCCGAGGGAGCCACACACCGCAGAGCTGTCCGTTCCAATGGCGGTTGATACGGTCCAATGTTGGTCTACCGTGTCGATGCATCGAGGCGTAAATAAATTTTGATCCAGCGACAGTTCTGGGCCCCGTATGATTGCCGGCCATGCGAAGGGAGGGCCCTATGCAGAGCAGATACAGTTGCGAAAGGAAGGCCCGGCTGGGACATTGCATTGGCTCGTCCTGATCCTGATATGTTCTGCAACGCGATTTTCGGAATATGACTTCCATATGTGTTTGCTGTGGATGACCAGCATTTCTGCAAACAACGGTGCAGTGCATTTTTGTGAGATTATTTGATCTTTTACTGTCCGGCATGTTTCAGATGTGCCTTTTTGTTTTTACATGCACCAAATGTACTGAAAGGTGGAATATTCAACTCTGATAAGAAAATTATTTTGAGCTTTTTAGTGGAATGTTTTCACCTGTCATAAGACGAAGTTTATACAATCCATTGAATTGACCATTAATTGTACCTTGACAGATACGTACTTGACTCGACGAGTCAAGTACGAGACACTGAAGACGACCTTACTGCTGAGGTCGAAATACGTATCTGTCAAGATACAATTAAGTGGTGGAATTCAATGGGATTGTATAAACTCGTCTTATGACAGATGATATTCAACTTTGTTCATTTGAGAGATATTCATTTTGAATCTGAACCTATGGATGCTTACGATTCGTTCATAAACGTGATATCGCAGCAAAAATAAAATACTTAAGTACCTACCCACGAGTAATTCGTTTGCTGAGGGTGTCTGGGTTCAATTTCTGGTGCCTGTCTAGGCAATTTTTGGATTGGAATTTGTTTCGACTTTTCTGGGCATAAAAGTATCATCGTGCTAGCCTCATGATACACGAATGCAAAAATGGTAACTTGGCTTAGAAACCGCGCAGTTAATAACTGTGAAACCCTAGTAGCACAATTCAGATCGTTTTGGATACAGTAACTCATATGTGACCGAAATAGGTCGTATTTGAGTTATAATAACACTCATACGACATGTGTGTTCCTCGGGAAGTGCTTAATGACCACTCAGCTGCGAGACGCCCAGTCGCTTGTGCGGTTGTAACGGTGGGAGGATTGAAATCGCTCGACGGGCGGTCGGAATGGCCTGATAGTTCACCTCGTTGAGAGCAGGAACACGGCTCTTCTTCGACAGGGTCCTGGTGATAGCGTTCTTCCGGATGTCCAGGAACTCGGCTCGCTTTGGGCAGCCCTTTGTGGTGGCCCGATGTTTGTCGCCACAGTTGGCGCACTTGGGATCGGCCACCTCCATCTTGTCGCACTCGTCAGTTGGATGGGGTTCGCCACACTTGTTGCAAGCAAGTAAGTGCAGTGCGTGTTTTAGTCGTCAAGAAAGTCATAAAATATCTATCTTGTGTTCGGTGGCTCATGCGCATATATTGCGCTTTGCTCCGGTCGAAACAAGCGCGATCTTCTATAATTTGCAGTAGGCATCGAGCAAGTGGGTACAGAGTGCTGCGCTTCCGTCCGGTCGTCCAAAACGTGCACACCAAAAAAATATGAATATTACAGGTGACGCACGTGAATAAAATGACACAAAACCACATGACATAAACTGAATCGCATGTTTTTCAATGTTAGATGATTTAAAATTACATGTTATGAAACCTAAACCAGCACCCGATGCGACGCACTTAACGCTCTGGCAGTCGTTGCCTTGATGCAGTGAAATACTTGTTCAGTGCAAATCGTGGAACATGCTTTACTTCGATCACCTCTCTTTCAAGAGACGAAGATAGCTGAGTGGTAACGTGTTGGGCTCTCACTCAGCGGGCTTATGTTCGGTCCTCGTTCTAATACTTCAATTTTTTTGTCAATATAGTTGTGATGTAAAATTAAATTATCACCTAATTTTACGTCAAAAGTGACGCTCGAATATGTCGTTGTCACAGCACCTAAAATTACATGATTATTTTTAGGTGTGTGATTTTCCTCAGTTTTCAAATGCCACCGGGCATGCATGTTTTAACTTTTTACTTGTCGTGAGACAGCGTAATAGTGTTATTTCTCATCCCATAGATCGCATCGCTTACTGAAGTGAATCCAAATAAATTATCCTTTGTAACTGAAACGATGTCCTATCCCAAGACAATCGTGGAGATGCAGAGGTATACTCGGTTTCTAGTAGCAACGATAGTCTGACTAACACTTCTTCCCTTCCTATTTGACCGTAAGAACGTGGCCAGCGCCGTTATTTAGAATATTTGAGCTCCAGAAACGTGTACATTGAGAATGGGTAGCTAATTCAAAGTTCCCTTTTTTGTGTTCTCTGTACAACTTCGCAAGTTCAGCCAATCACGGAGTAGTAACTACGAATTGCGTGGTCATAATGCTCATGCTCAACGAATGCTCGGTCAAACCAAACAATATTTGTTCAAACAAAATGCACCTGACATTTAATTATTCAGAAAATAAGGGAATTGTTCTTCAGGAATTCAAGGAATTGCTCTAAGAACTTCATCGACAGTACGTAATAAAAACTTCCGGAGGAATTCCTGAAGGAACTTTTGGAGGAATTCCTGAAGGAACTTCCGAATAAATCATGGAGGAGCTTCCGGAGAAATTCCAAGATTAGCTTCCGGAGGAATTCCTGGAGGTACTTCCGAAAGAATTAAAGGAGGAGCTTCCGAAGGAATTCCAGGAATTTGTGGAGGAACTTCCGGAGGAATTTCTGGAGGAACTTCGGTTGGAATTCCTGAAGGAACTTCCCGAGGAATTCTTGAACGAGCTTCAGGGGAAACATGGGGTAACTTCCGGAGGAATTTCTGGCTGAGCTTCCTTCTGAAGGAATTCCTGGAGAAACTTCCGAAAGAATTACAGGAGGAACTTCCGAAGGAATTACAGGAGGAACTTCCAGAAGAATTCCTGGAGGAGCGTTGCTGGCGTCACAAGCAGTTAAGTGAAATCTTGGTACAATATTGTATCTAGTTTTGGTGGTTGGAAATAAATCGATCCTTTTTCGGACAACAATTATATAATAGACATTGTGAAGGAATTTCTTTAAATTGCACACATATTTATTCTCTCATATTAATTCATACAGAAAACCCGCAACGATGAATTCGAAAGCCTCAGATCAGCGTAAATAAACATAATCAGAACTTCAAAACTAAATGTTTTATTTACACTTTACGTAATCCTACTGCCAATGGGTGATCGAGTTCAACGTGATCAACAATCTGCTTTTTTGTCTAAGTTAAAAATACTACCCTTCTCTTCGTTTTCAAAAAGCGGCCTAAGAAGTGGATGTAGGTTTTCTTACCGTACTATATAAGAACATGGGATATTCTCACATCACATCACATCATCTCACATCGTATACAAACTTGCTAGATTTGTCTACGAATCAACATGTAAGCTTCTTATTCTGACAAAAATGCAGAATTGTAAGCAGTGTTGGTAAAAACTCAAAATCTCAAAACTCATGGACGATTCAAATCAAGCGTTAGTTGAAGCGCACTAAACTCACCACCTAAAACTCACGGATGAGTTGAATCACAGACAAACAGACATAACACTTGTAAAATTATCATCGTTCATAAGTGTGTGGCCAATCGATTACTAGTGGCGCGCTCATCGGATTTGCTCGAGTTTGACGTTTGCCCCCTACCGCCATCTGGTTCGTGATTTTGTTACCTCGCTAGCTACCGAAGCTAGGATGGGAGACAATTAATTCAGGGTCGTCAAAGTACGTACCACCCAACTCACCTTAAGTAGGAGCATACACACGTTGTGTGTTTCGCGACACTTGCCAACCGATGCTACAAGGAAAGGCAGACAAACAGAGTCATACAAGAAAAAGGCTCAAAAGCTGCCAGAGGAAACTAATCAAGTCCAACCACGAAGAGCGAGGCTTGATGACTCCTATTTTAAGTCCGATAAACGCTTAAAGTGGAAATGGTGTAGAAACCTTAGGGAGTGCTAGGTACGAATAAGTAGTTGCGCTACCTGCTGTTTATCATTTTTACATACTTAATTTATTGATTAACATTATCATAGTGACGTCACAACATGTCAATGTGGGGGGGTACTTGCCAATAGCCGTCGACGGCATCAGGATGTGGATTCGGGTAGCAGGTAGCGACTTGTCGGTCCAGGTCCGATGGGAATGCAGGTACACCGCTGGCTGACCGCTGGTGCTGCACTCTGGGCTGTTGATTCGACGCGTTGACCGCACAAGGACTTCTTACCGGCGGATGGTATTGGGACGGCCCTCCGAAATGGCTGCGTGCTGGCGACGCACCAGACGAAAGGCTTAGATGTTGGGTCGAGGAACTAGCCGCTCGTCAGCGACGTACTGGTCGAATGCTGGGATGTTAGCTCGATGAAAATTGCCACACGCCGGCGACGTACTTGTCGAAGGCTTCACAGACCTGGACGAAACAGTCGCCCGCTAGACGGAGTTCTTGGCGAGGTGGTCGCACGCTAGCGACTCGAGGGACGAAGGCTTGAATGGACTGGTCGTACACCCTGGCGACTCCTGAGGGATGGCTTGGACAAACCGCCGCAAGCTGGCGACGCCGACAAAGGACTTGAGCAGGCTTGATACACTGGATGGTTCGAATCGGCTTTACAAAACCGTCGCACACTGGCGACGCGGACGAAATGCTTGAGCAGGCTTGATTTGGATCGGTTGCTTTTCCTTTACACGCTGGCGGATGGCTTGTCTTCTTCCCAATCTGGTCGCACGCAGGCGACCCACCGGAGAAATGGCTTGGTCGGTACTGGATTGGAACGGTTGCTTCCCCGCTACACGCTGGCTTGTCTTCTTCACGATCTAACCGGATGGCTTGGGTGCCGGCACGTGCTGGCTTGGCAAAATGGTCACACACCGGCGACGCGTTGAACTGATGGCGACTCTCAGTAGAACAAAGCACGAGGGTTCCGTGCTGGAGAAAAAACGTGCTGTCGGTCGGACTCTTCTCAATGGCGGAATCCCTTTGTCTTCGGTGCCCCACGTGCTGTAGTTTCGCCCTCGGTTCGTCTGTTGTTGAATATACCACCACCACTTGTCACTTTTTTGCCCTACAGGCCACTAATTACAATTGAGATTTATGAGTGATTTTACCAACACTGATTGTATGGCCTTATAAAATATTCGTATAGGAAACATATACAGATTTTATCATTGTAAAATGAATCGCAAAATTCAGCCATCCATTATGCTGAAAGATAAACGATTGTACAATCACATAGGTTTCTGTCCATGACTGGACAGACATCCTCTACAATCAACATTTGATAACTGAGCCCAGAAAAAAGTCTTTAAATTTAAATTTCTTTTGCATTCGACGCAGAATCCTGTCCCATTGTTTCCTATTGAAAATTGGCCAGATCGGAATATGGGCTCAGATTTATTTTTTTTCATATGTCTTTATTAGCGAGACTTTCAGCCCAAGGCTGGCTCGTCTCGCAATTACATCTTCCGTAAAGAAGACTGCGTTTAGTTTTATAAATCTAAGTATTTAGCTAAAGAAACTGTAATTTGAAAATATAACATTGTTTCGATCTGAAATTTTCTTTATGAGAGTTAATAGAGATCTTCGCACCATAGTATGAGAAACACTAGATTTAAGAAAAATGTCACAATACCGATATAAAAGCCATACACAATATGAAAAAGCATTTTTTTCATGATTCGTTATATAGAAACACGCCTCAGCCTGTATTTATGTATTTATATATGAAAAAAATATCGAGAATACAAATAAAAATCCTGGGTTGATAAGCCGAAAGTCATTCGACCGAAAGCCTTTTGCATTACTTTCGGCTGAGTGGTGCTCTGCTAAAAGCGAAATAAGAAGTAAGCCACATCACTTCTTACTTTTACTTACTTTCGTTGCAAGAAGTGAGGAATACGAAGTGAGAAGTGAGAAATTAGAACTGAGAAGTGGGACGTCTCACTTCTCACTTTTCATTATTCACTTCTTGCTGTAAAAATAAGAAGTTTTCTTCTTAAACCGTCTAAGACGAATTAAGTACTGTCCATTTAATTCCACTAGTTAATTTTCGTTATCTTTGCAGATACGTATTTCGACCACAACTGTGTGGTCGTCTTCAGTGTCTTGTACTCGACTCGAGTCTTGAGTCTTGAGTCGAGTCGAGTACAAGACACTGAAGACGACCACACAGTTGTGGTCGAAATACGTATCTGCAAAGATAACGAAAATTAACTAGTGGAATTAAATGGACAGTACTTAATTCGTCTTAGACGGTTTAATACATTCCACTAAAAGAGCTTAATATATTTTCTGAGTTTTCTTCTTGTTCTTATTGGAACTACATCCCCCACTGGAACATTTTGGTTATCATTTTTGCATTCGTATATGGTCAAGGTTGTGCCAAACCGAAATGAGACTTCTCACTTCTGCTTCTGATTTCTCACTAGGAGCCGTACACTAATTACGTAAGCATTTTTTTTTGATTTTTCAGCCCCCCCGCCCCCCTGTAAGATTTTTTATTTATATGGGACCTATGGCAGACCTCCCTCCCCCACAAGTGCTTACGTAATTAATGTACGACCCGTACTCATTTATCATTTCTCACTTCGCTTTTGTCACTTTATTCTCAAAAGCTTCAAATTTTTTACTTCCTAATTATCACTTTTCAATTCTCACTTCATATTTCCTAGTACTCACTTCTCAGCTATCATTTATCACTTCACAATTTTTACATTCACTATTGTTCGACCAAGCGACATTTTTGGCTACATGACCCGTTAAGCAAACGACATTTACGGCCGTATGATTCGTTCCGCCAAATGATATTTTCGGCCATAGGAACTATTCGACCCAACAATGTTTTCTCCCGTATGATCCGTTTGGCCAATCGTCATTTCCGGCCTTATATCGCGTTCGGCCTAGTGGCATACACTAAAGTCGCTTTTTACGCGGGTCGCTTTTTACGCGGGTCGCTTTTACGCGACTTTTTTACGAGGATTTTGTGATTTACGCGGTTTTTTACGCGTTTTTTGGAATTTACGTGTTTTTTTTACGCGGATTAAATTGTTTACGCGATTTTTCTAAAAGTCTTGAAATCACTTGAAAATTGTAAAAAAAAGTTGATTTTTGATCGATTTTTGTAAAAAGTTGTTTTTACGCGGATTTCGGTTTCTACGCGGTTTTCAAAAAAAAAAAATCTAAGTCTTTTAAGGAACACTTAGAGTATTTAATGGAGGTACGATGCTGGGTCATTAGAGCGATGGTAGTCAGTCCCAAAGGTCATTTGGCCACAGCCGTTAGGTCGAATGAGAAGTGAGAAGGGAGAAGTGAGAAGTGAGAAGTGTGAAGCAAGAAGTGAGTAGTGAGAAGTGAGATATAAGGGGTGACAAGTAAAAATTGAGAAGTGATAAGTGAGAAGCGATAAGTGAGAAATGAGAAGTAATTCATGAGAAGAGAGAAATGAGAAGTGACAAGTGGGAGCCGAGAAGTGACTAGTGAAAAGTGAGTAATGAGATAAACATGTCAGATGTGAGAAGGGAAAATAGAGATGGAAAATAGTGATAAGTGGAAAATGATAAGTGAGAAGTGACAAATGAAAAATTAGATACAATAAGTGAGATTTGAGATGAAAGAAGTGAGAAGCGAGAAGATAGAAGTAGGAAGTACGAAGTGAAAAACGAGAAGTTTGAAGTAAGTAGTGTAAAGTGAGAAGTGAGAAGCAAGAAGTGAATAGTGAGAAGTGAGATGTGAGGGGCGACAAGTGAGAATTTAGAGGCGGTATGTGAGAAGTAAGAAATGAGAAGTAATGCATGAGAAATGAGAAGCAAGAAGAGAGAAGTGAGAAGTGTGAAGTGAGAAAATGAGAAATGAGAAGTGACAAGTAGGAGCCGAGAAGTGATTAGTGAGAAGTGAGTAATGAGATAAACATGTGAGATGTGAGAAGGGAGAAGTGTAAAGCGAAAAGTGAGAAGCGGTAAGTAAGAAGTGACAAATGAGAAACTAGATACGATTAGGTACCGCAGGGCAAGTGAAAATACAGGGGTAAGTGGGTACTATGGCTGCCGATTAATCGGTGAACTTTTTAATGGTAACAATGTTCTATAAGAAAATTATTTTGAGCTTTTTAGTGGAATGTGTTCACCTGTCATAAGACGAGTTTAAACAATCCCATTGAATTCCACCACTTAATTGTATCCTGACAGATACGTATTTCGACCTCAACAGTAAGGCCGTCTTCAGTGTCTCGTACTTGACTCGACTTGAAGAAAATGATCGCAGCTTACACTATTTATACTATGCGTAGGTATAATAATTTATCTAGGTACTTCTCTTACTACGGTGCTTATTTCTACTCGCTTGATGCGCTTAATGCTTAGGTATAAACTTGAAGAGCCAGGAGCTACCATTTCCTTGATCTTTATTCAACAACCGCGTTTGTACCTGTCGGTAGATTTCCAAGCTCTCAGCAACATCAAGTTTCCACGGAGAAGAGACATTTCTTAAAATTTTAATGTTTGATGTCGTAATTGAATGATATATCAGTTCCCCTCTTAGTCTTACTTACTTCTGCAATATGTTCATTGAACCTTACATCTAACGATCTTTTTGTTTGACCTACATATACTTTATCACACTGTGAACAATTAATTTGATAAACCCCGGCCTTATTTAACATTTCTACTCTATCCTTTGTGGAGCCCAACAGTGTCTTCAGTTGATTGCTTCTGCTGGAGAATACTAAATCGATGCCGAATTTCCTCAGTCGATGGCGTAGCTGGTGGGTGATGTGTCGATCATAGGGGACCGATACCCTCTTCAGCGGTTCATCGATCGGTGTTAGTGTTGTCAGTTCGTTTTTCCGTAGGTTCCTCTGCTTCTTGTTGATGATTGCTTGTATTGTTCTTTCCTTGTATCCATTGATCCTCGCTGTTTCCAAGATGTGTTGTAGTTCCTTTTGAGTTCACCAAGAGGATATTGGAATCAGGAAACATCGGAGAAGAGGACATCATGGTATCATTCGACGTAGCGGCATTGTTCCCAAGCGTTCCAGTGAAGGATCCTCTGAACCTTTTGGAGGATTGGCTACTAGGACAACGGACGGATACTACATGGCGAGGAAAGGTAAAGATGTATCTCAAGCTTGCAAGATTATGCATGAATGAGAACTACTTTACATTCCGTGGAAGCTTCTACAAACAAACGAAGGGTGCACCTATGGAAATCCGCTATCACTGTTTTGTGTGCGAATTATTCATGGCGAATTTGGAGGACAACCTAGAGGAACAAGGAGTACTACCCGAGAAGTGGTGGAGATACGTGGACGACATTTTCAGCATCATCAACCGGAAAGAGCTACCCAGGATTTTGGAAGCGATAAACAACGTGTATAAGGACATCAAATTTACCTTCGAGGAGGAAAAAGAAGGTAAATTACCTTTCTTGGATCTACTGGTTATCAAGGGAACAAATGCAACATTAGACTTCGAAATCTACAGGAAGCCCACCAACACCATGAGAGTCATCCCATACACATCAAATCATTCGTATCAGCACAAAATGGCAGCTTTTCATCACATGATCCACAGGATGCAGACGATTCCCCTGAGCGAAGAAGGAAAAACGAAGGAGCTACAACACATCTTGGAAACAGCGAGGATCAATGGATACAAGGAAAGAACAATACAAGCAATCATCAACAAGAAGCAGAGGAACCTACGGAAAAACGAACTGACAACACTAACACCGATCGATGAACCGCTGAAGAGGGTATCGGTCCCCTATGATCGACACATCACCCACCAGCTACGCCATCGACTGAGGAAATTCGGCATCGATTTAGTATTCTCCAGCAGAAGCAATCAACTGAAGACACTGTTGGGCTCCACAAAGGATAGAGTAGAAATGTTAAATAAGGCCGGGGTTTATCAAATTAATTGTTCACAGTGTGATAAAGTATATGTAGGTCAAACAAAAAGATCGTTAGATGTAAGGTTCAAAGAACATATTGCAGAAGTAAGTAAGGCTAAGAGGGAAACTGATAAGGGATTAAATTATGAGTTTAGGTCTAAGGTAGCTGAACATGTATATCAGGAAAATCATTCAATTACGACATCAAACATTAAAATTTTAAGAAATGTCTCTTCTCCGTGGAAACTTGATGTTGCTGAGAGCTTGAAATCTACCGACAGGTACAAACGCGGTTGTTGAATAAAGATCAAGGAAATGGTAGCTCCTGGCTCTTCAAGTTTATACCTAAGCATTAAGCGCATCAAGCGAGTAGAAATAAGCACCGTAGTAAGATAAGTACCTAGATAAATTATTATACCTACGCATAGTATAAATAGTGTAAGCTGCGATCATTTTCTTCAAGTCGAGTCAAGTACGAGACACTGAAGACGGCCTTACTGTTGAGGTCGAAATACGTATCTGTCAAGATACAATTAAGTGGTGGAATTCAATGGGATTGTTTAAACTCGTCTTATGACAGGTGAACAATGTTCTAGAAAGCTGAAGCAGAACTATCAACGAATTCAGCCGACACAAAAATATTTGGAATCAAAACAGTTTGAGGCACCATACTAATGCTATTGCTTGATCATGACTTTAACCTACCGGGAAAAGCTGTTACTTATATTTTAATTCAAAGAATTTCCAGCAAAATTGTCGTTTCTAAAATTATCATTGATGTGAAAAGTGAATATTTTGAGCAATAAAATAATTGTATGACATCGAAAACGATGTAAAAGTTTTATGTAAAGCCAAAATCTGCAATTTTCACTTGTTCTTGAGTTTTATCATGCGTGGGGCAAGTGGGACATATCTGAACAACATTTTCGATAAAGACATTTACCTGTTTATAGATTATTGTCTAGTGAAAAATAACTTCGACCATCATATATCATATGGATCTGTATCAAATGCAGTTGATATCCTTAGTTTCGTTGTTTAGAAGTAATGTACAGTTGATTTACCAAATGTGTATTTTACTTTCTGAGAATTATTCCCCTCATGGAAAAGAGCAAACTATGCGAAATTTTCCGTTTACAGTGCAAATAATCGATTTATTTTACAATACATCAACAGGTTTTGTCTTGTGTTTTGTTATTGTTAAACTTCGCATCAGATTAACAGATTTTCAGATAAATAAAGTGCATAAATTGGCCATTTCGTTTCTATCACAAATTTGCAACATTACGCATCGCCTAAATAAAAACGTTCATTTTGAAGTTCTAATTTATGTAATAATTTGTGTTCTAAACAGAGAAACATTCATTCGAAAGGTGAACAAAGATTTGCTTATCCTTTCCATCTAACACATTTGGTAAGAAAGTAAGCTAATAGCTAATGGAAAGCCAGTCAACAGCCAATTAAACAGTAAACCGACTTTTTGTCTTGTTTTTATATCTGCTAACATTGTTATCAATTTCTTTTTGCAAAACAATAATCTGACAAGCAATAAACCTCCATTCATGATCGAAAATACTACGACTCAGAAATTACATGAACATTGTATTTACATTCTTCAAATTAGTTTCGTTCGACAGTATAAAGCAGAATAGGTCCCACTTGCCCCGTTTGAAGGGGTAAGTGGGTCCCACAGGTAAATTTATTTCTGTCACTACCAATATTTTTTGTAACTGAACAAATGGCTTACAGCACGTCTACACTTCAACAACGGAAGAATATAATGATGTATCCGTGGTTAATGTCCTGAAATACCCTGTTTTCTTAGTATGCGTTAACAATTTTGTTAAACTAGCGTTTTTTTAGGTCCCACTTGCCCCGGGGTACCTTAAATTAAATTTAAGATGGAAAAAGCGAGAAGCGAGAAGAGAGAAGTAGGAAGTACGATGTGAAAAATGAAAAGTTTGAAGTAAGTAGTGTAAAGTGAGAAGTAAGAACTGAGATGTGAGAAACGAGTGGTGTTAAACGAAAAATGAGAAGCGAGAAGGCAGAAGTAAAAAGTGGACAAGAAGTAAGATATGCGAAGTGAGAAGTGAGAAATAGGAAGGGAGAAATGAGAAGTAAGAAAACGTGAAGTGTGAAGTTAGGAATAATATGCGAGTAGAGAGAAGTGAATAGTGAGAAGTGAGATGTAAAAAAGTGAAAAAAATAGATAAAACTGGGAGATATGAGAAGTGAGAAGTTTGCCTCGTGAATTTGACGTCACACGTTCCATTGCTTGGATTGCAATCGTGACGTCATGCTCGTTTGGCCACACTAATTGAGAGTTCGTTTGGTTACACTCGTCTTCGCTTCAGCTCATATATAGAACCTACAGTGTCTAGAATCTACACCACTTTCCGATTTGGGTACAATATTTAGACTACTGCCCGGGATGCGGGTGGTCGTCGAGCAACTCGATAACATTATCGAGTGTGCAAGCGGAAGGCAGAACATCAGTAAGGAACTGAAACACAACCTGCTGGTGCACCGCCATGCTGTTCGAGTCGTAAGACAAGAACAGGACGCTTTTATCAGCCACCCGGGGGAAGCGAGAAGGCGGACAAAGGTACCACAACTGAGGCCTTCTCCTCCGTTGGAAGATCGAATATGGCCGAAGAGGCGATTGATTTCGCCCTGACGGCCAACGAGGAAAAGACTGCGCCTAACCAAAAACAGCTCAGGCAGCAAACCGGCGAAGGTGCTCAGAGCAAAGCCAAACAGTAGGCGACAACAGGTCAAACGTTGTCTTGACGGAGCAGATCGGGGTATAGTGGAACCCGAAGGGCGTTGACCCGAGAAGGAGACTTCTCGGCCCCAAACAGCGAAAGGCACCAACCAGACGTAAGTCGCCGGGCCGCAAGAGGGTACCTGCCGGCCAGTGCCATCAGCACAAGCGACCGAAAATCCCTGGTAGCTGGTCAGTAGCTCAAACCGGAAGTCGAGCGCATCTCGACCCGCAAGGAAAGTCAAGGACAGAGTAGAGGCCTTGTTGGTGAAAACTGACAAGCATAAGTACGACGACGTCGATGCCGGTGACCGCGTGTAGCCTTACTCAAGGATTATTTTTGGATAGCCCAGAAGATATGTTGTGTACACATTCTATTCTATGTACTACAAGGTGCATGCACCATATATGAAACAGTTTGACAGACCTTTGGTTACACGTGTAGATCTAAAGGCATTACTCAAGGATTTTTTTCATTGATAGCCATGAAGTTATGCTGTGTATATATTCTAATCTATGTTCCACAAGGAGTATATTTAGAAGAGATCGATAAACTTTTGGTTATGCGTGTAGATCAAAAGGCCTTAACAAATAAATTTCTTGGATGGCCAAGAAGTTATTATGCATACATATTCTATTCTATGTACCACAAAGAGCATACACCATATTTGAAACAGGTCGTCAGACCTTTGGTTACGCGTGTAGATCAAAAGGCCTTACTGCAGGAATTTCTTGGATGGCCAAAAAGTTATGCTTTGTACACATTCTATTCTATGTACCACAAGGAGCATGCACCATATTTGAAACAGGTCGACAGACCTTTAGTTACGCGTGTAGATCAAAAGGCATTACTCCAGGAATTTCTTGGATGGCCAAGAAGTTATTCTTCATACACATTCTATTCTATGTACCACAAAGAGCATGCACCATATTTGAAATAGGTCGACAGACCTTTGGTTACGCGTGTAGATCAAAAGGCCTTACTTCAGGAATTTCTTGGATGGCCGAGAAGTTATGCTTTGTACACATTCTATTCTATGTAGCACAAGGAGCATGCACCATATTTGAAACAGGTCGATAGACCTTTGGTTACGCGTGTTTTTATTAAAAGTCGTTTTTACGCGGTTTTCAGGAGTCACGCGGTTTTCTGGATTTACGCGGATTTTCTCAAAAGTTTTTTTTACGCTGTTTTTCAAAAAGGTTAGGTAACACGTGAAAACTACAAAAAATCGATTCTTAGTGAAGTCGTTTTTTACGCGGTTTTGATTTACCCCCGCGTAAAAACCAACTCCAGTATTCGGATAAATTGCTCTTTCTGGCGTTTTTGGTCAAACGACCTTCGTTTGATCGACATTTTCGACTGAATTCACATTTTGGACGACAGTTTAAGCCCAATGGTTTGTTCGGTCAGTTGACACATTTGGTTTTCCGCCATATGATCAAATGTACTTATGCTCAGACTTCTTTTCAAGTGGGATACCTTTCACAGCACAATTAAACTCAATTAATCAAAATAATCTTTTTTGTAAAGAACAAAAAAAATTGTGCCAAGTTTCCGTTACATCAAATGACCCTAAATTTTAAAGCTGTTCAAAAATTATGCCAATTTCCTTTAAAAAGGTTTTAATTAAATTGGAAGAACCAAGTCAGCCGAGTGCTTACAATGTATAAATGAGGTTTAGAATAAAACATCATCGTGAATAAAAATAAAGAATAGCATCTAACGCAGTTGATACTTTGGAATGTTTTTCGTAGAATAGCTGACAAAGAAAAAAATTCAATACTTAGGGTCCTCTATTGGTAATTTCTCTTTCGTCAAAACAAACTACACTGTAACAACAGCGAAAACTCCATATTATTCCAATAATCTTCTTGTTGTGGGAAAATCTAACAAATATTTCGAACTATGCAGATATGTGCTGTGCAATCATTAAATAAATCTCTCATCAGTTCAGTCTTGCTGAAAACCGAGATTCGATGAAAGTTTGTATGGGACAGTTATGCTATTGCTCCACTCATAATATTGCTGATGTTTGCCATTTAACAGCGCGGTCTTAGTAGCAAGGAACCTTGCGGTTTCCATTATGGCTAACTGACCGGTCGGCCAATGGTAGGTTCAATTTGGTAAATTAAGCATCCCCTCATAAAACAGTAAAGTCGAAGAGTGCTTTATCCTTCTTCTGCATCATTCTTCGTCAGAATGGCAAATAGTACGCACATCAAGAGGATTCGCCATTAAACTCAAAGATGCTTCGAAATGGAGTAATACCTAATAGTCGTAAAAATAAAAGCATTTTTCTTTTTTTATAGCTTTTGAAGAAAAAGCTTCTTTTTATTGGATGGTTGATATTTCCTACGTTCACAATACGAACTTAGTTGGCCTAGGTCTGTGCGTGGTACGACCTAAAGTCCCAAAGAAACAGGTGACTTACAGACTGAGTGGCGGCAGCAGGCCTGACATAATTGAATTGTAACAACGTTTATGATGGCCGGGCCATTTCCATAAACCAAACGGAAATGACATCTTTTGGGTTCCTTTCATTCGATTCCAGCTTCAAAGTTGGAAGAAGCTCGGTTCGGAAAATTTCGGAAGCTTACTGCCGAGGTCCTCCTTTCGCTCGCTCGTTTTACTCATTAAGATCTGCGGTGGAAGATTGTTAGTGGAGCAGCTGGTCGCTGAACGGGTTCGGCAAGAAACGGATCCCCTTTTATTGGTCATATTTTTGTCAATAACCTGGATTTATTGCAAATTGAAAAACAAAAAGCGATATCCGATGAGTGTGTGGGTCGGAGATATGGGCTTATGAACCGATGCGAGAGCTTGTGTTGGAGAGGGTGAAAAACTACGAGCTCGAAGCACCAATGGAGTGTTGATGGCGTGTAGGTACTCTAGTCGAGGGGAAAACATTAAAAGTAGTTTATTTTTATGCTAGGCCCAGACAGTTTATGGAAACTGTGTTTGAGGTTGTTGGGATATAGTTTATGGTTCAATTTAGTTTTACACTCTTTACAGCTGCTGCTGATGCATGCTTCAATATTGTAGTCAATGCAGGTTTGTGGCAATTGGTTTTCGTTTGCTCCCGGAGTTGATGAGGTTGATTGTTACTCTGTGCGGAATAAGGTTTAACGAACAATTCAATTTTGATACTCAGCTGGATATAGCTCACCAAAGCGAACGTAGTTTCCGACACCGAAGACAACACGTATTTCACTTTTACGGCCGAGGAATAACATTGACACAGAATCGCACTCAAAATTCCACATTGCCGAAAGTCGCGCGCTCGTTTGCAATTCTCAGCAGGATGATTAATAGACGCAAGCATGTCGGGCGTTCTCGTTTTCTGCCGGCATATGGCAATGCAGTCACTTTTGGCCATTTAATTTATTGCGCAATTTTTACCTTTTTAATGCCACACTTAATGTCATGTTTTATCATTGAAACATTCGTTCGTTGCACTGAATAGGTAAGAAAACCGAATGACTTGTTTGCCTTTCACATATGACCACAATAAAATAGCACCATAGAAAATTAGAAATTTACTCTAACCATAATTAGATGGATTGGAAATTTGGCTTTTGCTGCAAACAAAATGTGAAAAAATTATGTTTTAAGCCACATTGCCTTGATGCCAGCCCAATAAGGTAGTATCCCTACCAGTTGGACCAAACGCCTAAACCACTTTTGGTTAATTAAATTATTAACTTTTTTCCAATTTCTTTTATCAAAAAAACAAAAGATTATATTATGTTATAACTTGAGTTATAAAAAGCAACTTAAATTCCGCAACTCTTATAGCAAACTCCTACTGTGAAGTCAAACACCTCGAACGATGAAAAAATAACTCCTCACGATTTATGCTTCCTCACTCGTTACTCGTCATCCTCCTGCAGTGATTCCTCGTTCTCCAACCAACTACCACTGCAACATTTCGTATGCACCTACCATCCCGAAAAAAAAAATAAAGAAACGAGATGGGAAAATATATTGCCATTTTCAAAAGTACACTTCGTTTGCTCGCTCGTCCATTCCTTTCGGTTGCCCTAAGTGATTTCGACAGAAACTCGAGCAGATGACTAACAAGAGTGCCAATTTACGGCTTTTTCTGCTGACGAACCCGAACGGAGACCAGACTCAGGCCAAAGACCCAGCAGCAAGAGAGAGTCGCTGGAACACCTGGGAAGAATATAATCTTTGATATTATATAATTGCTATATTTTTCGCCCTCTCCGGTCGTAGTCTGTCTTGCAAAGCTCGAGCTCCCGTCCCTGCTGCAAGCGAAAACCGACCACTTTATCACAAAATAAATTCAGGAGTAAATTATCACGCCAATGACTGTAAGGAGCGCGTGAAGTCCCTACCTCGATACGAGTTCTTTCACTTCTGGATGATGATAAATTGAACCGACAAAGACAGATTGTAGCAACAGAAGCGAGTCCTCATGGCTGCGTCGTCATGGTCATTGACTGGACAGAACGGCACCGGTAATCATATTTGGTTAAACGAATGTTTGTCAGACGGTGGTGGTAAGTGCGCTAATCGGACCGGAAAATCCTGTCGTAATGGTTGTTTGCATTTGTCAAATAGTCACTTTCCGAGGATTTGTGAAGGTGATGTAAAAATATTTCAATGCAGTATATGACCAAGATCGGCAAAAATTGGGCGATGGGTCAAAGTAAAGCTTCACAAATTTGTATCAAAACTGCTCTTGTTTTAACCGCTGAAATAATTGCTAATAGCTATGGCAAATATATTTTCACTATTACTACTAGTGGCACCATCTTTTTAGGGACGGTGACCGTTCGGCACGAGCATTTCGTGTGTGACTTAGATGACGTGGACGTACCGTCAACGTCCCAACTTGTAACTCCATTCACCACTTGTACATATGAAAATCAAAAGTCTCTTGCTCCAACAGCTTTTCCTATCGGCCCTCATGTTCCAAATGAATGAAAAAGAAAAGCGTGACGCTCGTGGACTTTTCCCCCGGTTCAATCATGATTGCACGTTTATTGACAGGCATTACTCTTCGGTTCCTGCTTTCGTAATCGGCCAGCTTGTCAACGTTTACATGCTACTTGCTGCCCGGACAGACTGAAGACAGCTATATTTAAATAATTTACATGCAACGAACGCTATGACAAATATGATCAACTGGATTAGATAAGACCATTTGACATAACCCGTTCAATTTGCGCAGCAGAACAAAAAAATAAAATAAAATAAAGAGAGAACTTCAAACAGGTTGATGCTGCAGGGAACCTCAACAAGTTGTGTAGGCCGATAAAGTCGTCGCTGTGGCTAACAACGTTGTTTTTGCCTTTGATTTTGTGTGAGCTACAAGACAGTTTTTACCACGCAATTGGGACGCGACAACAAACGCTGCGTGTTTTAATGAAGTCATGTCACTTTCCAAACTGACCACGACTTTGCGTTTTCCCTCCGCTCCGACAAGACCTCTCCAGACAATGCACCGCCACAAGACGTTTCATAACATTCCGCACATTAATTTCCCCGGTGACACCACGTACCGGGGCCGGTCGGTTGGTTTGCCATTTGCTCGATTTCGAACCATATATACGATTCAGCGGTAATTTATCGCCACCGATGTGTTATGAGGTAGCCAACAAGAGCAAATATTGCTACTCCCAAAACAATCATGTGGCCCTCGTGAATGTGCCTACTTGGGAGCGAGAGGCGATTAATCGGACTGCCATGGATAAAAATCTAGAGATACGCCCTGCCGGCAGAACCTGGCGCGAAAAAACTGATCTCTATCGCACCTTTTGGACCTGGGAGATCGATATGCGTATGTTTGCCGAGGTGGGCTCGGTAGGTTAGCCTTGCTACTGTGAGCATGGAGTAGGACTGTAACAAGCTCGCTTAGTTTTTTTTTCCTGTAATAGGCGTCAATGTTTATGGCAAAAGGTGACAAACGCCTGAGGCGGTCAACGGATTTGGTTGTGCATTAGAATCGTATGTAGAACGAAAATGGAGCACGTTTTTTTGTGACATTTTGTCCGACTTCATTGTTTTATTTCTGAATATCACTTGAGCATTGGAGCTCATATAGAATTTTTACGTATTTTTAGGGACAGAGAAAAAAGTGGTGGTCTTGTTTCAATCCTAAAATCTTCTGAACTAGTCCAAATAATTCCTATTCCTGGTAAGGTATTCAGTTAATTACAGCTTTCGTATTCGTATTGACAGACAAATAACCATGAACCATAGACCAAAAAACAACGGGTGTGATACTACTTCAATTTCAAATATAAAAGATTTTTTTTTAACTTTTTCGTTTATTTGGCAGGTTCAGTCGTGTATGACACTTTGCGGAGCCACAATTCTTTATTATGATATTTTACAGTGATATGGTAGGAACATGGGGTCTCCAGCAGGCTTGCGAGCAAAGGCGTAGGATTTCCAATCCGGAGATGGTGAGTTCGATTGGTAACGAATGTGGTCCACGTTGTTGGCGGTGATTCGACCCAATGGAACACGCAAGTTGAGTCCGTCCAGAAAAAGGTTTGGACTGTCAATCTAGTTGATTCCTTCACTTTTCCGTATAGCTGCGACAACAGAACGGCACTACAGAGTTATTAGCGTGGGATAGATTGGCAGCGTAGGGGAGCCACTTAATTATCGTTCCGCTGGAGTCTTGACTGCGTAAGTAAACGCAGCCACCATACGCCTTGCATGAAGCATCCGAAAAACAGTGTAACTCCACCAAAACTGCTCTGGGCAAGATTACACACCGCTCGATTCGAATTTCATTCAGAAACGGGAGTCCTTTATGAAACAGTCTCCAATTCTCACCCACCGTTGAAGGTACGGGCTGATCTTAGCCTGACCTTCCATCTTCCAAAGTCCAGAGTTGCCGCATGAAAATTTTGGATGATGAAATCGTAGCCCCAATCAAGCCAAGTGGATCGAATAGTGTTGTGATCTGTGAAAGTATTCGACGTTTCGTTTTCCTGGTTGAATCGGTGGGACAGCAAACTGGAATCGAAGAGTATCGGTATGGGGTATCCAAGTTAGTCCTAAAGTTTTGACGGATTCCTCAAGATCCAGGGTAATCCTCTTGGGATCTCGTATTGCCAGGTTTTCCTCGGGTACATCATCAAGAACTTTTGAGACACTACAAGCCCACTTCTGGAGCATAAACCCACCGCATTGCATCATCTCCGTCAGTTGATTCCTAGTACTAACGGCTAGTTCCACTTTGTCCATACCGGTGATGCTGTCGTCCATATAAACGTCCTCACGAATTGCTCTTGCCGCGAGCGGGAAACGGTCGGCTTCGTCAGCAGCCAACTGTTGAAGAGTTCGGGTGGCTAGATAGGGTGCGGGTTTGGTTCCGTATGTAACGGTGTTGAGTTCGTACACTGCAACTTCCTCCTCCGGGGCAAACCGGAATAGTATGGATTGGAGTGGCCAAGCGAGGGTCTGCCGAAAAATCTTCTCCACGTTCGACACGAAGAGCACCTGCTTTCAGCTCCGTAGAATTATTGATCTCAAATCATCCTGTACAACTGGCCCTACCAGAAGTACATCGTTCAAGGATACTCAAGAAGACGTTTTGCAGGAAGCATCGAATACCACCCTGATCTTAATAGTAGTGCTGGCCTTCTTGACCACCGGATGATGTGGTAGAAAAAGAAGACGTCGGAGTGCGATATCCTTGGACTTGCCCAGGTCTGGAAGCACGTCCTCGTTTTTGGGTAGTGGAACAACGTAACGACCCGATGGACTTCTCTGAACTCCACGCTGGAAAATTTCTTCACAATTCTCCTCCTCTAGCGAACATCTTCTTCTTCTTCTTATTGGCATTTCAACCACATACTGGGAAAGAGCCGCCTCGCAGCTTAGTGTTCATTAAGCACTTCCACAGTTATTAACAGCGAGGTTTCTAAGCCAAGTTACCATTTTGCATTCGTATATCATGAGGCTAGCACGATGATACTTTTATGCCCAGGAGTCGAGACAATTTCCAATCCGAAAATTGCCTAGACCGGCACCGGGAATCAAACCCAGCCACCCTCAGCATGGTCTTGCTTTGTAGCCGTGCGTCTTACCACACGGATAAGAAGGGGCCCTTCGAGTACACCTCAGGCCCGAAGCGCCGAGCGAAATTTCCCAGTGCATGAAATCGTTCAAGATCCGTAGTTTCGTCTCCACAGTCATCCGGGCAGTGACCGTCGACAAGTCTGTTCCAGTGTCGAATAAAGTCAGATCCTGTCCTACCGAGGCCCCGTCCTTGGGCGCTATTTTCCAAGCCCAACACGAAGTCCGATCCGCTGCTCCTAGGATCGAACACCGCCAGAAATGGACACCAGAACGACCTACCAGCTGACCTCGCCCGGCGGAAACGTGCCAATCACAAGGTATGACAAATGCAACAATCGGCCGCAACAATACTAATCTCAAACTAACCACTAAACCCAAGATGAAAAGAACTCAAAAATAAATAAGTAAAATGTATTAGCTTTCAATCATTTCAAGTACTAGCCCTGTTGTGCATGGGATTTCCTTGGCTCTGCGTTGTCTTCTGATGTACCTTTGTCCGTGTGTCCCTAAGCATGTTCAAGCCGGCCCTGAGAACCCCAAACGAGGTGAGCTAGTTAGGGATGTTAGGATGTCCACCCCATAGACGTTAGGACGTCGAAGGAGTTTGTTTCAAATTTCATGAAGAACTTCCAGAGGAGCTTCTGGAGAAGCTTCGGAGAAATTCAAGGAGGAACGCCGCCATGCCACTGCCGCTGGGTAATAATGATCTATTACGCTAACCAGGCTTCGGAATTCTCACTCTTATGAATAAAAACCTGCGATTAATCTATTAAGCGGAGTGTGATTTTTCATATTCCCCTGTGAGGAAGTATAATTTAATTTTACTCCACAAATTTTCCTTCTCGTCGCCTCTCCAGATAAATTTTGCAAGCATATTTACAGAAATTTAGGACCGCAGTGGGATTCGAATCCAAAACAATTTTAAAATGTTCAGAGCGACCACTAAAACCACACCACCACATGAATTGATTGAAAGCGAGGAGAAAAACTGCTGTATTGAACCTTCTGCTTATCGTGGCGCATCATCAGATTCAAACAGCTTGGAGAGGCAAAGTAAGCTGCATTTGATTTTCGCGAAGCATGGGAAGGAGGATATCAATTTTTCGCATCATCGCTTGTGCCGGAGTTTATCGCACTGTAATTTATCCGGATAAAATGCATGGTGGAGTGATCAGTTGTCGCGTGAGTGAGTGAGAAATCCGAACCCTGACGCTAACTGTTGGAATTGACCTCTTTTACGGATGTTCCGGATTTCACGAAGAAATTTTTATTTTTGAAAAGATTTTTTTTTAACTATCAGTGGAATGTCTTTACTTGTCATCAGACGAGTTTGTACAATTCCATTTAGTTCCACCACTTGATTGTTCTTTTGACAGATACGTATTTCGACCTCAACAGTGAGGCCATCTTTACGTACTCGTACCTAACTCGACTTTTATTATAGTCATTGCATATCACGGAGGACTGTCGCTATTGATTGCATACATAAATCACCCATATGAATGAAAGCGAAAATTAGCAAAGCTGTGGGATGACCTTTTGGAATTGACCATTTTCATTGATATTCCTGATCTCTCGGAGGACGGTTTTGTGGGCATTCAGACGTCACAGTCGATTAAAGACGTAATATGCCGTTAACAATGTGTTCTAAAAATGGAATGTGATTAACTTTTGGTACGTCACAAAGGACTTTCACTATTTATTTCACTTATAATTCACCGTTATGAATGCTAAAAAAATGCGCAGCTCTGGGATGAAATTTTAGGATTAACCTATTTCACGGATCTTTCGGATTTCCTGAGTACTATATTGTGGACCTTTCGAGTCACAAAAGACTTTTACGACTTTCACTATTAATTGCATAAACAATTCGCTAATATGAACAGTTTCGAAAATTTGCATTGCGATGAACTTTTATAATTGGCCACTTTTACGGATGTTTCGGATTTTCCGAAGGGCCGTTTATGGTCAGAAGACTTACACAATTTATTGCGCACACAATTCGCCCGTAGTGATGGCTACGAATAAAATAGCAATGCTCTGGAATGATTTTTTGGTAATGGCCACTTTCGGGAGCATTTGCGGGTCGCAGAAGACTTGCACAATTGATTGCACAGGCAATTCGGTTATGAAGAAATTGCGAAATTCTGAGATGTATTAGATGTACTTCCTTGAAGATCAACAAATGCTTGAGCATTCATTTTCATTTATTTAGTTAACATCTAAACAGATAACACTGAATCAACAATTTGACGCCACAATGCACGGTTCGAGGCTGCATCTCTCCATCCTCGGATATGACCCACGCTCGCCAAGTCGTTTTGCACCTGGTCTGCCCATCTCGCTCGCTGCGCTCCGTTGCGCTGCGTTGGCTGCCGGATCGGAAGCAAACACCATCTTTGCAGGGTTGCTGTACGGCATTCTTGCAACATGCCCTGCCCATCGTACCCTTCCGGCTTTAGCTTGACATGCTTGAGGATGTTGGATGTTGTTCTTTCATAAGAAATAATGTCTCGGTTTTACATCTTGTTTTACATTTTTCAGGATATTCAAAAAAACAAACTAAATAGATCTTTGACTCACTGATTTCTTGAAGAACATTGCTCTCCTGCCGTAAATAATCACATTTGTATGCATTTTATGTTCCAATTTCACTTTACTTAGAAACTATGTCGGGCGTACTACATAAAAGTTCGATTACTACTTTAAAGCACAATGCCTGAAAGATTTAGTAAATTATGGCTTCGAGAACCTGTCATTCGAAACTTGATCTGAAAATAATATATCAATACAAATGTCGGAAACGTTCACTTGAGATTATTTACTACTGGGAAATTTACATCCTAGAACTGAAACGTATTCGATTTTATCAAATGTTGATCTTGATAGTTTGTTTGTGGATCGGAGCGAAAATTTCGATGCATATGCATTATTAATAAAAAAAAATAACAATCTTGGCCTTCATGCGAAACACTGCCAAATGCTCTTTCAATGTCAAAAAAAGTCCCCTCAGTTGAAGATCCTTCAGTTACTGTTGATTTAATTTGGTAAAGCTTACTCAAACACACATGTTTACATGGAATAGCGAGACCGTACCTTTTTAATAATAATCACCAAAGTAATAATCTCCACTTGTTTATAAAGTGGTACACGATCTTCTATCATCGGGAGGTTCAAACGCTGTCATACCGCTATGCCAAGTCGCGACCGCTCCCATCAACAGTTCAAACTCTATCAGCGGTAGTACCAGCAAAGACACCGCAAACAGGTTGCATCCGATGGCAAAGTTTAGGCTTCCCCGCACTTCCAGCAGTTGGTTGTCGTTGTCGTCGTCGTTGGTCGGTGGGCGTGATGATATGAATTCATTAGCTTAATTACATCAAGATAACTCTCCGGCAAACATGAAAACGGGTAGTTTTCGCCCTGATTCCCTCACGGTAGTCAGCGCAATCATATCGCGTATATCAAAACCCTACAAGTTGGCTCCGGCAAGACCGTTTTGTTGCAGACAATGTTATGCCGCGGATGATACGGCCATTAGTTTTCGCGGGTAGGAAATTAGTGGGATGGTTGAGCTGTAAAACAAACAGTTTTTATCACAGGCCGAGTAGTGGAACATTTCCGCACCTGCTTTCCATTTCGACATAACCCGGGGGAAGGTGAACGGGCTCGCTGCTGGTTGTCAACCCACCATGATTCACAATCTCGGCGACTCTTGGGATAAAACATGTTGGCTGTGATACAATCTTCAACAGATAGTATCCCGTGGGGAAACAAGCCTTCTGTGCACACCACACGCTACTTGCACGGATGGATCTGGCGTTACTTTGTTGCTCTAAAAGCGCCAATTTCCGCGACATCGTGAACTGTGAATGATCGTGTTCTCACATTAATAGATCCAAAAAAAGTCGTTCCCCATTATGGAGCTATTTCTTATGATGACGGGCGACGAAGAAAACAAAAAAGGAAGATCACGACCCACTGCCAACCCTTGCTTAAGGTAACTTTGGCGGGGAGCCATACCCGCGACGGATCACGATAAGTAAGCCACGGGGATTACAGATTATAGGGCAGATCGTCGAGTGAACCAACAAACGATGACAGCTGATGGGATGATGACATGACGGAAAGATCTTCGAGTTGGGTCTTGTCTGTGCGATGATCTGATCCCTATTGCATCAGCAAACAATGTTGATGTAATACGGTTCGAAAAAGGAGAGTAATCCAATAAGAGTGGCTTATGCTTCTCGAGTGAGATAATCAACTGGCGCGCAGGTCATCAACGCCATTCAGACAGCATTTAACTCGTTGCAACACAACTGGGAAGTGAAAGTGAACCAATAAAGATGAAATCCAAGTATGGTTCGAATAAACTTTCGTGACTTGGGAGTTGCCGGGAATCGATCATTATTGTGGAGGATGTGACTTTGATCGCATGTTCATATCAATTGATCAATCGGATGGAAGGCAATTTGTTAAATCAAAGTCTTGTTAAAGCTTTTTGTTTTTTTTTCTCATGTTAGTAAAATCCTCCCTTTGAGGCATTATAACTCACGAATTTAATCGATTTGCAAGATTTCCTTATTAATCGCTTCATCTTGGGATTCTCTGTGTTTATATACTAAGAGTTGGTCAAAGTACACGTAAATCATTATAAGTTTTGGCAAAAGTCCATTTGAAAATACTAATACTATTCATTACGTCACTTAATGAATGATCTTATAAATACTAAAAAGCTCAAAAAGATCATTAGCTAATGAAAAGTAAAAGTTTTCAAAGTTTCTTATGTAGGTTATTAAGATCCTGATATGACAAGGAATTATAATAATAAACACCATTAATTTTGTTTGAATGTAGGGGAACTGTTCCGATCTCCATCTCACAGAACATATATTCATCTCATCGCGAACAAAGAAATACGGCACCAATTTCGTCGCTGCGTACTCACTGTTGAACAAAATCATAAAAATAGGAAATAAATCAAATACCTTTCCATTGCTTTGTTTTTGATGGGATGAACATCGGAGCCATGAGATGAAATCCAGGAGCAGTTCCCCTAGCAAAATTATCATTTTTAACGTTTTTATGAGTTCTGAAGAAACCCATCAGGCTCCAGCTGAAATCGATCTAGTGTGCGACGCATCTAAACAATTGACATTGACATTTCGGGACCGATTTGCGATTTGGGCGTAACTTATTTTGTAAACAAACATTGTTTTGTTTATTCCGTAGAATGCAAGCGTTTTTCTCCAAAACTAATTCCCTTACCTGGTAGAGGAAAGCCTATTCTATCGGATACATGCCGTGGTTTTCTCAGGAAATGATTGTTGTAGCTGGAATTCGCCTTCCAATGTTTGTTTACAAAATAAGTTACGCCCAAATCGCAAATCAGTCCCGATTTGTCCGAGAGAAGAAAAAACACAAACTAATCGAAATCGGACAGTTCCGTCCAGTGTTGGATAATTAGTGATGCATTGTTCAAAATGTTTAAAAAATTGTTTCGAGCGCAGGCATACTGCAACGAGGTAGTGGTCGTATTCTCTATTCAGACAGTCGGTAAATGCGGACGTTTGTGATGTCGGAAAAAATCTTACCGTTGGTTAGAACGTGGTGATTTGGTTTTCCGTTTCTTGGTTAGGGGATTTCCATGTGGCATTGTGGATATTCTAGTTGGCCCTTGTCATTCGATACGGTATGCAGAATATCTGATTCGATCACCGGTCTCCACATTTACCTCTTTCCTACCTGAGCGTTCATGTCGCAGAAGACGATTTTGACGTCCCGCATTAAGCATGCATCGTATGTCTGCTCCAGCTGTACATAAAACGCTTATTTATCGTCGTCGCGTCACCCTTCGTGTGGGCACTGCTAGGCAGTGCTCGTTGATGAAACGGAACTCAATCCTCATCTTGCACATCCTTGCACTCATTGACTGCCCCACAATCATGAGTTGGAGTATCCTACCCAGCACTATGAAGCCGGTTCCCAGTTCGTTGGTGGTATAACTGCTCTGGTAGAAGGTATCCGCTCGATGCCAGCTTTTCCACACTTTCTGTCCTGTCCAGCCGATTTCCTGCAGAGCACCCAGCTTCCAATCGTGTCTCTACATAGTAATGATTGTTTTTAAAGATAATTATACAAGTATGATAAAAATAAAATGCATATTCATATGATTTCTCAGCAGTTTTTTCCAAATAAATATTTTTCGAGGGAGCGGGTCATTTGGCATAAATTCAGTGGGCATAACGGACATTAATTTTTGTGTTCAATTAAATTAGGTGCTTGACTAAGTGTTGCAGAACAACCCGTGATGGGGAGACAAAATAATTTTGAAAAATATACATTATCTGAATAAAAGGCAATGATAACTGTTATCCCTCGATTAGATTCATGATTTGCACAGTGAAATGCAATGTTTATTGCGTTTTCTTCTTCAAAAATAACACATCTATCGTGATGCGTTTGCCTGGATTATGGTAACAAATTTAAATTCCAATTCAACAACAGCTTTTTTACGAACAGATCGTAAGTTTCGAGTGAAAGAAAGATTTTTAGTTATAATTCGTTAAAAAAATACGAACATGAATTTTGTTCTATTTGTATTAATTATTTTGAATCTCCTGTGTTAGATTATGGCGCGATCAATGTGATTTTTTTTTGCCTTTCTTTTATATTTGGTTTTTGGATTTTTGACAAAATTGCGTTTTTTCCAAGGGTTCCCCCTTGAGAACATTAGTGCTAAGAAATGTTTTTCACTTATAATGCGTTTTCCTACTAGGAATCTTAACTAAAAAATGTAACGTGACTTGTTTTGATTTGTTTTACGTAAGACCTAATTTCAAAAATTTCAAAAACTTCCGGAGGAATTCCTGGAGGAACTTCCGGAGGAACTTAGGAAGGAATTCCTGGAAGAACTTCCGGAGGAATTCCTGGAGGAACTTCCGGAGGAACTTCCGGGGGACTTCCTGGAGGAACTTCCGGGGGACTTCCTGAAGGAACTTCCGGGGGACTTCCTGGAGGAACTTTCGGATGAATTCCTGGAGGAACTTCCGGAGGAGTTCCTGGAGGAACTTCCGGAGGAATTCCTGGATGAACTTCCGGAGGAATTCCTGGAGGAACTTCCGGAGGAATTCCTGGAGGAACTTCCGGAGGAATTCCTGGAGGAACTTCCGGAGGAATTCCTGGAGGAACTTCCGGAGGAATTCCTGGAGGAACTTCCGGAGGAATTCCTGGAGGAACTTCCTGAGGAATTCCTGGAGGAACTTCCAGAGGAATTCCTGGAGGAACTTCCGGAGGAATTCCTGGAGGAACTTCCGGAGGAATTCCTGGAGGAACTTCCGGAGGAATTCCTGGAGGAACTTCCGGAGGAATTCCTGGAGGAACTTCCGGAGGAATTCCTGGAGGAACTTCCGGAGGAATTCCTGGAGGAACTTCCGGAGGAATTCCTGGAGGAACTTCCGGAGGAATTCCTGGAGGAACTTCCGGAGGAATTCCTGGAGGAACTTCCAGAGGAATTCCTGGAGGAACTTCCGGAGGAACTTCCGGAGGAATTCCTGGAGGAACTTCCGGAGGAATTCCTGGAGGAACTTCCGGAGGAATTCCTGGAGGAACTTCCGGAGGAATTCCTGGAGGAACTTCCGGAGGAATTCCTGGAGGAACTTCCGGAGGAATTCCTGGAGGAACTCCGGGAGGAATGTCTGTAGGAACTTCCGTAGGAATTCCTGGAGGAACTTACGAAGGAATTCCTGGAGGAACTTCCGGAGGAATTCCTGGTGGAACTTCCGGAGGAATTTCTGGAGGAACTTCCGGAGGAATTCCTGGAGGAACTTCCGGAGGAATTCCTGGAGGAACTTCCGGAGGAATTCCTGGAGGAACTTCCGGAGGAATTCCTGGAGGAACTTCCGGAGGAATTCCTGGAGGAACTTCCGGAGGAATTCCTGGAGGAACTTCGGAGGAATTCCTGGAGGAACTTCCGGAGGAATTCCTGGAGGAACTTCCGGAGGAATTCCTGGAGGAACTTCCGGAGGAATTCCTGGAGGAACTTCGGAGGAATTCCTGGAGGAACTTCCGGAGGAATTCCTGGAGGAACTTCCGGAGGAATTCCTGGAGGAACTTCCGGAGGAATTCCTGGAGGAACTTCCGGAGGAATTCCTGGAGGAACTTCCGGAGGAATTCCTGGAGGAACTTCCGGAGGAATTCCTGGAGGAACTTCCGGAAGAATTCCTGGAGGAACTTCCGGAGGAATTCCTGGAGGAACTTCCGGAGGAATTCCTGGAGGAACTTCCGGAGGAACCTGGAGGAATTTTGAAAATCTCTTGTTGTCGAGAACCATTTTCACCGGGTTACTATCCGACATTCTGGCTGGAATTCCTGGAGCAACTTTCGGAGGATACCCCCGACGAATTTCCTGAGGAATCCCTGGAGGAACTTCCGAAGAAAACCCTGGAGGAACTTCCGGAGGAAACCCCAGACGAATTCATGGAGGAAATTCCGGAGGAATTCCTGGAGGAACTTCCAGAGGAATTACTGGAGGAACTTCCGGCGGAGCTTCTGGACGAACTTCCGGAGGAGTTCCTGAAGTAATGTCCGGAAGAATTCTTGGAGGAACTTTCTGAGGAATATCTGGAAGAGTTTTCGAAAAAAATTATGAAAATCTTTTGTTGTTGAGAACCATTTTCACCGGGTCACTGTCCGACATTCTGGCTACGTGCCCGGCCCACCGCAGTCGTCCGATTTTCGCGGTTTGAACGATGGATGGTTCTCCCAGCAGCTCATGCAACTCATGGTTCATTCGCCTCCTCCACGTACCGTCCGCCATTTGCACTCTACCATAGATGGTACGCAGCACTTTCCTTTCGAAAACTCCAAGTGCGCGTTGGTTCTCCACGAACAGCGTCCAGGTCTCGTGTCCGTAGAGGACTACCGGTCTAATGAGCGTTTTGAAGATTGTCAGTATGGTACGGCGGCGAACTCTATTCGCTCGGAGTGTCTTGCGGAGTCCAAAGTACGTACGATTTCCAGCCACTAAGTGTCTCCGAGATACTGGTATCATTTTTGGCAGTCACCAGTGAGCCCAAGTACACAAATTCTTCTACCACCCCGATTTCGTCACCACCGAAGCAAGACATGAAATGAGAGAATAAGAGGCAAGAGTGAATGATGAGATGTGGGAGGTGATGACAATGTACAATGAATTACAGAAGTATAATTGTCACAGAAAATGCAAATCAAAACAATAATGGAGGTCTCCAATATTGTCCTTGTGCCATCTGCAGAGTAATCAAATAATGCTGAATTTTACCAGCAGTAAGTATGCAAAAAATCTCTATTAGCCTTGAGAGCAAAAGCGTAGGATTGCCAATGCCAGGATGGTAAATTTGATTGTCAGTCCAGTATAGCATGCTTTCGGGTGTAAATCTTTGTCAACTACCTGGGGATAGTGTATCCAATATATTTTTCGTTACACAAGACTTTTGTTCCTTAGCTAGTACGTGCAACAATTATAAGGCGTTTCGTTGCTTTAGCTCCCTCTTTATCACTTTAATAAATATTGATTTCGTCAACCGTCTAAGACGAGTTTAGTACTCTACGTTAAATTCCACTACGTTTTGTTATCTTTGCAGATACGTATTTCGATCTCAACTGTGAGGTCGTCTTCAGGGTCTTGTACTTTACTCGACTAAGTCGACAAGTCGAATCAAGTACAAGGCACTGATGACGACCTTAAAACTCGTCTTAGACGGTTAAATACATTCCACTAAAAAGAGCTTAAAATATTTTTTCTGATTGATTTCGTGTCGATCAAAGTCCCATATTCATTCAAACTGTAATGTTGACAACATTAAAGGAATAATGTGACCCGGAAAATCTACCTCAATGAATTATTGCATGCGTTTCTACTCCAACTGAATCCATTGCCAATTGTGTGCTCCCATCGTATTCGTACAACTGTAGTCTTATGAAAAAGAAACGCAGCATGTCTGCATTAACGTCATTCCGTGGGTTCGTGTTCTATTCGTTTGAGTCTCTACAAATAAAAAAGAATAGGAAATGGAGCCCTATTAAGTGGCGTCAGTTTTCGCGGGACGCCGTATGATTCATCTCGCAACATGGGCAATACCTTTCGTCAGAGTCTGTTGCCTCCTACACACGCAGATTGATCCCACCGATGCCGACAGCTCTCCTTGACAGGGCAGATTAAAACGTGCCAAGCCAATGGTCGGAATAATGTTGTACTAATTGCCCCATTTAGTCAGCAAGCGCACTTATCGCACCCAAAGATCACTTTCCACCTCGACTTGCCGGTATTATTGCAAGGGCGGACATGTGAAATGATGACATCCACTCCTTCCATTCTCGGGGCAAGCATCGCTATCTACCGGCTGTAAGCACGGTACTGGCAACCCATTAGCTTTATTCCAAAAGATCCCAGGGGTAGGAGGGAGACTGATCTCCTCACTTAAAATCTCATTTTCCAATGCAAGCTAATATCATCGTCGGTCGCTCATTGGCATGACACATGACCTATATTGGGCGATCATAGTGGCGAAAACTATCAATTCGCACTGGTTCATTCGGTCGGGGCCCTCAGGAAGCCGTGGGACATCACATCGGCGAAATGACAGTCATTGGCTTTTGTCATTTCGAGCGCAAAAACACCCATTGGCTCTCCACTCCGCCTCCCGCATCGGTGCACTGCTCCAGAGGTGGATCACTTCACTAGGTAAAGTATTGGCATAATGGCGGGAGCATGGTTTAAATGACATGTAACGAGGCGACAACGAAATAACTTTTCTTGCTGCTCGAAGCTCCCTCGTCGCTCAATGATGGAGGAATAGAAGGTATCAGACTACCGTGATGCTGATTTTCGTCTTGTACTCTTTTCGCTTCCAGTGCCTATCGGACAATCCGTACTCAATGGAGGCTATCCACCGGCAAGTGTATGATTTTTTAGGTCGTCAGAATTGAATTTCCTGAAAATGAATTCCATGTTAGTGATAATGTTTTTTTTTAAATTTGTCATGCTTTTTCATTATCTTTCATATTCAGAAAGGGTGCATTCAGGACAAAAAAATGACAGTCTTATAATATTGATTTTACTAATCCTATCGCATTATGATGGTGACTAAACACGAATAAAGTTAATCTAAAAAGAATACTCAAATCTATGAACTGTAGGTTTCGATGTTTTTCGAAATATTAACCACCCTTTGGAAAACTACCCCACGGTGGAACGAAGATAGATCGTGCTTGTAACGTTGCATTTTCCTACAATCCAGTCCTATTTGAGAGGGCGGAAAGATTTGACAATGGGACTACCTACAAAAATTGCCAACGCGCGCCCTCTACAAGCTTGAAGAACCGAGACCAGGATCGAATGACAGTTTTTGTGGGATGGTTCCCCATCGAACCGAGAGCAGCGTTCTCCAGGGCCCGAAGCAGCTGAGCTTTTCAAGGAATTGTTTCACTGTTTCGCAAACTGGCAACAGCGACGCGACATCTGGGAGAGGGAAAACGAAAATCGTGAAGGAAAATTGATTGTTCACGTTTGTTTAAAATTAGCATAAAATTACAATAGAATCTCGGAACGCGTTCGCAAATCGTAGCCAGAGCCAAGCGAAATCAACTTCAACGAGAGTGAAGTAGGTTTATTGCTGTTTTCTCGACTGACTGACTGCAGTCTGTGGCTCGGTTGGCTGACTGCTGCTTGTACGATTCGTTGTTTATTGAAGTTTTGTCGAGGAGTAACACGGCAATCAGTTGACACAGAAAAGGCAGGACCGTTAGTTAGCACTGGCGATGACGTTGGCGAAAAAAGAGGGACACCATTTGAGTGGGAGATGGTAAAGACGTTCCGCTCACCCTGAAGCAGAAGGTGGCTCAGATCTAAATTAAATAATTACTACAAATAGTTCAATTTACATGGTGTCTATTTCTATTAACGCTCGTGAGAAGAGGTTGAAATGGGGGAACCGGCTAATCGAGTGGACATATTCGGCACGCTTTTGCTGTGAGTTACAATGACGTCAATCTCTTTAGTGAAGGTAAAAGGCACGCGCTGGAAACTGTTCCATTTACTTATTTTTAGCTTATTGTAGGGTGAAGATTGATATTTCCGATCGCAGGTTCATTTCGTACACAGATCTGAAAATTAATGAAAGGAAAATATTAGCCAAATCACGATTATAAGCTTGGGCAACGTTGAAGCTGAAATTCTTCACGAAATTGATATACTCCGCTTGATGCTCTGGACCTCAGTATCTTCGGAAATGAAGGGACCAATGCAATTAGAAGGCTGAAATTCTCTTATTGTGCTGGACCAGACTGGGTTACATCATTTTTGCTTAAACGATGCGCTTCTAATAAATTTTCAACCTCTCGTCCCATACTATACAATATTCCTGTCTCGGATAGTCCAAGGGAAGTCGCCAACACGTTTTGAGAGCAGTTAAAAGGAATGGTGTGGAAGCCCTTCGAAGACATTTTCTCATTTGAGGTAGGGCTGAAGGAGGACCTACAGAAGTTCTTGATGCAGCAGTTCGTTCCTACCAAGCGACAAGTTTTAAGACTTGTGATGTCGCTGTTCGATCTCTCACTTTTTCGATCGCTCACTTTGTTATATTTGGCAAAATTCTAATGCAACACATTTAGAAAACCGGTACGGAATAGGGCGATGAAATTTTACCGGAGCTGCACGAAATGTGGATAGATTGGATTCGTTTACTGAAACGGTTGCTGGAAGTTGAAGTCCCACGATGTTTTTTCGGCAATTCAAGCAGCAAAATACCCACAATTATCCATCTGCTCGTATTCGTCGTATTCGCAGCATATTTGCGAATCGTACAAGCTGGGGTAATTCGTTGTGGTTTGGTTGCCGCAAAAACGAAGGTTGCTCCATTGAAGCCGCTGTCTATGTTTAGGCTTGAACTGCAAGCTTGCCTAATTGGATGTCGTTTGGCGGAAACTATTCGCACGTCGTTGAGCCTAACTATTGAGGCACGATATTTTTGGACCGACTCAGTAACAGCACTCGCCTGGATGAAATCGGACAGCCGACGCTATCATCCTTACGTGGCGTTTCGAGGAGGCGAGATACTAAACACGTCAACCACAGAGGTATGGTACCATGTTCCACGATGCCACGAAGTGGGGATCTGGCCCGGACTTTAGTCCGAATAGTCGCTGGTACATCGGTGAAACTTTTCTCTACCACCCAAAATCGGCATGGCCAAAACAGACCGGTAAACAATGGATTACAAATGAAGAATTACGTTCCACTTTCAACTTCCACCAAGGTCTTACACAGCCGTTGTTCGACATCAGTCGGGTTTCCAATTGGAATCGACTACTACGGACTGCAGCCTATGTACAGCGCCCAGTGCAAAAGTTCAGAGAGCAGAAGGTCTATCAGCAGTTGTCTAGCGAAGAGCTTCTTATGGCTGAGAATATCCTGTGGCGCCAAACTCAACTCCAAGCCTACCCGGACGAATATTGCACACTGCGATACAATCATCAGAACAAAACCCAAAAGCAAATAGAGAAGTGTAGTGTAGTGGACGTGATCAGAATGAATAGCAGAATTTCAGCCGCACCTACCGCTTCGTTCGAGTTGAAATATCCGGTGATTCTACCAAAGAATCATGTTCTGACACGTCTACTTACCGATAGTTTCCATCGAAGGTTTTTCCATATGCACAACGATACAGTGTTTAACGAATTTCGACAGCGGTTTCGAGTTCCACAGCTTCGGCGGATTGCCAGAGAATATCAATATTGCAAGATTGTAAAATCAACTCCTCGTCCACCGATGATGGCGCCACTTCCAGCTGTCCGGCTTACTCCGCATTTAGCTATACAGGCGTTTTTTTTCGGCCCTATTTTAGCGAAACAAGGCAGAAGCCTGGTGAAGCGCTGGGTGGCACTGTTTACGTGTCTCACTACACGCGCAGTGCACCTTGAGATAGTACATAGCTTGTCAACGCAATCGTGCGTCATGGCAATTCGTCGATTCGTGAGCCGCAGGGGTGCCTCAGCAGCGTTTTTTATTATGTCAACGGGACCTGTTTCAAAGGGGCAAGCAATCAACTCGCAGAGCAGATTCGAACAATCCATGAGGGCTGTGCGTCGACGTTCACAAATGCGAGGACAACTTGGCAATTCAATCCACCATCGGCGCCCCATATGGGCGTATGCTGGGAGCGGATGGTTCGCTCTATCAAAACGGCAATGGAGGCCATCGCTAACCATCTTCACCACTTAAATTATGAAGCGATAGAGACCGTAGTCTTGGAAGCCGAAGCCATCGCCAATTCGCGCCCTGTAACCTACATTCCACTCGTTGATGCAGAACAAGAAGCCCTTACGCCGAACCACTTTATGCTCTACAGGGCAAAAGACACTGTACAACCAAGGACGGCCTTGGTCGTGAAAAAAGAATCACTTGGAAGCTCACACAGTACTAAGTGGACTTATTCTGGAAGCGATGGGTGCACGAGTATTTACCAACACTGACAAGGCGCACAAAGTGGTTCCAGCTAGCTAAAACATTGGAGCCTGAAGATGACGTCTGATATGGTGGACCAAATAAGGGGTATGGATGGTATGCGGGACGAGAGAGGAGGCAGACAATTTGTTTTTGGATGAAAGATGCCTTTTAAGCAGCAACTTTAGTTAACTTTTTATAGAAAAATATATTAAGCTCGTTTAGTGGAATATTCAGTAGTCCATTTATTGTTAATTACTGTTCAGTTTCATGGGAAGAGACATTTCAAGATTTTAATATTTAATATATTAAGAAATGTCTCTTCCCCATGGAAACTCGATGTAGCTGAGAGTTTGGAAATCCACAGACAGGTACAAACAGCGCTGTTGAATAAGGATCAGGGAAATGGCAGCTCTTGGCTCTTCAAGTTTCTACCTAAACAATAAAGTAATTTACTGTAAGTTGCGATTGATTTCTTCAAGTCGAGTCAAGTACAAGACACTGAAGACGACCACACAGTTGTGGTCGAAATACGTATCTGCAAAGATAACGAAAATTAACTGGTGGAATTAAATGGACAGTACTTAATTCGTCTTAGACGGTTTAACTTTTATAATTCAATCATTTTGTTTATTGACGAAGTTTGACCTACGGATTTTTTTTGGACAATTGTATTTTTTAATTGAGGCACTGTTAAACTATTTTGTTTGCCTCGTTGATCATGATGATGATGATGGATTTTATATTTTATTTACTTTATTGTTATTTGAACTTTTTCTTTGAAGTCTACAAAAGTTTGAGTCTCACGCGCATTTCCAACGGTTGTTGGCAACTAAGATTATTATTTTTGACCCTTCCTTCGGAAGTGTCTATAATTTCACTTTGTATGCGTTACGCAGGTGTGTTACATATTAGTCTATCAAGAAATCTCGTGAATTATTAAATAAAATGTATGGTATTTGAAACAAACTCACTTTGATATTGAAAATATAATTATAACAAATGATATGATATGGGAATATGCCTATTTTTCTGATTTGTTTCAAAGGAAAAAATGATTTTAATTGAGGAACATATAGAAGCATGTACAAAAAAATCTTCTCAGAAAAGCAAAAACGTAAAAATTGAAAAGGATTTCAAAAATTTCTTCAGTGGAAGCTAAATAGCAAATGTGAGCATGTTTTCAGACACTAATAGACCACTTATATGCATGTATGCAGGGTTGGTTCGCTCTGAGGGAGTATTCAAGAGAAGGTGTAAAACTTCTCTTTTCTCGATCTGTTATCCGAGTGTATTGTGCAGAAATACACTTTATCTTTGTATGAAGGAGCGTGCGTAGTATCCAATCTTCGTCGCACAAGTCCACAAGTGTAAAGAGTACAGGAGAATGGTAATTTGCTGTTTACCAAAATGCATACATTTAGGCTATATTCTAAATCTTCCATATAAATACGCTGTTGTGAGCGCCTAAACATAGGCCATTTTGTACACAATATCAAAACACAAACGACCGAAAAAATTCTCACTCTTTATTGATCTTGTTTCTCTTGGCTTCAATCACACGTACGTGTGAACGCTCTCGAGTGTGAATCAATACACTTCTCTTTATTTGTAAATTCTCTACACATTTCAAGACGAAGTGTGAGAAATGACCAACCCTGCATGTATGTGTGCGTATGTGTGCAAATTCTGAAATTTACTACCACATAAATCTCACTCATTTTTAAGGTATTAAACAAGTTTACTTTCACCAAATTAGGCATCCACAAGGCAAAATATAACGCTATTGAGTTTCGCTCAGATCAATGACTGATTTAGTTAGTTCTGGATTAATTAATATCGAGGTCTCTGGAAATTACGAGTACAATATATGCAACCAGCGTTACGGTAGTTACTAAACATGTCACAATCGCTATTCAATCCGACGAGCGCCTTATAGATAGGCAGCATGAAGTACAGTGCGTTATCATTCGTTGAGTTGTCATTCAACCCATGACATCCGCCTTTGGGTAGGCAATTATTTTGTCACTTTCACGGTAAATCGCCGTGGGAAGCTGAGTAGTTTTATCTCGTTTTAAATACTGGAGTCTGTAAAAAATGTCCTTATAACTAAGGAAGGGTCAAAATCTCACTGTAGGTGGATTAATCTGGTTTTATGCTTTCGAGTGATAAACTTTAAGTGCTTGAAAGAGAAAGAATAATGTTGAAGGAATTACGAAGAAGAAGAAAGAAGGAAAAAGGAAGAAGGAAAAAAGCAAGGAGGAAGAGGAAGGAATAAGAAGAAAAAGTAATAGTGAAATAGTAGATGGTTGTAACCGAGATACGACCGTCAATTATTAAGCTTAGGATACATTGGTGGTCCGAGAAAGGATCAATTCATTTCGGATTTTAATAATTTTCAATAATGCGCCAATAATCCGACGATCGCTCGTGATTCTTCCGCCGCCAAGCAATTATGATTTGCACTTTGAAGAAAATTAGTCTCGGCTGAACCTTTTCTTGTGTGAAACGATGGTTATGAAAAGAATCATCGATCATCAACAGCAATCAAGCTGCTGTTGCTGACGACGATGATTTTTGTCTGAAGTGCCACAATTTAGAAAAAAAAAATCAATACCGCCACTGCACTATGGGGAAAAGGGTGGCCATTAATGGTCTCAAAGATTCGATCAGCAAAGAAATGGAAAATATGAAATGTTCATTTTTTCAATTTAACCCGAGTAGAAATGTAGCTGTAATGAATGAAATGCAAGGTACATCGCGAAAGGCTACGGGGCCTAATTTGACTCCCAAAACGAAAAAGCGTAAGGTACAAGATGTTGACGATACATCTGATATTGCAATGCCAGAAAATGTTAGTTTCGCGGATATTGTTAAACGTAATGTTGGGAAAAATAACGTTAAAGTAACGAAAAAAGTCACTGCGCCTAAGGAAGTAAAGGTCACTCGTAAGGCTCGTCCGGTCATTGTGATTAAACCGAAAGAGTCCAACCAGAGTAGCGATGATACTACTGGATCCAAAACACACAGGATCAGTAGCTTTAGAAACGGGAAAAACGGCTCTATTATTGCTGAGTGTGCAACAGGATTCAATGTTGATGTTGTGAAAAATGGCATTCAAAGCAATCTGGGTGAAAACTATGATGCTGTTGTTCCCTCATCGGTGCCAAGACTAAAAGTGATGGGAATGTGCGATAAGTTTTCTTCCGATGAATTCATTCAGATTTTGAAAGATCAGAATGAAGACATCGCAATAAATGATGTTAAAGTAATAAGAATGTATGAAAATCCACGTTTTAAGTACAACAAGAACAATGTTGTTATTGAAGTCGATAAAGAGACTTATAGTTGTTTGTTGACCGCGAGAAAAGTTAACATAAGGTTTGATTGGTGCCTTGTTGTTCCCGAAATTAGTGTTTTGAGATGTTTTCAATGTGGAGAATTTGGGCACATGAGTACGGATTGCAAAAATGGCATTGCGTGCTCAAAGTGCAGCGATCGTCACAAGACATCCGAATGCACGTCAACTGTATTGAAATGTGTCAATTGTATAAAAATGAATTCCGAACGTAAAATGAAATTGGACGTGAACCACAGTGCCTTCAGTACTGAGTGTAGTGTTTATAAACGATTAGTTGAACGGAAAAGAGCAGCTTACGTTTCAATGAATAGCAACCAAGTTCTAGTAGAAATGTGAGCAAACTCGATATTTTGTATTTGAATATTGCGGGTTTGTCTACAAACTACGTTGCATTACGTAAGATTGTAGAAGATAAACGTCCATTTTAGTGTTTCTATCTGAAACTCATATAGTCGACATTGAAGCATTTGATCAGTATAGCATTCCGGGTTATAGTGTAGCTGCTTGTTTATCACATTCTAGACACACTGGCGGTGTTGCTATTTATGTCAAAGAATCAGTTCATTCAAGCTTCAATTAAACGAAGTTTGTGATGGAAACTGGTTCTTAGGCATTGCAGTTGTACGTGGCATGAAGATGGGTAATTATGGTGTTTTATATCACTCTCCCAGTGCAAGTGACCAGCGCTTTATTGAGATTTTGGAATACTGGTTTGAGTCATTTATAGATCCTAGTAAATTAAATGTAATTGCTGGTGATTTTAAGATCAATTGGTGTGACGATTCCAATTCGAATCATTTGAAACGTTTTGCGGATTTTTTCAATTTAAAACAAAAGTAAATTCTTATACGCGTATTTCCCAGCACAGTAGAACTTTGATTGATCATGTATACAAATTTTCATTCTATCACTAGTGACACGAGTAATGATTTATAAGTTACCGCTCACGACACGCTAGTCATTTACGTTACCGACAATAATAGTAATGATAGTAATTTAATTAAAATGAAGTGCTGGAGAAAATACTCTAAACAAGCAATTTCGGGTCTTGTCGAAAGAAACGTGGATTTGCAAGAAAATTCCGGTAATATAGATGAAAGGTCAGCTGTTCTCACAAACGTTTTGAAATCCTGTACCAATCAATTAATAGAACAGAAGTTAGTAACTTTGCATAATTCTAACAGCTGGTATAATTTAGATCTTTTGCGCCTGAAACGTAAAAGAGATAAATTGTATAAAAAGTTTCAAAGAACTAATAATGAAAATCATTGGAATAGGTATCAGGTAGCGCGGAACAAATATTCGCAATCTTTGACACATACACGATGCGAGTATATTCAGAGGAAAATTTATCAGCATCAAAACAACAGCAAAGAGTTATGGTAAATATTGAAATCATTATTAAAGCCTAGTAGTTGCAAGCCGCGGTCCATAACTTTTAATGGCACATTAGAACAGTCAGAACAAGAAATTGCATCTAAATTCAACGATTATTTCGTCAATAGTGTCTTATCCATTAACCGATCTATCGAGTTAGTGGATGAGCCTGATGAAATAAAACAGCCGATAAATATTAACTGTCGATTTGATTGTTTTCACCCTATTACTTTTGAAGAACTTAAAAACATTTGCTTTTCTGTAGGTAATACGGTGGGGGTTGGTAAGGTTAGTGCGAGGGTTATTCGAGATTGCTTTGAGGGGATTGGACGCAACTTGCTGGACCTTATAAATGAATCGTTACAAACTGGGCACGTGCCGCATGTTTGGAAGGAATCACTAGTGATTCCAATACAAAAAGTTGCTGGAACGATTAAAGCCGAAGAGTTTCGTCCCATCAACATGTTGCACACATTAGAGAAAATTTTAGAACTTGTAGTTAAAGGCCAGCTAATTACATATTTAAATAGTAATAACTTGTTAATACCGGAACAATCAGGTTACAGAGAAGGTCATTCCTGTGAAACTGCATTGAACTTGTTATTATCTAAATGGAAAGAAAATATGGAGCGTAAAGATACTATTCTAGCTGTACTAAATTAATGATTTCGTGTGTGTTACTTCTACGTGAAGTTAAACGATTTACAATGATATGGAAATGCTAATATCATCTTCCAAACTCGGACGTACATGTTCATGATAGCATTAGAGGCGAAAGTATAGAATTGATAGTTCCGTTAGGATACGGCAGGCATGAAGAATGTTTTATAGAAGTCGATTTGAAAGCGAGCGGAGGGCAATATTTGTGATGGCACATATCGCACGACCTTCCTTCTGCCAAGCTCCCGTATGAAGGGGAGGGAAGAATATCAGTGTGGAAGCTGATATATCTCCACTGGCAAAAGGAAGGTGGTTTGACTTGCTCATATGCCATCGCGTGCGGAAGGATTTGCTATCGACGAGTACTGTCTCCGAATTTCTAATATGACATCAGCATTTAGTCGAATAGGATTTTTATTGCACAGTTCTGTTTTCTCATTGCGTATCCTAACGGAACTATCAATTCTATACTTTCGCCTCTAATGCTATCATGAACATGTACGTCCGAGTTTGGAAGATGATATTAGCATTTCCATATCATTGTAAATCGTTTAACTTCACGTAGAAGTAACACACACGAAATCATTAATTTAGTGTACTACCCTTGGTGGGGGCATCCATCAACTCAGCTGTTATTGGTCGACGGTACAGCAGCAGTGCCTTTCTCTGCTTTGTTCTCTCCGAGGCAGCCAAGTTGGTTGCGACGAGACGGACGCAATGAGAAAACAGAACTGTGCAATAAAAATCCTATTCGACTAAATGCTGATGTCATATTAGAGATTCGGAGACAGTACTCGTCGATAGCAAATCCTTCCGCACGCGATGGCATATGAGCAAGTCAAACCACCTTCCTTTTGCCAGTGGAGATATATCAGCTTCCACACTGATATTCTTCCCTCCCTTCATACGGGAGCTTGGCAGAAGGAAGGTCGTGCGATATGTGCCATCACAAATATTGCCCTCCGCTCGCTTTCAAATCGACTTCTATAAAAACATTCTTCATGCCTGCCGTATCCTAACGGAACTATCAATTCTATACTTTCGCCTCTAATGCTATCATGAACATGTACGTCCGAGTTTGGAAGATGATATTAGCATTTCCATATCATTATTCTAGCTGTGTTTTTGGATCTCAAACGCGCTTTTGAGACAATTTCTCGGCCCTTATTGTTGAAAACTGTTAAGCGCTTTGGAATTTCGGGTTCTGCATACAAATGGTTTGAAAGCTATTTGTCTGACAGATCCCAACGGACTGCTTTCAATGATTATGTGTCGTGCCCCGTGGAGAATGACCTTGGTGTACCACAGGGAAGTGTATTAGGGCCCCTTTTGATCATTATGTGCATTAATGACATGCGACGGGTCTTACGTTATTGGGATATTAATTTGTTTGCTGATGATACTGTAATATTCATTGCAGCTCAAAATCTGGAGGAAGCGATTGAACACTTGAATGAAGATTTGCATTCTTTAAGTAGATGGTTGAAGTACAAACAGTTAAAATTGAATATTAGTAAAACAAAGTATATGATTATTTCGCGAAATCGTTCAATTGATAATGTCTCTGTGAAAATTGATGACGAGACTCTTGATCGCGTACGGGAAATTAAATATCTTGGCGTGATTATTGATGATAAATTGAAATTAGACCAGCATATTGACAATGTCATCAAGAAAATAGCCAAGAAGTATGGAATCCTATGTCGACTGAAAAACTTATTAAATACAGCTAGTAAAATACAGTTGTACAAATCAATCATCTCTCCTCACTTGGACTTTTGCCCTTCCATTTTGTTTTTAGCAAATCAAACACAAATATCGAGATTGCAGCGCTTGCAGAATAAGATTATGCGTTTGATTTTAAGATGTAACAGATTCACTTCCTCAACTTTTTTGTTGGATGCATTGCAGTGGCTCTCGGTGAAGCAAAGAATTGTGTATTTAACAATGGTGTTCATTTTTAAAGTAGTAAATGGTTTGCTGCCTCGATATTTGTGTGATCGAATGAATTATTGGCAGTGGCTGATTTTCTACTCGCCGCAGCCACATCCAGGCGCTATAGTATATGTACAAAATAGCCAGCAAGAGTTAACCGCCAGAAATTTGTATGGCGAAAGACATCTAACGCTGGTTTTCTCAAAATTAGGAACTTTTCATGAAAAACTATTTGGTATCGGTTATGAGGGATGGTGTCCGCTACTACGCCTACCAATTTTTTTTTCGATTAACGTGCTTAATTTTGAGAAATCGAACCTTAGATGCCTTTCGCCATACTGATTTCAGAAAGTTAACTCCTAGTGTGCCGCTGTAAGCACGCTCAAAGCAGTCGATTCATTGAAAGAGGAAGTGACATTCATAGATATAACACTAGAAACGCGGAAGATGTAAGAACACCTAACTTTTTGCATGGAGCTTCACAAAATTCTTTGTTTTTTAAAGGTATCAATGATTTCAATTCGATGCCTACACATATCAAACGTGCAACGACATTATCACAATTCAAGAGACTTTGTGTTTCACACGTAAAAGCTGTATTTTAAGCAGCTACTTAGTTGACTTTTTAAAAATCATTTTTTTTTTTTTTTAACTAATTTTATTTGCTAATTATCTAATACATGCATTCATCTCTTAGACTAGGTGTTCCGTGTTTTCTTAACACTATCATCCTTATTTGCTATGTTACATTTTTAGTTATTATTAATACATTTCAATTGCCTCTGGCAGTTAGAATATTTCCTCTGGTTGAATTGAACCATGTAGGAATTACAATGTTTTCTACTTAAACTAAACTTAACCTAATTTATACTAATGGTACAAGGAGCTAATCGTTGCAATAGAAGATTGCAACGATTTTGGTCTAAAATTGGAAATTATTTTGTTGGACATTTGTTGCAATGTCTCAATATTATAAATTCTATGAAGTTCATTGGTACTATACCACGGAGGCAACTTCAGAATCATTTTCAGAATTTTATTTTGAATCCTCTGAAGTGCCTTCTTTCTGGTATTGCAGCAACTAGTCCATATTGGCACGGCATACAACATGGCAGGTCTAAAAATTTGTTTGTAAATCAAAAGTTTGTTCTTAAGACAAAGTTTTGATTTTCTGTTTATAAGTGGATATAGACACTTAATATATTTGTTACATTTGGCTTGAAGGGCTTCAATGTGATTTTTAAAAGTTAATTTTTGATCTAGCAGAAGTCCCAAATATTTAGCTTCGCTAGACCAATTAATTGGAACCCCATTCATAGTGACAATATGTCTGCTAGAAGGTTTCAAATAAGAAGCTCTCGGCTTATGTGGGAAAATTATAAGCTGAGTTTTGGAAGCATTCGGGGAAATTTCCCATTTTTGCAAGTAAGTGGAGAAAATATCCAAACTTTTTTGCAATCTACTACAAATGACACGAAGGCTACGCCCTTTGGCTGAGAGACCTGTGTCATCTGCGAACAAAGATTTTTGACACCCTGGTGGTAAATCAGGTAAGTCAGAAGTAAAAATGTTATACAAAATGGGCCCCAGTATGCTGCCTTGGGGAACACCAGCTCTTACAGGTAATCTATCAGATTTAGAATTCTGATAGTTTACCTGCAGTGAGCGATCTGATAAATAATTTTGGATCAGTTTAATAATGTATAGAGGAAAATTAAAATTCATCAATTTTACAATCAAACCTTCATGCCAAACACTGTCAAATGCTTTCTCTATATCAAGAAGAGCAACTCCAGTCGAATATCCTTCAGATTTGTTGAGCCGAATTAAGTTCGTAACTCTTAATAACTGATGAGTGGTTGAATGCCCATGGCGAAAACCAAATTGCTCATCAGCAAAAATAGAATTATCATTAATATGAACCATCATTCTATTTAAAATAATCTTTTCAAACAGTTTGCTTATTGAAGAAAGCAAACTGATTGGGCGATAACTAGAAGCCTCAGCTGGATTTTGTCCGGCTTCAAAATTGGAACAACTTTGGCATTTTCCATTTATCTGGGAAGTATGCCAATTGAAAACATTTGTTAAATAAATTAATCAAAAGGATAAAGAGCTCTCAGGAAGTTTTTGATAAGTATGTAGAAAATACCATCATCACCCGGGCTTTCATATTTTAAATTTTTCTAGTAATAGATCTCACTTCATCCAAATTAGTTCCCAACGAAGGGTCAAAAACATTATCTTGGTTGAGAATGTCTTCGAAGCTTCGTGTAACCTGATCCTCAATTGGACTAGTGAGACCTAGACTAAAATTATGGGCACTCTCGAACTGCTGAGCAAGTTTTTGAGCCTTTTCGCCATTTGTTAATAAAATTTTATTTCCCTCTTTAAGCGCTGGAATTGGCTTTTGAGGTTTTTTTTAAGAACTTTCGTTAATTTCCGAAATGGTTTCGAACAGGGATTCAACTTCGAGACAGTTGGTATTTCTCAGAATAGCGAAACGTCGTCAATAATAATGGAGTTGAATTTAATTTCACATTTAGGAATTGCAATGCCTCTGGCTTCGACAATTAAATTTGTCAAAGATACGAGCGTATTGTCAATATCACTTTTGGTATCCAAAGGAATATTAACATCAAAATTCCTATCGATATATGTTTTATATAAATCCCAATCAGCTCTATGGTAATTAAAAGTAGAGCTGATTGGATTGTAAATGGCTTCTTGTGAGATTTCAAATGTCACAGGAAGGTGATCAGAGTCAAAGTCAGCATGAGTTACCAATTGGCCACACAGCTGACTTGAATCCGTTAAAACTAAATCAATTGTAGAAGGATTTCGACTGGAAGAAAAAAAAGTAGGGCCATTGGGATATTGAATAGTATAATATCCCGCAGAACAATCTTCAAATAAAATTTTGCCGTTGGAATTGCTTTGAGCATTATTCCATGAACGGTGTTTGGCATTGAAGTCACCAATTACGAAGAATTTTGATTTGTTGCGAGTCAGAATTTGAAGATCAGCTTTCAACAAATTCTTTTGCTGCCCATTGCATTGAAAAGGCAAATAGTCTGCAATGAAGGAAAATTGACCAAAATTTGTTTCAACAGAAACTCCCAAGGTTTCAAAAACTTTGGTTTCAAACGAAGAAAATAATTTATGTTTGATACGTCTATTAATGACGATGGCGACCCCACAACAGGCGCTGTCAAGACGATCATTTCTGTAGATAAAATAATTTGGATCTCTTTTAATGGAGAGTCCTGGTTTTAAATACGTTTCAGTTATAATGGCAATATGCACATTATGAACTGAAAGGAAGTTGAATAATTCATCTTCCTTACCCTTTAGAGAGCGGGCATTCCAATTTAGAACTTTCACACAATTATTTAGATCCATTAAAACGGAGTCCGATAACAATTTTTTGTGTGTACTTTATACCAACCTGAACAGCTTCTGGTATGGTATTTGCTTTGAACATTGCATCAATCATGTGATGCAATTGCTCAGTTAAAAATCAAAATCGGAAGCAGTCATGCTACCTGAATTGGCAACATGACCATTATTTTCCGTTGGGACATGGGTATAAACCTCATTTTGAGAAGAGAAATTTTGTCTACCAGCAGCGATGTTTGCATACGTAGGTACATTCGAAAAATTGGAATTTACTAAAGTGCTTGCTACCCGTTGACGAGCGGCAAAATTTGTTTGTGAATTGTGGTGGGTATGAATTGCTCGACCGGTAACTGGTTTCGAAATTTGAGCGTTTGAAAATTTCTACCCGTCGAATCTGGGATCCGATTGGAATTTCCGTCATCAATTTTGCACGGGAATTCAAAACTTTTTGCGTGAAGGGCATTCCCAGAAATTGGATTTTTGATTGCCCCACAATTTGCACATTTAAATTTATTGGAATCTTCTCTTATAGGACATGCGTCCTTGGCGTGAGAGGTTCCACTACAAATCCTGCATTTAGCATCCATGTGACAATGTTTGGTTCCATGACCCCACTTTTGGCATTTACGCCACTGGGTGGGGTTTTGAAATTTCCCCCAGGCCTGCGGAAATGTTCCGATGTAACACGGACATGAGACATAATACAGGCCTTTTCCAAACTTTTCATATTATTTAGTTCACTTTTGTTAAAATGAACTAAATAAAATTCTTGAGAAATACCCCTCTGGGAAGTACCAGAGTGGGATTTCTTTTTCATCTTAATTACTTGGACTGGTGCAAAACAAGTAATTGAGATATTTCAATTTTAATTTCATCCAGTGATTTATCATCACTGGGGGACCTTTCAAGACGACTTTGAACAGTCGTTCAGTTCTGTCGTCGTAGTACGTGAAAAAATTATACCGCTTTTCTATTAAATACTGAAGAAGACGTTTGCGATCGTCAAAGGATCCCGGCAAAACGCGGCAGTCACCCTTCCTAGCAATCTGAAATGAAACCTTGATCCCCTGAAGGTTACTCAAAATCCCATTCCGGAAGCCAGAAAACTCGGCAACAGATACCACAATTGGCGGAATCCTTTGCTTTTTCGCATGAATCGAATAACCTGGGCTAGAGGTATATTCGATTTGCTCAATTTCATCATTAATCAAATCGAACTGATTGCTCAGTTCGATTGGAGAAGAATTATTTCCGATATTAGAGTTTGAAGGAATATCTGAATTCTCCAGCTTCCTTCTATTTTTCCGCGCTTTGGCAGGACGGTCTTGAAACCTTGTTTCTTTGAAGGAAGTGGAGAATTCAGAGACTCCCCCTTCCTCTTGTTTTTATTAATGCTCATGGCTGAGCGTGGAGACGTGACCTTCTAAGAGGTTTTTTCCCAGAACGGTGTCCCTGTAGGATTACCACCGCTTGTCGGAATTTTACTTCCGCAAACGGGTCCAACGTAAAACGAAGGCACGGGTCCTTGCAAAGATCGTAACGGGATCAGTGGGTACAAATAGCGCTAAGAAGCACCGTTGAAATTAAAATAGCTTCGGGTAGTATTAAAAAACTTCCTTCCGCAAAGAGAGAAAGAACCGCACAGCACGAAAGCACGATGCGGTCTGTTTTAAAAATCATTAATTATTGTATCTTGACGAAGTTTGACCTACGGATATTTTGTTTGGACAATTGTGTTTTTTCAATTATTGAGGCACTAATAAACTATTTTGTTCGCCTCGATGATGATGATGGATTTTATATTTATTGACGTAATTGTAATTTGACCTTTTTCTTGTGTAGTCTACAAAAGTTTGAGTCTCGCGCGCGTAAAGCAGATATGAATGATTTTTAAATTTGTGTACAGACTTGCGCTTTTCAGCTGTTTCAATGATTCTGCGGATTAGTAATGGGTTATCTAGTAGAGTTTGGTTTCCGCGGTTGATACCGAAACGTTTGATATCGACGGAGCGGTAACACAAGTTTTGATTTTGTTGACAACAACATAGTTTATTAGATTATTATTGATGCTTTGAATGGCTAACGTTACTTGTAATTATATGAAACGCGATTCTTGGTGGAACTTTTGAAATCTGTGCGAGAGGTATCACAAGTTTTGCATTTTTATTCACTCGGAGCATCACTACTGATACTTATGAGAATCTGTAGATGAAATAAACAGTTTTTTACATTTAATATTTTTGCTGGATAGTAATGGAAAGTTAAGAAATTTATATCTGTGATGGTATCAGATCGTTTTTGTTTTGTTTTGCAAATCTGATTAAATTGTTGAAAAATTAAATTCAATTAATTATCTTAAAGATAAATCGTCTAGCTCAAACCTTTGTAAAACAGTAAACAGTATTCGAGGAAAAAATAAATGTTGTTCAATATTTTTAGAGTCAAATAAGGCTGATACAAATATTCAAAAAGAAATATGTCTACGGCTCCCCCGGATTTTTTCGCTCTAAAATAATATTTTTAGGGGACAACAAAAAAAAAAGGATTCTCTATCAAATCCGGGAGGTTTTTTTATTTTTTTCATTTAAGTATTTATATTTTATTATCCCCTCTCCCTTGACCTTACCGGGATCAGAAGGACATAATTTTTATTAGAGGTTTGTAATAGCCTAATTGTTACCCAAATGCCATAGTGAGAATCTAGCTTAATTTTACAAAAGGACATATGCAAGAGATCAGTTTTAGACCTGTTCACCATTTTCAAAAGTATGCCCCTTACCATAAGCAACGTAAAAATAATCATCGCTCAATATTCCCAACAGACCTGAGTAAAAAATTAAATAAAGCCGATTTTGAACTGCAACCAACAGATGTATTGTAGATTCAAAGTGCCACCCCTCCATTTGAATTAACATCTTAAATAAAGTCTCAACCAAATTCATGAAGATTTATTGAATCTTTAATACTTTCCAAGATGGTGTTCCACCCAAAACTTTTTTCTATGGAGCTAGCCTTGGAAGATAAACGTAAATCGTGACTCCTAGATGAAAACCTTTTGTCGTTTCATCACTTCACCTCTCGCTCTCTTTTGCGAGAACAATTAGAAAAATTCAGTGGTGGGCTGAGGTGGGATAACAATAATAGCCATGAGATGCGCTTACTCTAGCAACACCAAGCATTATTAGAAATTCTTTTCGAAGCTCCGCGAAATCCCATTTAATTTTGTTAAAAGTATGATTTTTCTGTCGAAATTTTTGAAATTTAACGATACGAAACGAAACCAGAAAATCAGTTTTCGCCACACTCAAATACCGCAGAATTTCGTTTCGAATGCACTGAAACTAAATGTTTGCGAAATACCGCATATGCTTAGTAATGACAACCTGTAATTTTCAAATGTAAATAATGAGAATTTTAAAACGGAAAAAGTAATCAAATCGATGGAGCCTTTTTGCTACAAATGGATTGCGAGTTCTTCGAATATGCGTCAGATTTGGGAATCTCGGGCTCATTCAATAGTTGCTAAGCTTCGAAGGCCGACGGAGGTCCTTCGTAGCTTAGTTGGTTAAAAGCACTAGTCCAGCGTAATGAGGGTTGTGCGTTCGAATCCCATCGAAGGAATGTGGTTACCTCCAAAACATTTTTGAAATCAAAATCTTCCACATAATGCGAATATCGTGTTTCAAATCAATCCGACGCATAATCAATGTGCTTCGTTTAATCAGCCTCTACAACACGATCGATTCTGCACTGCACTACATAATTTTGTGCTCTTCCATGCAGACATTATTTTTTAATCTCGTTTTCTCCCACACTAGCTAGCATGACCAATATCAACACGATCGATACCATACTGATTAAAAAAATGTCTGCTCGCGAGACAGCCGCCAAATATTGACTGTTGTTTGAAGAACCTTCAATCCTCTGAACTTTTTATTCTTACTTTTAGGTAAGATTCTAATTGTTGCTTGAACGTAAAACGTTGCATTATGTTTTCCTTAGGACATTCCTAACTCTTTAGCGGTGCTTACTCATGCGCTTAAACCTGGTTTGAGGCCTAAGCAGAGGTGAATAAATTGGCCTTTTATAAGAAAGAGGCGCTAAAAAACTTCACAAGGGCCCTAGGAATCCACGCCACGACTTCGACGCTTCAACAATATATACTGATCTGATTTATATCCAATTAAATTTACACTCTATGCCTGACGTTTTAAATATTGAGTTGTGTGTAACCTGCTGCTGCGCCAGGAAATCACCCAATGCGCATCACTGCACTCGGCGGAGAGATCGCCTTACTCGGGTCACTGTTAGACTTGGACTGAGCTTTCTTTTAGTTATTTCTAACAAAACACTGAAGAAGTTTAATAGAAGAAAACTAAACACGTATTTGTCGACTCATAATTACTACATAAGCGTTAATAGAAAAAGCTGCATAACATAAAAATATAAAATCAAAAAGCTGTTTTTTTTTATGATTTTGTTCAGCGGCGCAACCAAATTTTTCAAATTTGTTTCGAAATTCCGTGAAATTTCGTTAAATTTCGTTAGAAGCTAGTTTTTTCTAGCGAAATTTTTGTTATTTTACGAAATGAACCGAAATCAAGAAATCAGATTTCGCCATGCTCAAATTCCGCGAAATTCCGCGGAATTTCGTTTCGAACCACCTGCAACGAATTTTTTCGAAATACCGCATATACTTACCCTACGGTACGTATTTTTGGACGAGGATTCAGAAATGTCAGATATGCAGTCAAACAAACGATTCAATTGCTCGGAAGACTTTTGTCAATAATCATAACGCCAAACCATTCGTAGGTGTTAAATAGAAAAGTTGTGGTGTTGTAATTATTGCCAACATTATTGAAAACATTAGCATTAGCAATCAAAGCATTAGCACCAAAAAAGCTAAAATATCTTGCACTGATTGAAAATTCGAGTCAATTTGTGCTTCAAGGCAACATTTCAACTAAATTAAATCCCTAGGAATCGATATTTGTAGCTTCAAACATGGCCATATTATATAGAAACCAGGGCGTGGCGTTATCATTTATTTTGGAATTTAGAATTTTTGCAATTTTGGAAAAACGATTCAGAGAAAATCAAATTTTCACTATATTTTTCGAATAGTCTGACGAATCAATCGTCCATTAAGAACTTATGTGAATTTGCAAATTTTCCGTTGTACGTATGAAACGTTTTATTCGCTTCCAGTCGCTGGAATAGATTGTCAGCCTCACGACCCTGGGCGAGTGATTCCGAGGAAAAAGTACGAGTAAAAGTGAAAATAATTGATACATGGATGATCCACCAGCAGAGTCGCGAAATGACTAGCCATGGTTCGACTCGTGTCTGTTTGATTGCGTTATGCCGCGGGCAATCGAAGTGGTTTCAATCAGTCGGCGAGAAACGAGAGTAGTGGGAGTGTAGGCAATTATTTCTTGCCGATGATTACCACGAATTGATCATATTGGCGCTAAATTAAGCGATGGCGTGGGTTACCGCTCGATAGAAGAGTACGAAAAAAGGCAATCGAAAGTGAAAGTAAGTGCACGAAAATTGTCGAGATGGTTAGAACCGTCAGACGGGAACATATGGGTGCATGGTAGGATTAGACACCCTCAGCATAACAACAGTTAATCGTTCAAGGTTTTCAGTGCATTCAAGCTGGCAATTTGTTCAACACGTTCCGAGTCTCCCTTGCTTCCTATCGCTATAAATCTGCCACGATTGCGGGATGCGGTTTCAGTATATTTGTTTATCGCTCGAACTGAGCAGTTTATGTTCCACATCATCTTCCTTCATTCATCTTCCTGTACTCAACAGGCGAGCTTATTATTCTATATCACGGTGTGCTTCGAACTGTCTTCATTTCATGGAAATTACAAATAAGTCTTTCAAGTATTTTTATTTCAACACTGCGTGGATAAAAGTTTCGATATATGTAGTGAAAAATACAGGAACCTTAATGATTGGCTTTTGTTGGAAAAATTAAACTTCAAGTACGTATCTATCGCAAGATCAAATTCGATTGGTTTCATATATTCGGCAACCAATCGTGATTAAGATTGTGCTACACCGAAACCACGAAAAAATAGGTTTATGACATATTGTAGGTAGAAGCTGCGTTTTGAATCCTAATAAATTTGTAGCTATATCAGGTCGAGATAGAATTGCCTTTGATTTATTTTCACGTTTAATTGTAATTTGAAAGCGTATTCTGCTTTTTGCTAAAAAGTGGTAAGATCTCGTTTTTCTCATTTGAGCAGTCATGAGCACACTGTGACTCCCAATTGCTCGCTGTGATCAACCGTTTGTTCGAATCGTGGCAACCACCAACGTTGTTTTAGTTCTCGTCAAAACAACTCCTTCCAGCTCAGAAGTAAGTGAGCCTGCACATCCAGCGTACGGTACAATACGCTTTTGTAGTAGGAAGGTACCGAGAAATGCTTTTTCCCCGTAGAGCACGAACGAGGTGAAAATTAAGCAAAACGCGCTCCGTTCGAGTTGCAATTTATCACTTTTCCGTGCGCCTTGTGTTCGGGTTCAAACTTTGACTGCGGTGTGGTTTCGTTTCACTTTTACACTCTGGCCAACAACGGCGGCGCGAGACGTAGACGTTTGGGAGTCATGATTTTACGTGGTTTTCCTGGACCAAAAGTTCCGGATTGAACCGTGCGGGCTCAGATTTTCTTCGTCTATGAACTGATGGGACGGGAAGGAAAAAGTTGTCTGCGGTTTTGCTCAACCACCCGACTGCTTGTCACTACATCGAGTTAGACGATTTGGGGGAGCTCACTTCGGATCGCTGTAGTGCCGGTCGGATTTGACCAGGGGAACCAGTACCGGAATATGATGCGGTCCGGATTCATAACTCACCGTTCCGAGCGTCGTCGTTGTCGGCTGGCTGCTGTTTCGTCGGAAGAAAGATACCGAAACCGCAGTGTTATGAAGTGTTGTCTTCAGTCGAGCCTTTTGTTGGATGTGGTTTATGATAGCTGTTGAGATGATTGATGGCGATGCAATCGGCGCAATAAAACTACTAGATTCGAATAAAATTTTATTGAATTAAGTCTGTCTGCCAGCATGGGTGAGATGTTGAATTTTATTACAGTTCCATGAGGTAATCCGCAGATTTATGCTTATTTAAAGATCGTTATTTGTCTTGCAGCGGTTGAATTTATTTGAACATCTAAATATGCTAATCGAAGATGAACAGATCAAAGCAAGTTTCTATGGATTCATCGCATGTTTTAATGACTAGACTACCTACATATACGCAACAATTTATTCATAATTTCGAACGATAGCGGGCCCCACAAGTTTAACAAAACAGTTAATCCTAAGCCAATCACCCCTAATGTAATAGACAAGTATAGATGTTAATAAAGTTAAGCACTAGATAGGCCTAAGAAAATTGTGTTTATGTATTTCAATCGTTTCTATATATTTTTTGTTAACGGATGAGCTGTTTAGTAGTTTGTATGGCAAATATTTGGTTGAAATATATGGAAATTAATCAGTCAATATTCGACAGTTCAAATTCCACAATTCATGTGACTTTTTTCCAGTTGAAAACTTAGTACGTACAACAAATCGATTTAAAATTCAGCTGAATCTTTACCGAATGAATTGAAGCTTACCTAAGAAACTTAATTCATTAAATTGATTAGTCGATTTCCAGGAACCTTTCAAATGCGAATAAATCTAATATAATTTTCAAGCATTCAAGTTTCTGTCCTAGTTAGGACATACGCCGCGAAGTAAAAATAATTCCTACACTTCCCTCCCACAACACGAACAAAGCCAATCAATGCAATGGTTTCCCGGTTGCATCAGGTTCACTTATGTTAATGCGTTTTCCATTTCTGGTTGGTCCATTTCCCTTCTACAAGCTTCACACGAAGACCACGCGGCCTTAATCCAATTCTTGTAATCTAGGTTTATCCCCCTGGTGCCGCCGAGCTGTTCCGTCACCCACCCACCGAGCGAAATGCTAGAGCGGCAATTGTGCAATGTTCGGTCCATCGACCACGCGCAAGATCCCGGCATGGGGCCCCAGCTAAGCTCGCACTTTCAACGCTCTAGTGGAGAGGATCGCCATGCTGTGGGTGAGGGAGGTGGGACTGATCAGTGTGACGTAAACCGATTCGCGCGATGCAATGCATTTGGCAAAGGGTGCCCGCCCGGTCCATTTGCAGTGATTTTGCATTTTCGATTTCGGTGAGCGGATTTCTTCCCTAACTACATTTCGATTCGTCCTCATCGTCGTTGCCGTGGTGGCAGGTCTCAATTTAAGGTATGCGATATCGGAGTGGTTTGGACGAGCTCGGTGGTCTAGTGGCTACCGCTTCTGCCTTATAAGCAGAAGGTCATGGGGTCGTCCCTTTCCTACTTTGTATTTCTATCTTAGTTCTGTCAGTGTTTCACGTTATACCAAAACGATTCCTACTGTTATAACCTTCGTAGAGTTCTCTGCATCTTTCTTAAGTTAGATGTCCAACAAACCATCCTTCCCTTCCTCATTGCTTCCATCTAAGAGATAGTGATTACTGATTAGTACCAAACCAATATCTGTGGTAACGAATGAAAGTGATAATACTCTCATACAATAGTCTTGGCTTGTACCACCTACGAATTTGTGCGAATTGCTCAATGCTAATGCTAACTTGGCGATTTTTGGAGTTTGCGCAGAAGTTCTATTTTCGAATAGATTTTCATGTTTGATTTGTGATAATGGCAAACTCTTCTTATGTTATACGAATTACAAAGTAAAATAATGCCCATAATACCAATTACATCTGTCATAAGAAGACCAGCCACTACTGGATGGGATGATGAATGAACTAAGTGGTCGGGGTTCAACCAAACCGCACCAAGCGGCTTTTCGACTGACTTGTGATATTTTGTTCGTACAAGGACAACGGAAATAGTTTCATATCTATTTAAGCATACATTTGCAGTAGGATATCCTCAGTTATGGGGTTGAGGGATATTCGATGCGATTTGCGATCAATTAAATCTGCTAAACGAAAGTTTGAGCAGAAAATCGGTAATTTTTCGTTGGCGCTTGGTGTGATTTGGCTGAACCCCGACCAAGTTGTATTTTGAGAAATCTGATGCCTTCAAGGTTTTTCGTAAACATCGAAGGTCTGTGCTTTTTGAAGAGTAGCTCAAAAAGCTCCTCAAGGCCAAAAAACGTAGCTACTGACGACGCGTTTTGTCGAGGGACTATCACGAGAAACCCCAATGACGACTCTTTGGAAAACGGCCCGCAACATGCGGAAACGCACTTCCACCAACGAGAGTGAAGAATACTCCAATCGATGGATATTCAACTTCGCGAAAAATCTGAAGGGTTATGTACAAGACATGACCGCCCAACGTAAACTACGTAGAACAGTTTGGTGCATTGAGGAATGTAGTCATATTTTAAGATAATTCATTTGATTACTTATGTCACTGGTTTAGAACAAAATTACAATAACTTAAAATATAAAAAAAATGTTGGATACCGTAGTCAGGGGTGACGTCCGAGCCCTCACCGACAGTCTGGAGGTCGGATAACAAAACTGTTCAAAAAGGTCACTTTTAATTTAGTTTAATTGTTCTCAGATACATTAAATCTATTCTACAAGCATTATATGTAGTTGAAACAGTGACCCATTGTCACCCCCATTTGACCCGTTGTCTCCCCGACGACGGTACGATAACTTAAAATTTTAACTTTAAAACCCCAAGTGGTAATAATGCTTTTCGCAATTCCAACTGTTGCATTCGACTTAGAGTAAAATTAGTAGGAATTCAGTTTCATTCCAAATTTTCGACCACTATTCTAGTTTATTTGTAGTAATATGTAGGTGGAAATAGTGGAGTATGATTATTAAATAATACTATTCTGAAATAAAAATAACCCACTAGCGTTACATGGTTACTTGATATCCCAAAGCAGCACACGTTGAGCCAATCTTGTTGCAGTAACCATATTGTGAGAGAATTCGGGCATATATAAGTTACTGTGATCGATGTGCTATATGTTTTGTTGCTGAGGGTGAATACTGAGTGAGTGCGTGTACTACGATTTAGCGTTTTATGGCAGATGCGAGACGATACCCATCGGCCCTGAACCTTGCAAAGAATCTCTGCTCTGGCTACGGACAAACAGGTGCCTCTGTCCAATCGAGTCATCACTGGTGGAAGAATACGAGCCTTGGACCATTGGCAGAATCTCCGCCTTCTGTTATTTGGAGTGACGAGGAATAGTTGGCAGAGAAGGGATAGTCGTATTGTTGAGTCCGACAAAGAAGCGCGAGTCGATAAAACCCGGTTGCGCCAACTAGAAATCAACAAATACTAGCCATGTACCGTTTTTACTCAAATTCCGAACATGACTCATATTCCGAACTTTAGCTTTTAAATGCCCATTTTAACTTTATTCGTGTAATTTTCTCTACAGGAGTTAGAATTCGTTTGTTATCTTGATCGGTACCAAAAACCAAGCCATTCGGTTCCTGAATTAAAATCGAATTCTTTTGATTTTGGCGCATATTTAATAATAAAAATATAATTCACAATTTGCAGTTTATCATAAAATGGCTCACCATTTTCCTAAGCTATCTTTGAATCGAAAATGTTTGTTCATTTGCATTACGATTATCGCATTATGACAATACATTGCCGTTGCTAACAATCGATCATCCTATCCTTGCACAAACATGCGCTTGTATGTATATCGCCGACTGCAGTCACTGCTGTGGCCCTACTTTTTGTGGCAAACTGGTGCGAAGCACCGCACAAAAAGAAGAGCCCAAAAACCAACTACACTGAACGACGGTCGAATGAGTCTCACGTTGCGAACAGGAAAAGAGGTGCTGCCAAAATGGTCCAATACCCTACTTTAACGTTGATAATCAAATGTTTCAATATAACTGGAAAATTCGTGGAGAGTTTCCGAAGTCGATTGATATATAATTCTCAAAAATCCATCGAAAGATGAATGCGCTATTAACGTTCAAAATCTTACATGATTTCGTGACGGTCTCGGATTTGGAAATTTTCATTTGTCACCCTGTATCCGAGTCTTCCCCCTTAGACGTAGTTTACGTCAAAAGGTCTGTCCAGTTTCTTTGGGTGGACCATTCTCAATGCTGGAACTATCCATGTTGAGCACCGAGACAATTCATACAAAAACTCTGGAGGTGTAATACAAAAAGTGTGACGAATTAGGGAGAGTGGGGGTTCCAGGTCCCTCCCCGTGGTGCTGGCCGGGATACGAGTAACCTTAGAGAAGCTCAGGTATCCAACCTCGGTGGGAACTATGGTCGTATGCTGACAAGGACGGGGGGGTTTGCTCCTCTCCGGAGGTACAAATCTTACTGAGCGTCTGTTCTCCATGTCAGGATCGGCTCACAACAGCGTCTGTTCTCCATGTTAGGGGCGGCTGATCATCGTCCAAGTGCCAGCGAGGGACTCTAAATGAAACTGTGCACCATGGTCCACCGGGAATAAGGAGGAATGGTCCTCCGGAAATTTAGGGGTTTGGTGTCAGGCCCTACAAGCCAGTCTTTAAAAACATACGCAACAAACAATCAACAAGAGGGTACGGACCGGAACCATCGGCGAAGACCACTGCGACGAAAAGGGACTAGCGATTGGAAACTCGGTTCGTGGAACTGCAAATCTTTCAACTTCATCGGTAGCATACGCATACTCGCCGATGTACTCAAGGACCGGCATCGTAGTGCTACAGGAGGTTTGTTGGAAGGGATCAATGGTGCGAAGGTTTGGAGATAATCATACCATTTACCAGAGCTGCGGCAACACACACGAACTGGGAACAGCTTTCATAGTGCTGGGCGACATGCAAAGGCGCGTGATCGGGTGGTGGCCGATCAATGGGAGAATGTGCAGGTTGAGGATCAAAGGCCGGCTGTTCAACAGCATAATCAGCGTCCATAGCCCACACTCCGGAAGCACTGACGATGATAAGAACGCCTTCTACGCGCAGCTGGAACGTGACTACGACAGCTGCCTAAGCCACGACGTCAAAGTCATCATACGAGATTTGATCGCTCAGGTTGGCCAAGAGGAGGAGTTTAAACCGACTATTGGAAAGTTCAGCGCTCACCGGCTGACGAACGAAAACTAATTGGTTTCGCCGCCTCCAAGAATATGGCCATTCGCAGCAGCTACTTCCAACACAGCCTCCCGTATCGGTACACCTGGAGATCACCACTGCAGACAGAATCACAAATCGACCACGTTCTGATTGATGGACGGCACTTCTCCGGCACTTATCAACGTCAGGACATATCGTGGCGCTAACATCGACTTTGACAACTATCTGGTGATGGTCAAACTGCGCCTAAAACTATCCGTCATCAACAATGTTCGGTACCGACAAACGTCGCGGTACGACCTAGAGTGACTGAAGCAACCTGATGTCGCCACTGCATACGCACCGCATCTCGAGGCAGCGTTGTCGGAAGGGGGTGAGCTCGATGGGGCCCCTCTTGAGGACTGCTGAAATACAGTCAAAGCAGCCATTAAAGACGCAGCGGAGAACAACGTCGGGTATATGGGACGAAGTCGACGGAACGATTGGTTCGACGAAGAGTGCAGACAGATTCTGGAGGAGAAGGACGCAGCGCTAGCGGTCGCGTTGCAGCAAGGTATCCGGCAGAACGTGGAACGTTATAGACGGAAGCGGAGACAGCACACCCGCCTTTTTCAGGAAAAGAAACGCCGCCTGGAAGAAGCGGAGTGCGAGGAGATGGAATAGCTGTGCCATTCTCAAGAAACACGCAAGTTCTATCAGAAACTCAACGCATCTCGCAAAGGCTTCGTGCCGTGAGCCGAAATGTACAGAGGTAATGATGGGAGCATCTTGACGGATGAACGTGTGGTGATCGAAAGGTGGAAATTGCTGCTTCGAGGAACATTTGAATGGCGCTGAGAGTACAGGTAGTGAAAGTCAAGGCAACGGAGAAGATGACTACGTCAGCTCAGCGGACGATGGAAGCCAACCAGCCCCCACCTTGAGGGAAGTTAAGAATATCATCCAACAGCTAAAGACCAATAAAGAAGCTGATAAGGATGGTATCGGAGCTGAGCACATCAAGATGGGCCCGGAAAAGCTAGCCACTTGCCTGCACAAACTGATAGTCAGAATCTGGAAAACTGAACCGCTACCGGAGGAGTGGAAGGAAGGGGTTATATGCCCCATTTACAAGAAAGGCGACAAGCTGGAGTGTGAGAACTTTCGAGCGATCGCCATCCTTAATGCCGCCTACAAAGTGATATCCCAGATCATCTTCCGTCGTCTGTCACCATTAGTGAATGAGTTCGTGGGAAGTTATCAAGCCGACTTCGTTGACGGCCGCTTGAAAACGGACCAGATCTTTACTGTACGGCAAATCCTTCAAAAATGCCGTGAATATCAGGTCCCAACGCACCATCTGTTCGTTGATTTCAAGGCGGCATACGACAGTATAGACCGCGTAGAGCTATGGAAAATAATGGACGAGAACAGCTACCCTGGGAAGCTTACCAGACTGGTCAAAGCAACGGTGGATGGTGTGCAAAACATTCCAGTTCGTTCGAATCTGGGTACTAAGACAAGGTGATGGACTTTCGAGCCTGTTGTTCAACATTGCGCTAGAAGGTGTCATGCGGAGAGCCGGGTGTAACAGCCGGAGAACGATTTTCAACAGATCCAGTCAATTTATTAGTTTCGCGGATGACATGGACATTGTCGGCCGAACATTTGCAAAGGTGGCAGAACTGTACACCCGCCTGAAATGCGAAGCAACAAAAGTTGGACTGGTGGTGAATGCATCGAAGACAAAGTACATGTTTGTGGGTGGAACCGATCGCAACAGGGCCCGCCTGGGAAGCAGTGTTACGATAGACGGGGATATTTTCGAGGTGGTCGAGGAATTCGTCTACCTTGGATCTGTAACCGTTCGCAAATCGTCTTAGAGAATTTATAAACTTTGGTGGCTTTGGCGCCACTCTCGCGTACGAGAGACCACCAGTCTGTTGACTTGCCCGACTGTTTTTGAGACAATTCCTCAGGGGAAATCTTCAACCGGTTGCTGGCTGAATTTTCAAAATCACCCGCTGAAACCTGGAAAACCATCCTAAAATCCTTTGCCCTGGTTACCCTCATAATCACTTAACCTGGCTCAACAATAAAAGCGAAACCAATAGAGGAATAGAAGTCTGAGGTGCAATCTACCAACGGAATAACGGAAACGTAAAGAAAGAACAGCAGGTTCTCACGGAACTGCCGAAACAAAATCAATTGACTCTCAGAGCTTCAAATTCAACAAATTTACAATGATATGGAAATGCTAATATAATGTGACCAGCATGCCTCCTGCGAAACGTGGGACGCCTAGCTGGATTGCGTCACTGGCTTGAAAATGGATCCGCCAAAAGTGCATTTCATATAGATTTTGGCCCAAAAAAAATTGGAAAAATATTTGTAAGGCTGTAAGCATTGTAATAAATTTGTAAAACGAAGTTGAAAATGCAGCGTCTCGCGAAACACGGGACGTCTGGTCACATTATGCTAATATCATCTTCCAAACTTAGACGTACATGTTCATGATAGAATTAGAGGCGAAAGTATAGAATTGATAGTTCCGTTAGGATACGGCAGGCATGGAGAATGTTTTTAGGAAGATTATGGCAGAAGCACGGATGAAAAGGGAAACCAAAAATTTATGGATTGGTTCATCGAGTATCGTGCTCGCACGTGTGACGAAGACATACTAACGAAAGCTGTAGCATTCATCAGTTCATCACTGAGTAGCATCTCAAGCGAAAGATGATGCTATGTAGGGATCAGTAACCCTGCGCAAACGTATCAATTCTGCTGGGCTCTTACATCAACGTGTTATATTATATAATTTCAACAGCTGTTTTTTCCCAATTAGTAAAAACTCTCAACCCCAAATAATCAGGCTTTCAAATTCATTTATTGAAATCAATATTTAAATCGAAAATAGATGACATAACATTCGACAGCTACAGTTTGCATGCCACAATTATTTAAAATCAAAGTAAACTGTTTTAATGATATCCTTGTTAGCTTTCAGGAACAAAATCTGCTGCAATGACAACGATCCAAGAGATATTCGGAACTTTGTCAAAATTTGCCCCAAACCGTTGAAAGATCGTTCAACAGAAACTTGAGTACAGGAGCTGCAGTACCCGAGCAGGAGAAATTGGCTAAATAATACTTAATTCTGTTATTGATACCTTACTCTGTTATGAACTAGCCCTGGATAAGAGGTAAAATACCAAAGGAATAATACCAAAACTAAGTAATATGTACAATACTTAAGCCATAACAAACTCAGTTATTAAATTGAATTTCAATACCAAATGCATAACCAATTATTATTCGTTTGGTATTGAAATACCTAAGCATGGTATGCCTCACATATTCTGCATATAAATTTTTGGTATTATTTTTTGGTATTTTACCTCTTATGCAAGGCTAAATCATACCTATTTCTGTTATCGAGGTCGTCGCTCCTGCTCAGGTACAGTGAGAACAAGCTGAACAAGACCCACATCTTTGTTATATTGCTTCTCCCACCACTCAATGACATCACAATCCAGAGGCAAAGCCGGTTCTAGCGAGATACGTCCAATCTTTTTTTGGCTTCGACTGACGGCTCACTAAAAGAAGTTGTTGGACACGTTTCAGAGGTGCGCTTTTTGAGGTTGAAGGACTGGCCCAGCCAACACAAACTCGTATATGATGTCACATAAGATGCTAAAGTGGAGGCGATATACGTACAAGTTGTATGGGGAAGTACGTATATCGCCTCCACTTTAGCATCTTATATGACATCATATACGATCTTGTGTTGACTGGGGGATGGATCAAGGTCTTCGGACATTGTTTTCTTCCCGCCAATAGCCTGTAGTGATTGCCATGTAGCCAACAGATGCTTCTGCAAAGTATTTAGATATTTAAAAATCTCTGAACAATCAATACTTACAATTGCCTCTTCTTTTTGCTCTGCTTTGAGAACAGGTGGATCAAACTCATTCAACCTGAGATCTATATATAATGCAGCGTGAAAGCAGCATTGTTGAACCACATTGGTTTACGTTGGATTAGTGCTTCCAGTAATTGTTTCGCAAGGGTTTCCGTGGATTCCTCTAGCTCCAGACAACATTCTTTCCAATATAAATAGAATGACCCACATGTGAGCGATTCTTCCTGAATGCGTTTAGTCAAAACATACACCCAGCCAGGGGATGGCAGATTTTAATACAGTTCTGCATAAGAACCTTACAGAAACTGTATAATAATTGGGCATATACAATTCTGTAAGCTTTTTATACAAATATTGTATTAAAATAATACAGATTTGTATTATTTTAATACAATATTTGTATAAAAAGCTTACAGAATTGTATATCCCAGGATTTTATTCAATAATTGTCAGATTTGTTTTTTGGGTGTACAGAGGTCTGTTTGCGTCGACAAATTGGTCAACACGTTTCCAAAACCAGGTACCATATTGTTTTTTTTTAAATCCGCTGCTGTAGAAGACAATCAACCATCAAGTAAGATGAGCCCCAGCGCGTGTCACCTTCAAGCAACGGAAGTTTCCTCGATTTGTCAAGCTTGAATGAGTTGCCATAAGGCTGGGCTCTCAAAATTTTCACAAGCTTCCGGATTTTCTTCAGGAATTTGGCAAGCGAATCCTTTCTCAAAACGTCTATCACTGAAAGTTGTACTGTATGTGCCGCACCTTATTCCTTCTATTACTGGAAGTTCATCTTGGATCTCTTGCAGTTGAAATGCATCGTCCCAGTGCATCTCAGAATCGGATGTATCAGTTGAAGAGTTTTCGCTAAATTTTCAAGTATAAGCAATAAGTCAAATATATTACACCACCGCTACAAATATTCACTTACCTTTCTGGGAGTTCGTCATCAATGTCCGTTATGTCATCTTGCACAGTATCCAACTAACTTTGATTGGCATCGATATCCTCACATTCATCCATGATGTTATCGTTGAGCTCCTGGCAGTTCGGGAGAAGTATTGAGGCGTTCAGCTTGTTGCTGCCATTGTCAGTAGTAATACTATACACTTGGGCCAATTCGACGCCGAATGTAGACAGCGCTTTCAAAACTTCTTCCATGATGTTCTCAGCCGTGTTCCTATCGAATCTTTCGCACATAACCAATGTACGAACTACAATTTGACCTTGCTTAATAAATTGTGCATTGATTCCGAGTATTGTTCTACCCTTGCGTGAGGCTTTAATCGAAATTTGCTTTCCATTCAACTCCAAGGAAATGAATTTTACTCGTTTTGTAGTAACCTCGTGAATGTACTGGATAACGTTATGACGATTCATATGACCAATTTGTAATGAATCGTGAATCGGATGCAGAACTTCCTGAACGCATTCCAGATTGAAAAACTGCAGAGGGACGTTGCCTACCCATTGCCTGTTACCCATTGCACCAAATTAATTATGTAGCGATTCGTCTACTGTAAAAGAAACTCTCTTCTTAGTTCCAGGAACAGTTGTTAACGATTGTGAAGAATCGGAGCACACAGCTTCCTCCTGAAAACCACGTTCTATTGCCTTGTCCTTGTGCTTGAGAATAATGTGCCGTTTCAAATTCCATTTGGCGAAACATTTAATTGTTCTTTCAGGATCGTTGCACAGATTACATGTTACTGCACTCATCTCTTTCTCATCTTCCGAAATCCACTTTTTATTTTTGAAATAATCAAACAATTCCACATTTGATCGGTTTTTAGAAGCCATTATTCGACGTCTTTGATAAATTTGCATAATCGAAGCGACACTTGTCACATAACCACTGACAGTTCATTAGATAAAATCCTCGAAGGAGAAAAAGTGTGAAGAAAGGCAGAGAACTAGCTCAATATGTCGAAATGTCCTATATAAAAAAATGTATTACCGCAGGCAATTTTTCCACACAAATATGTTTTTTGCATTTTCCTTTCCATTTTACCAGCCACATTTTAAATAATTTAAGTCAATAAATGTTGAAAATTTTTTCTACCTAATTACTTTCGGTAAGCACTTATGTGATAAAAAATAATAATTAAGAGAACATTCTATGATATGTAATGAAACCTGTTGAAATGTTAGTATATTATATTAGTTGACAGACAATTCTGTTAGGAAAATTATTTTGAGCTTTTTAGTGAATGTCTGTGAAATGTCGACTCAGGTGCGAGTCAAGTACGAGACACTGAAGGCGACCTTGCTGTTGAGTTCGAAATATGTATCTGTCAAGGTACAATCAAGCGGTGGAATTAAATGGGATGGTGCGAACTCGTCTTATGACAAGTGAGACAATTCTGTATTGTTAAGGTATACATAAATAATCTTTGTTTTAGGCTGCGTCTTATTTGCTAAATAAAACTCAAATTGGAAAACAACCGGTTATAAGCATCGCTCTCGCTTTCCAATAAGAACAAAACGGCATCTGTCACAAACTATTCGATGTTTGTCAGATGTAATCTTGCTCTGTGGGCAGGGTTATCCTTCAATTATTGAATTGCTGATTATAAGTTTGATTTGAATTTAATTCGGGAAATAAAAGATCCCTATGAGCGTAAAAACAGAAAAAAATGTGGTTCTTAATCAATGTTGTACTAGGTGGAATGATATCAACAACATCGTTCGTCAACACAGTGAGTACCAAATTTTTGTTTTTGATTGGGCTCTCTCTGAAAGAACTCCTCATTGAGGAATGGTCTGCTCACACATCGTTGTCGTCTTCATACGCAGTTTTGGTTCATTTACACAATGAGTTTTTCCGCTGCTCACGGTGGTGTGCGATGAAATTATCACATGGTGCACAGTGTGAGTGGAAATAACAGCTGTGCTCTTGTTTCTGATCGTCTCTTGATGACATTGCACAGTGTTGCTTTTTGTCGATTTCGTGCGCTTTTTAATAGCATCGTTTCTGTTGATTTTTCGCTGTAGTTTGTTTGGAGGAAACGTTAGATATCATAAAGGGCTTTTTGAGAAAATCTGTGAAATGATTAATCCACCTAAAAGTGAGATAAAATTTTACTTTTTCACCTAAACCGTATATGCGCCTAGTGTCTTCGAGAAAGTTGTAGTGGATGGTATTTTAGGCCACTTTGCCAAAATCATGTATCTGTGACTTATACTTCACTAGATATGTGACATTTACCGTGGAAGGCCCTAAAATCAGTTTTTGAGCATAACTTTTTTATATGTTTCAGGCACTTTTACACCTTCTACAAAGTTGTTTGGCTAATAAAAATACACGTTTTTGTAGAACATTGCGAAGCTCTATCTCTTAAAATTGATAAGTTATTTGAGAAAATATGTTTTTCTAGGGGTATTTGAGAATCGTATAACTTGGTCCGGCGCAAAATGGCGCAGACAACTTTTTAGTTCTCTGAAGCTGCTGTATGTTGACTCTTGCCTAGCGATTGAAGCTTGTGTTTACACGAAATTACAAACGAGTTATATAGATTTTAAATTTTCTTGTTTTTGGCCTTACTCGTACACTAAGATTATGTATAGGCTATAGGATCGCACTAAAACCAATATTTGATGGTGGCCCATAAGCCCATAGTTTTATATAGAAATTCGATAAACTGAGCTGATGTCTGTATGTGTGTATGAGTGTATGTGTGTATGTGTAGACATTTAAAAGACACCTTTGCCTTTCTCGTACACTAAGTGCAAAACTAAAAGACTTTTTATTAAGACTAGATATACACATAGTGTCTTCAGGAAAGCTATGTGGATAGTATTTTGAGCCATATTTCTAAAGACACCCCATGTCTAACTATTATCCTTTAAACAATATGTTACTTTTTCAATGGAAGATCCCTAAAATCACATTTTTTATCATAACTTTTTTTCTATTTTTCCAAGACTTTTCCAACCTTCTACAAAGTTATTTGTCAAACAAAACTACACGTTTTTGTGGAACATTGCGAAGCGCTATCTCTTTAAGCTTAAAAGTTATAATGGAAAAGGTGTTTTTTTCTAGGGGTGTTCAGAAATCAAATAGCCTGTTCCGGCGCAAAATGGCCCACAAAACTTTTTAGGATTCAGAAACTACTGTTCTTCTACTTTTCTCTAGTGATTGAAACTTATGTTTACACGAAATTACACGTGTGTTATATCGATTTCAAACTTCCTCTACAAATCACAGATTTTTTAAAGAAACTTCGCAATGTTTATTATTTGAAAACGTTTTTTATTTAAAAAACCTAAAGTTGCGTCTAACAGGGCTGGGCTGATTGAAAAATTTAAAATAGAAAAAAGTTATGATAAAAATGTGATTTTAGGGATCTTCCATTGAAAAAGTCACATATTTTTAAAGTATAATAGTTAGACATGGGGTGTCTTTGGCAATATGGCTCAAAATACTATCCGCTACAGCTTTCCCTGAAGACACTATGTGTATATCTAGTCTTAATAAAAAGTCTTTTAGTTTTGCACTTAGTGTACGAGAAAGGCAAAAGGTGTCTTTTAAATGTCTTCACATACACACATACACTCATACACACATACAGACATCAGCTCAGTTTATCGAATTTCTATATAAAACTATGGGGTGATGGGCCACGATCAAATATTGGGTTTTAGTGCGATCCTATAGCCTATACATAATCTTAGTGTACGAGTAAGGCCAAAAACAAGAAAATTTAAAATCTATATAACTCGTTTGTAATTTCGTGTAAACACAAGCTTCAATCGCTAGGCAAGAGTCAACATACAGCAGCTTCAGAGAACTAAAAGTTGTTCGCGCCATTTTGCGCCGGACCAAGTTATACGATTCTCAAATACCCTAGAAAAACATATTTTCTCAAATAACTTATCAATTTTAAGAGATAGAGCTTCGCAATGTTCTACAAAAACGTGTATTTTTATTAGCCAAACAACTTTGTAGAAGGGTGTAAAAGTGCCTGAAACATATAAAAAAGTTATGCTCAAAAACTGATTTTAGGGCCTTTCACGGTAAATGTCACATATCTAGTAAAGTATAAGTTACAGATACATGATTTTTGGCAAAGTGGCCTAAAATACCATCCGCTACAACTTTCTTGAAGACACTAGGCGCATATACGGTTTAGGTGAAAAAGTAAATTTTATCTCACTTTTAGGTGGATTAATCATTTCACAGATTTTCTCAAAAAGCCCTTTATGATATCTAACGTTTCCTCCAAAAGCAACACTGTGCATTGTAACCGTTCGTAGCTTCAGCTCGAGGTTTATGATTAACCGGTGGCTTAAGCGCCCCTTCCGGGATCCGGAAGACCACCGGTCTTCTTTACCCGACTAACACTCGACTTCTCTCCTCAGGGGTCACTCGAACGTTCGCTGGCTGAAACTTAAAATATTGCTTTGCACCAAGTGCTTCTCAAATTTGGCCACCTCCCCAAGTTACGTTATCCTCAAACTCTTCCAACCCGCCAATAAATCCCAGCAGAAATTATGCAAAGCGAGTAATCAACGTAGTCAACGGAACGGAACGGAAAAGCGAACGGAGTGATCTTTCAGCGATTACTCCAACTAAAACTTGCTGGGTTTCGACGGCGCGATGGCGGCGAACCGGTTCGGAACGATGGCGTCGAACCTGTCCGTGGCGATGGCGGCGAAGCTGTCCTTGACGATGGCGGCGACAGAAGAATCGCCTAGCTGCAGGATGGTGCGCAGCTGATGAGCCCGTGCAAATATGGCCGAACTAAAGTTGCGAAGTGGGTGGCGGCTGGACGGAAGGCCTCCGATTTTCTCGTGAGAGCTGCGTCGACGGATGTCGCGCTTCCCGGGTTGATTTTCCCCTCCGGACAAGGGCCAACGTACCTCATAGTCATAGTCATAGTACTCAAACATCACAACATTTAGTCGAGACACAAACCATGTCGACGAATTGCTTTCTCGTTGACACGAATCGAATTTAATTTGAATTTGAACATTATTTTACTTAAAAAGAAAAAAACGTCAAAAACTACAAATATTAAATTCAACTAAAATAGACGACACGTAAAACTATTTTCAAAAACTTATTTACACTTGATTTTGCTTAAAAAGATAAAAACGTCTGAAGCTACGAAAATTTACGGCAAAAAACGTAAAACGTTACAACATTAAACGGATCCAATTTTCTCAAGTTTTCAAAATATGTACCTCACACCCTCATTCGGCAACGGCGTCGATGTAGGTATTGGGGATTGGTTGGACATTACACACTGTTTCGTCCACCGCTCCTTTCTAAGTCGATGCATTTGCTCCATTTAATTCAATCGCAATGCTCTTTATCGTAATGATTCCGGAGCGGATTGGCCCAGTCGAGTATGGGTACGGAATGTACATTTGAACCAGGACACAAACGGAACAATACCACCGGACTGAGGAGGGCATTCTCGAACAATCCGGCTTCGCATTTTGCTGTGTGGATTTCCCCTCGATTGAATCTCCGTCGAAGTTGCATCTCCAACAATCTCAGTCGATTGAAACCGATTGGGTTAAAAATAAAGTTTGTTCTTTTTGCATCACCGATGATGCTGGTTTTAGGAATCAGTAGCAAATAGCCAATCAGATGACTCTCTGCCAGTGTCTGTCTCGCATCTATTAACAATTCCTTGGTGATTCATTCTATAAATACTGCACTCAGCTGGTCGGGGTCTTTCGATATTAATCGTGATTTTAATATTTTTATCATTCCGAGTTGTTATTTCGTTGAATTATTCCATTTGCAAATCCATGCAACAGCAGACGTCGCGCCATCGTCTGATGGTGCAACTGTGCCGCCGTTTTGCGATCTAACATTAGACCTGGGGGGGTTGAAAACTGTTGCACGATTTTGATTGCATTTAGGAATCGGATTTTATTTCGGGACTTCTCGAGCAACGCTAGACACTCTCCCACTCGGTGACGCGGGGACGTGCGGACGCTGAAAGTCGTGTGATTGGAAAGTGAAATCCGCCGATGGTGTAATTGAAATCATGCCGAGGTTTGCTATTTACATAACTTAAGTAACTTCGTTGAAAATACATAGACATGGACTTTTATGCAATAGTTAAATTGAGTAAGTTGGACCGCATTCCTCAGAGATCTCTTCAACGACCTTTTGAGTCAATCGGAACGTAGAACGTCAGCAGACATTAACGAGCATGAAATTAATTAGCTTCAAATGATTGGATTCGCTGAAAATTGTCAAATTTCTTGACAAACACACTCACGTACAAGAGAAAACCGGAGAACATAAATCACGGTCTATCGTGTGAAAATCATCGGGCAGCGCTTTGAACGAGATATTTTCTTAAACACCAAGCAGTTGCTACTGTTTTTGATTGACTCAGCCATGGAAGTCAAACTCCATAGGAGACGTTTGAGCAATAATGCCGGCATCCGTCAGTGACGATACAAGGGCCAGGTGTGATTATTCGTTGAAAGTTTATTGTGATATGATATGTGAATAAATGACACGTGCGAAATGTTTAAAATTCATATTACCAGTTTGTTAACGGCCGTGGGGTAAATCGCAAGGATCTAATTTCCTACTACACCACTGCTTACCACATTCGGAATTCGTTTGATGTCATGTTTCCGTTCAGAGACAAAGCCGCTCATTCGCTGGTTCCAGCCGCCACTGTGCGCGTTCGTCTTGTGCAGATGATAAATTAATATCGGAGGTACTAAACATTCATCTAACTCGTTAATGTCTCGAACCTCTGACAACCCTCACCGTACTTATTCGATTTCAACTGTCCGATGCATGCGACGGCGTTGTCGTCATCGGCATCGTGGCAATTTCCTCCGGGCTGCCTCCGATCCTAATCTCATTCGGGTGATCAAAAGTCAAATATTTTCATCATAAAATCTGTTGACAAAGCAATTCCTTCTGCGCTTTTAACAACTTTGACTCCGGTGTGGTTGCAGCAGCAACAGCGCCAGCGGCCTGGGCAATGATTTAATGGTACCTACCGGTGCATTATGCGGCTTAGGCGCCCACCATTCCCGTGTCCGTGCAGCCAATAGTCATACGGTTGGTTACGGAGATAGACGCAAGTGTGACAAGCCTTTCGGCTGCCCCGTGACAGAATATTGGCGGTAGATCATTCCTTAGAGTCAAAAGTGTCTCGCTTGTCTTGTCTGCATCACCGCACCGAGATCAGGACCTGGTGGCAGATGGGGAAGGCGGTGGAAATAAGATTAGATTTAATTATGACCGGATAAGTCACTTGTTTTCTGGTAAGCTACAGTCCCAGCGGGTAATGAGCCATAAAGGGAGCGAACGTGGTTTCGGTTTTTGCCGTGAGGTGACAACTAAGTGAGTCGAGAAATGTTGACGGCCTAAGATTGACTAATGCTAGTTGTTGGTTTCAAGCAGAAATATGCCGATCAACGATTTATTAAACTACCTATGACCTACCTTCCTGTAAAAAAAATTAATATGTTAAATGCTATTGAATGTGCAGAGAATAACGTAAGCTTTTCGAAAACTGTCAGTTTTCGGCATCACACCGCCGCTAACATTTTTGCATAAGTGCCCTGCAGATCTATGGCTTCCACGAAAATATAAATTTGTAGATTTGCCAAAAATGCTAAATAAGTACAGAAACAAAATCACAAGTGATTATAATTATTACCAGCCGATTCATATGTTAGAATTATTCTAATAGAGATTTCACTCGGGAATCCTTCGGGATTCACTCGGGAATCCTTCGGGATTCACTCGGGAATCCTTCGGGATTCACTCGGGAATCCTTCGGGATTCACTCGGGAATCCTTCGGGATTCACTCGGGAATCCTTCGGGATTCACTCGGGAATCCTTCGGGATTCACTCGGGAATCCTTCAGGATTCACTCAAGAATCCTTCAGGATTCACTCAGGAATCCTTCGGGATTCACTCAGGAATCCTTCGGATTCACTCAGGAATCCTTCAGGATTCACTCAGGAATCCTTCAGGATTCACTCAAGGAATCCTTCGGGATTCACTCAGGGAATCCTTCGATTCACTCGGGAATCCTTCAGGATTCACTCAGGGAATCCTTCAGGATTCACTCAGGAATCCTTCGATTCACTCAGGAATCCTTCGGGATTCACTCAGGAATCCTTCGGGATTCACTCAGGAATCCTTCGATTCACTCAGGAATCCTTCGGGATTCACTCAGGAATCCTTCGATTCACTCAGGAATCCTTCTTCAGGATTCACTCAGGAATCCTTCAGGATTCACTCAGGAATCCTTCAGGATTCACTCAGGAATCCTTCGATTCACTCAGGAATCCTTCGATTCACTCAGGAATCCTTCAGGATTCACTCAGGAATCCTTCAATTCACTCAGGAATCCTTCGGGATTCACTCAGGAATCCTTCGGGATTCACTCAGGAATCCTTCGGGATTCACTCAGGAATCCTTCGGGATTCACTCAGGAATCCTTCGGGATTCACTCGAGGAATCCTTCGATTCACTCAGGAATCCTTCGATTCACTCAGGAATCCTTCAGGATTCACTCAGGAATCCTTCAGGATTCACTCGGGAATCCTTCAGGATTCACTCAGGAATCCTTCGGGATTCACTCAGGAATCGCTTCCGGGATTCACTCAGGAATCCTTCGGGATTCACTCAGGAATCCTTCAGGATTCACTCAGGAATCCTTCGGGATTCACTCGGGAATCCTTCGGGATTCACTCAGGAATCCTTCAGGATTCACTCAGGAATCCTTCGGGATTCACTCAGGAATCCTTCCATTCACTCAGGAATCCTTCAGGATTCACTCAGGAATCCTTCGATTCACTCAGGGAATCCTTCGATTCACTCAGGGAATCCTTCGATTCACTCGGGAATCCTTCGGGATTCACTCAGGAATCCTTCGGGATTCACTCAGGAATCCTTCAGGATTCACTCAGGAATCCTTCGGGAGTTCACTCAGGAATCCTTCGAGTTCACTCAGGAATCCTTCGGATTCACTCAGGGAATCCTTCAGGATTCACTCGGGAATCCTTCGGGATTCACTCAGGAATCCTTCGATTCACTCAGGAATCCTTTCGATTCACTCGGGAATCCTTCGGGATTCACTCAGGAATCCTTCGATTCACTCAGGAATCCTTCGATTCACTCAGGAATCCTTCGGGATTCACTCAGGAATCCTTCGGGATTCACTGGGAATCCTTCGGGATTCACTGGAATCCTTCGGGATTCACTCGGGAATCCTTCGATTCACTCAGGAATCCTTCAGGATTCACTCGAGATCCTTCGATTCACTCAGGAATCCTTCGGGATTCACTCAGGAATCCTTCGGGATTCACTCAGGAATCCTTCGATTCACTCAGGAATCCTTCGGGATTCACTCAGGGAATCCTTCGGGATTCACTCAGGGAATCCTTCGGGATTCACTCGGGAATCCTTCGGGATTCACTCAGGAATCCTTCGGGATTCACTCAGGAATCCTTCGATTCACTCAGGAATCCTTCGATTCACTCAGGAATCCTTCGGGATTCACTCGAGGAATCCTTCGATTCACTCGAGAATCCTTCGGGATTCACTCAGGAATCCTTCGGGATTCACTCGAATCCTTCAGGATTCACTCAGGAATCCTTCAGGATTCACTCAGGAATCCTTCGGGATTCACTCAGGAATCCTTCGGGATTCACTCAAGGAATCCTTCGGGATTCACTCAGGAATCCTTCGATTCACTCAGGAATCCTTCGGGATTCACTCAAGGAATCCTTCGGGATTCACTCAGGAATCCTTCAGGATTCACTCAGGAATCCTTCGGGATTCACTCAGGAATCCTTCAGGATTCACTCGGAATCCTTCGATTCACTCAGGAATCCTTCGGGATTCACTCAGGAATCCTTCGGGATTCACTCAGGAATCCTTCGGGATTCACTCAGGAATCCTTCAGGATTCACTCAGGAATCCTTCGATTCACTCAGGAATCCTTCGGGATTCACTCAGGAATCCTTCGGGATTCACTCAGGAATCCTTCGGGATTCACTCAGGAATCCTTCGGGATTCACTCCAGGAATCCTTCAGGATTCACTCAGGAATCCTTCGATTCACTCAGGAATCCTTCGATTCACTCAGGAATCCTTCGATTCACTCAGGAATCCTTCGGGATTCACTCAGGAATCCTTCGGGATTCACTCTGGGAATCCTTCGGGATTCACTCAGGAATCCTTCAGATTCACTCAGGAATCCTTCGATTCACTCAGGAATCTTCGGGATTCACTCAGGAATCCTTCAGGATTCACTCAGGAATCCTTCGGGATTCACTCAGGAATCCTTCGGGATTCACTCAGGAATCCTTCAGGATTCACTCAGAATCCTTCGATTCACTCAGGAATCCTTCGGGATTCACTCGAGGAATCCTTCGATTCACTCAGGAATCCTTCGGGATTCACTCAGGAATCCTTCGGGATTCACTCAGGAATCCTTCAGGATTCACTCGGGAATCCTTCGGGATTCACTCAGGAATCCTTCGATTCACTCCGGGAATCCTTCAGGATTCACTCAGGAATCCTTCGGGATTCACTGGGAATCCTTCGATTCACTCAGGAATCCTTCGATTCACTCAGGAATCCTTCGATTCACTCAATCCTTGGGATTCACTCAGGAATCCTTCAGGATTCACTCAGAATCCTTCGGGATTCACTCGGGAATCCTTCAGGATTCACTCAGGAATCCTTCGAATTCACTCAGGAATCCTTCGGGATTCACTCAGGAATCCTTCGATTCACTCAGGAATCCTTCAGGATTCACTCAGGAATCCTTCGATTCACTCAAGAATCCTTTCAGGATTCACTCGAGAATCCTTCGATTCACTCGAGAATCCTTCAGGATTCACTCAGGAATCTTTCAGGATTCACTCGGGAATCCTTTCGATTCACTCAGGAATCATTCAGGATTCACCAGGAATCTTACAGGACTCACCAGGAATCCTTCGGGATTCACCTACGGTTTTGGAAACCTACGGTATTTACCCAGGAATCGATCGTGACAATAAAATATAGTTGAACAATTTTTTTTCTTGTCTGCTCTCAGATGACACTACATGTTCTGCATAAACAGATAAAATTTGACTCAAGTCTTGAATTGATTTGAACTCGGATAAGGAGTAAACTTCTGAGATTTTTTAAAAGTTATATTAATTGGAATATTTTTCGAAAAATTCGCTCTTTTTCCAGAGTAATCTTCAAGCTGGAAATAGTATTTTATTAAAGTAATGAGAATATGTTGTAAACACAATTTAGAGCCCGAGTAAACGTTTAACCAGTCAGTTTCACGTTTAACGAAAGCTGGCTTTCTTGAACATTTTTTTAATTAGAACCATTGTACACATGTACATGGTCTTCTAACACTGGTGCTGTTTTTTTGTCTTTATTAAGGTATTTTTCCTGGTGCTGTTCAAATATAATACTACAAGCATTGCTTCCATAATAAAACATCTGTCTTTCCAGTAATGATGAAAAACAATGCATCGAATCACCACACCAATTTAAATATTCATAAATCAAAAGAAAAAAAACTCAACTTTGACCAGTAATGATGCACCGTAAAAATATCTTTATCTAATTCCCAGGAATCGAAGTGTTGAACCTTCGGAGCCAAACACCCAGAACGATATTTTGCTGGTGCGGGTGGATGGATGCAGCCAATGCAGAACACGATGAAGTGTTTATGAGTCGGTCAGTGCAAACACGAGCTTCATCATTATTGGAACATGTTCTCCAGCTGAACCGTTCTTGAAGATATGCAACCTCAAGCAACCCAAAGGAAAGAAGCCGAGATTGAAACAACAACGAAAAAAAAATGGATGCCGGACGGAGCGGAGGAGCGTAGGCTTGTTAGCTAACGACATGGTCAAGCATGGGTTTGATCGGTTGTGCCCTCGAGGGTCGCACAGGTTCGTTTGTGACTGTGAGCGAGTTTTGACGTTCACGCTGATCAATTTTGCGAGATTCGTCTCTGTGAGTAATGAGCGGGATTGATTCCCAGCCGCTTGGAAAGGTTATTGCACTTATTGCATATGGCGATGGTAATGTGCACTGCGGGTATGTGAAGCAAATAAAGCCCTTCGTTAGGCGGTACTGTAGGTGAAGTCATAAAAGATACTATCCAGAAATGTATAATGGGCTGGTGCATTTTTCCTCGCAGTGTTCAATTGTTGCATTGCTCGGTCGGAATTGCATAACATGCATGAGGAATGCTTCTGATATATCTTGCGCATTAGTCACAGTTCCTCGTGGGACGCCTAACGCGCTATCGTGCAGTAGCTTGAAACTATAATCAATTTGCACCTTTGTAGTCACCAACGACTTAACGAGTTAATATTAATAGCTCCAGATTGCATAATTCGACCATTTTGGAAAGCCCCTTTGCGCGATCAATGACATCATGTTCTCCAATTAATACTCTAATCCGACAATGGCCCATTCACAGTCGAGTTGTGGTCCTTCATGTTCGCCTCACCTTCGCCTTCCCTTCAAGGTGGATAATCGGCTTTAGTTGTTACCCGTTTCCGCCGACTTCCCCGTTGGGATGTCGCATCGGTCGCGTTGATCTAAGCGGTTTCAAGTCCGAATCTGGACCAAAACAAATCTTGACCTGCACACAGCTAGGCATTTGTTCCATTTGGCTGAACAAAATTAGGAGCTTCAAACACATTCCTTCAACAGCTCAATTGCTGGAGCTACTTTCATGGAAGTCATGGTCATGCTGCATGTCAACAATTCACACTCTTAAAGGTCGCTCAATAGTTTATTGACAACAATATTGACGGAATTCCCTCACCGTGCTTCGTTTAGTGTAAATACAACGCAGAACAGTCGCAGGTGTCGCACAGATTGGTGCTGCATAGGTTCCATTGAGGGGGAAGTACATATCGCCATAGCCATCTCGTGGACGTGGTGAGCCATGTTAAATAATTTACGCATAGAAACTACGTTGGACAAATGCAAACATCGATATGACCAGCTGCTAGAGGAGTTAAGAGCAGTTCAGAGACCGGAACGGGTCCCCGTGCAAGATTAGATCCACCCGATAAAGGTGCCCTGCGGCCTACACCGCGTCATGGTATGATTAATCGATGTTATACATTGGTGCGGCTGTTGATAGTTGAGTTCTGTACATATAAAGATTCAAACAGGATAATATCGAATAAATTGCTTGCTTTTGATTTGGCCATTCAGCAGCGTATTCGATACATTTATATGCTGTCTGCAATAGTAATTGTTGCAATAAAATAATGGCCCAGATTTGCCTTTCCATCTATTGGTAATATGCTCTTTGAAACGGTTCCTATTCTTTTAAGCCATATGGCGTGTTCGTAAATTTGAAAAGAAAATAAGTATTTCACGAAGATGTGAGAATTTCTAAAGAATATTTTAGAACAATTGAGAGAAATCTACTGGCAGAACTGCCGAAGGTACTACTGAAGGAAAACTCTGGAACTTCCAGAATGACTCGTAGATGATTTCGTAGATTAATTTTCTAAAAAAATCCTCGAATTTGGCACTTTGGTGAGTCGGTGCGCGTTGCTTTCAATTGCATTGCTGGTACTTTACTGTAATAACTGTGAGTTTGAGATAAATCAGATTAAAATTAAACATAATTCTAATATTTGGATTCATTAGGTCGGTCCAAAGATTCTGATAGTAGAGCTACGCAAAGAGGATATGCTTACTCTGATTCTGAATGATGATCATGTTATTACGTTGGTAACTTGCATTTTTGGTCAACCCCCCAAGTGACTTCACGGGAGTGTTCACTTCTAAAGCTTTCAATTTCGATAACAAGGCAACCTTTGAACACATTGAATACATTTTAGTTCTTGTGTTTTGATTTGCCATAATAATCATTAGGTAGGCGATAACAATACATCCGCCTTACCAACAAGCATGTGTTTACTTTGCCTGATAGTAGACGGTTCGACAGTTCAATTGGTAGATTTGGCTTCACTATTTGTGCAACTCTATATATATTGGCAACCGACCAGGCAACGAAATACTATGATTGGAAACTTGGTCAGAGCCCTAAATGAACCAAGACGAGTGAGCCTTCTGGCTCGCGAACTGCAGGAAGTTGGAGTGAACGTGGCCGCTATTCAAGAAGTCCGATGGCCCAGATCCGGAGAACGTGAATTCCGAGCCGTGGACCCCACGACCAACACTGCATTCAAGTATAACATCTATCACAGCGGCGGTGAAAAAGCAGAGCATGGAGTTGGTTTCGTAATGATGGGCAAGCAGATGAAGCGAGTGATGCGGTGGAAGAATTTATTTCAATATGTGATACATAAAGTTCAAATGGTTTTCAAACCTGGCGTTATTTCTTCTGGACGAACTTATGTATTACTAGCTTTATATGTACCGGCCTTGCTCGGAATTGCCAGTTTGGTTTGCAGTTTTCTTTTACAATCGGAAAATGATAAAACCAATTGGTCAACAGGGTAATTGTGTTTACTTATTCATACTTTATCATTTGATTAATAGAAGGCTTTTGCAAACATTGACTGATTTTGAAGAAGGGATCGTGGGTTTGAAAGGTCTTAGGGCAAACGTTAGGGCAAAAGGGCAAACGTCTATTCCTAAAGAAGGAAAAACATCCATCGATGCCATATTCCGGGCAACGCATAAAGAAAAAAGGGAAAAGAAGAATCACACCCACGATTGACTTATTCCGGGAAAATGCCTACTTTTAAAGAAGCAATCACATCCACCATTCAGAAGGAAACACATTAATCATTGCTTTTCACTGGGCATACCATTATTTCGATGAAGGGTAGGGTGGCTCAAAAAACACTTTTTCAAATTTTTTGATGGGCCGCCCTCTCATTCGGTTCTATTTGATGCCCTGATGCTCTGGACAAAATTTCAGCCCAATCGGTCAACGTTTGGGCGGTGCTAAACTCGTTGGAAGTTTATATGGGAAAATGTATGCAGAAACATCCATAAACAATGATTTGCAGTTGGACGGCACAATTTACGATCAAGAACCATAATACTCATTCAGTTCTTGTAGAATTAAATACAGAATGTTATGCTGAAAACCGCGAGAAGATTAGAGTTTATTAGACAAAGATATTAGTATTTTACTGGAGTGTTGTAGGGGTGAATTTATTTCTTTTCAAAGGTTAAAAGAAACGAAATTTGCTCAAACCCCACTTCAGAGAAATGCTAATAACATAGCCGGGCAAACTCTAATCTTCTCATGTTTTCTGCATAACATTCTGTATTAAATTCTTCAAGATCTGAATGAGTTTCGTGCTTCTTGATCGTAAATTGTGTCGTCCAACTGAAAATCACTGTATTTGGATGTTTCTGCATACATTTACACATATAATCTTCCAACGAGTTTAGCACCGCCCAAACGTTGACCGATTTGGCTGAAATTTTGTCCAGAGCATCAGGGCATCAAATAGAACCGAATAAGAGGGCGGCCCATCGAAAAAAATTAAAAAAGTTTTTCCCATACTAATGTGAGCCACCCTAATGAAGGGTAACAATTTTTTCATTGTTTTATACCCAGAAAATGCTTGCTTTCTATGCAACATTTTCTGATGCCAAATGTCCTTCATGTCGAATGACCTTAGGTCAAATAGTGTTATGTTAATGGCCTGCTTCATTCAGGGATATGTCATTTTCAGGAAATGCCATATTCTGGGATATGCGTATCAGGAAGTATCATTTTCAGGAAATATCATTTTCGTTAGTCATTTTGGGGAAATGTTATCATCGGGAAAATGTTATTGTCGACGATTTGCTATTTTGAGGAATTCGGGCAATTGGTTTTCAGAGCATTGTACAATGTCAAAGAACCTCGGATGAACTAAATAAGAGGGATTTTAAATTAAGTCGTTTTCCAAACAATACCCAATCACAATACACCCCCCAGACCAAAAGTCCATTTAGCTATTGCCTATGGCACTCCTACCCAGTCTGATATAGTCTTCCTTAGACAGATAATATGGGTTTCAAATTGGGGGACCTCGATAAATGGGATCAGAAGTCATGCTGTATTGATCGATAACTAAGCAATACCCATCTCCCACACCCTCCCCCTTTTAAAATGACTTAACCACATCCACTAAAATCGCTTCCTTAGGACAGACAATATTTGATACAAATTTGGTTCAAATCGGTCATGAAGCTCAGGATACACATTGAGTTGATAGATTGCTAAATAATACTCCTCTCCCCATACCCTCCCTCTTTTGAAAAGAGCATCCCTAACCTCTTATCGTCCCCTTCTTAAGATAAAGAATTTGTGTTCCAAATTTGGTCGAAATCGGCCAAGGGGTTCAGAGTTTACACTGCGTTGATCGATAACTAAGCAATACACCTCCCCCCCCCCCCCCCCCCTTTTCCAAAGAGCATGCTTAGCCCCTATCGTCGTCTCCTTAACATAAAGAATTTGTGTTCCAAATTTGGTTGAAATCGGCCAAGAGGTTCAGAATTTACACTGAGTTGATCGATAACTAAGCAATACACCTCCCCCCACACCCTCCCCCTTTTCCAAAGAGCATGCTTAACCCCCCTATCATCCCCTCTGTAAGATAAAGAATTTGTGTTCCAAATTTGGTTGAAATCGGCCAAGGAATTCAGAATTTACACTGAGTTGATCGATAACTAAGCAATACACCTCCCCCCACACCCTCCCCCTTTTCCAAAGAGCATGCTTAACCCCTCTATCCTCCCCACTGTAAGATAAAGAATATGTGTTCCAAATTTGGTTGAAATCGGCCAAGAGGTTCAGAATTGACACTGAGTTGAACGATAACTAAGCAATACCCCTCCCCCCACACCCTCCCCCTTTTCCAAAGAGCATGCCTAACCCCCCTATCGTCGTCTCCTTAAGATAAAGAATGTGTGTTCCAAATTTGGTTGAAATCGGTAAATGGGTTCAGAAGTTATGCTGGAACATACATACAAACATACATACAAACATACAAACATTGAGTTTTATATATATATAGAAGATAGAAGATAGAAGATAGATAGAAGATAGATAGATAGATAGATAGAAGATAGATAGATAGATTTGAATGTAAAAACTGAAAACTCTTCGAGCAGTCTTTATGTTTAAATAAATGTTGTCGAATATCCTGAAAATTCACATTTGTTCAGCACAAGGCTTAAGGATTATACTGACGCTCAACGGCAGGAAAAGAAATTGAATAACTTTAGAATGTTCTTGTTAGCAGTTCCTAAATCAATTGCTGCTAAACCGTTCGGCAAAGCGTGATCCTGAAACGCTCATGCAAACTCGTTCATGCTGTGTAATGTGAGCGATGTGTTTTTCGTTAGTGTTGTACAAAATACAACAGCGCACGGTGTGAAATTTTGAATGCAGTCTCGGGTTTTGTCCGAGATTTTTTTGAGGGCTCGCCACTGTGGGTCGGTTTGAATTTTAAATCCCTTTGCATAATACAGCCCTGCTTTAATATACGAACATAGTCCAAAATGGCCATAACAATTTATCCTTTAATATTCCACTTAGCAGGTGTAGGAACCCATACTTTTTGACGCCATACTTTTTGACGAATAGTGCTGGTTTCTAAGCTTGGCCTAACATTCGCCCGATTTTTTAATTAAAATAAGGCCAATTCCAATTCTTCAAACGTGCGGCACTTTTCCGATTTTTTTTTATTCTAAAATATGAGTTCTGTGAAAAAGTTGAACTTAAATAAGTCAAAGAATTGACTGAGACAATAAAACGAGATACATTTTTGGCGGGAAATGTCAATTGGTTCTTGTAAAAATGACACTGATACGTGGATAGAGCCCCTTATTTACATTGATTTAAATTCTTTTTAAGAATATCAATCAAACGCAACTTGTTGCAAGGAGATCTTTTAAAGATAAGTGTCAGAAAAGTGAGACTGTTTCTACGCGATTTTTGCATAAACAAATGCATTTTGGCCATATCTTCTGAGCCCATAGTCCAATCCGGCCAATTTTCAATAGGAGACAATAGGACAAAATTTTCCATCGGTTTCAATTTGCTGCGATCAAATCAAAAGAGGACAAGTGTCAGTCCTTCTATATAAAGCCAGTTTTTGAATCTCGGCCACTCAGTGTTTGCTTTGTTGCTGAAACAGGAAGGCACTGTAGTTAGAATTCGTGAATAAGTATATGAGTGTACTCACATTGAGCTGGGCGAAGTCTTTATTACTAATGTAATCTTAGAAACAAGCGTCTGGAAAAAAGTTTACGTTCTTATAGAAAATCATAATCTACTGAGTTATCATAAAATTAGCCCAAACATGCGGATTAGACTGTAAGGCAATATATGGATATTTTCTTTCAACTTTTAAGACTTATTTCATCGTGTAACACAAATTTTGAGAAAAAAAAATTGCTTCGATTATATGGAAAATTCGATTATATGGACTTTTTTGCATCGAAAAAGTCCATATAATCGAGGTATATCTGTACCTGGAACCAATGACAACAAGAACTACTTGGAATGCAAATATTTCAAAATGAGGTTACACACCAATAAAAATTGTTCCAATTTTGTAACTTTTCTATTTCATCACCCAAGAATTCACTAGGAATGATAAAATCAGGATATTACTGTACCAAGAAGGGGCCACAAAAGTATTCAATGCTCAATAACTGCGTCCATTACGGAGCCCACGACAACAACAAGAATTACTGTTTGCCTTTAAAAACATAGACCAAGAAGGGTCACACAGCTTGTTTATTTTCAAAACTGCCACCATTAAGGAGGTTGATTCACCGACCTTGACTATATGTTCGTAGACTACCTGGAACTCACGACAACAACAAGAACTACTTGAAATACAATCATATATAAGGAAGGGGTGTTTATTCTTCAATAACTGCCTCCATTCCGGAAGTTGATCCACAGACCTTGACCCTTGGAGTTCATAGACAATCTGAAGCCCACGACAACAACAAGAACTACTTGGAATATAAAAATATACCAAGAAGGGGTCACACAACTTGTGCACTCTTTGATATCTGTCTTCATTATGGAGGTTGATTCACAGATCTTGACTCTTGGAGTTTGTAGACTACCTAGATTTCACAGCAGCAAAAGGCCTACTTGGAATACAAACATATACCTAGGAGGGTGCCGCACAATTTGTTTATTCTTCAATAACTGCCTCCATATGATCAACATACCTTGACTCTATTGACCCTTGGAACCAATGAAAGCAAAAAGAGCTACTTGAAATGCATATAACAGCATATAACAAGAAGGGGTCACACAACTTGTGCACTCTTCGATAACTGTCTCTATTACGGAAGTTGATCCGTAGTATCTCATTAACTGTCTCCATTACGAAAGTTGATCCACATACCTTGACTCTATGAAGTTCGTAGACTACCTAGGGCCTACGACAACAACAAGAATTACTTGGAATACAAACATATACCAAGAAGGGGTCACACAACTTGTTTATTCTTCAATAACTGTCTCCATTACGAAGGTTGATCAACAGACCTTGACTGTGTGGAGTTCGTAGATCATGACAACAGCTAATACCACTTCGCATGCAAGCCTAAATTCTGTTTCTAGAACATCCGCAGTACTTAGATCATCTAAAAACAACCTCCGAAACTAATCCAAATTTGCCTCATATAAATGCTTGAAACTTTTTTTACGATCCTATAGAGCGCAAAAATAGGAAGCGCTATTTCGTATTTGGAGCGTAGAAAGAGAGAGCGTTAAAAGAGGGAGAGTAAAAGGAGAGAGCGTGGAAAGAGGTTTTACAGTATCGGAATTGATCGCCGTGCCGTGGAAGAGGCTTTTGCGCCTTTTAAGAGGGAGACAACAAAGATTGGACTCTCGATCAATACCAGCAAAACGAAGTACATGGTCGCTGGCAATCAACGTGAGTTCATTAGTGGTGGTGGTAGCGAAATGGTGCTGGATGGTGAAAAATTTGAAGTGGTAGAAGAATTTGTGTATCTTGGAACATTAGTGACGTGCTATAATGATGTTATCCGCGAGGTGAAAAGGCGTATTTCAGCTGCAAATAGGACTTATTACGGACTTCGTAACCAGCTTAAGTCCCGTAGTCTGCAAACGAAAACAAAACTCGCGCTGTATACTACTCTGATTCGTCCGGTGGCTTTATACGGCCATGAAACATGGACGTTAAAGGAGGCTGATTGGAGAGCTTCCGGAGTGTTTGAGCGTAAGGTGCTGCAGATAATACTCGACGGTGAACAGGAGAACGGTGTCTGGCGGCGTCGCATGAACCACAAATTGTACCAGGTGTATAAAGGGTTGGATATTATTAAGCTTATACAACACGGCAGACTACGGTGGGCTGGTCACGTTGTTCGTATGCCGGAAGAACGTCAAGCGAAGATAATATTTAGTGAAGAACCCGGAAGAGGCCGCAGGCTTCGTGGAAGGCCGCGTACACGATGGCTTTTTACAGTTCAAGAGGACCTGAGGGCAAGGAGGAACTTAGACCGTCAAGAGAAAATGGAGTAAGTCAAAAGATGGATGTGTTAGCAGATATTACGGACGTGATTCAGTCCTTCTTCGATAAACGATTGAATAAAAGTCGAAATTTTAAACACGCTGTTTCGAAATAAGTTGAGTAAGGTTGTGCAAATTGCCGACCCGAGAAAGAGGAGAAAGCCCACAAGTGAACGTGCTGAAGAAGGCCCTACCCTGGAAGGAGGTCGTAAATCCGAAGAAGGCGAAAGCTTAAGCTAAAAAGTTAATAATAATATGTGGCTGAGGTAGCGGCTGCTGCTGGAAGCTGGAAGGATACCGTAAATCTAACGACGCCTCATCCAGGGGACACGGCAAACTAAGAGATAGAGGAAAAGCATTTTTGTCAAAGGTGACGATAGGAGCTATGCCGAAGTCTTGAAGGCCATAACATGCAAAGCGAAGTTATCCGTTCTCCTGATGACATTGATCTAGTTTAGCGAAAATAAAAGGCGTATATTTCTGTAGCTGCTATGCTCCTCTAAGATGGACGATAGAACAGTACAGCAGTGTATTAGATACTATTGCGGCAAAGTTAACCAGCCTCAAAACGGTCGTTATATGAAGCAGGTAACTTCAACGCCTTCATGAACGTCAGGGGTGAAATCCTGTTAAAAACACTGGCGGGGTTCAATGCGGGCTATTCTGTAGGACGGCCATGCATCGACGTTCTTATGTTCAAGAGGCGAGTCGTAAATAGACGTAACATTTTGCTGATGGTTTAGGATGGAGGACATTGCAGTTTGAATCCGAGCTACACTGTACTAGGACAACTGTTTTTGCAAACAAATATAGGTCGCGAATCCTACAGCATTTCATTGTTCCACGAATGCTTAAAATACATTCAAAATAGACACAAACTCATGACTAATTTTTGATTTTTCGTGACTTGAGACCTTATGCTAGGAGTTGGATTCATAGCATTTTGATTCATAGCTGATCAATATTATTGATTTGAATAATAAATTTGAAACAAATTCGTAAGAATTGATGAATGCAACATTTTGTGTAGCAATTGTCGTTCAGTTCTCGTGGGGTAATAACAGTCCCCTCCACGAGAAACCGAAAGCTTCGTGATGGAATGCTTCAATGTAGGATATCGGCTCCTTTTAAATATGAGGACCAACCCGCCAGAACGCGACGTCGAATAAAATGCCTCAAAATTGGCACGAATCCTATTAGAAACCGAAACCCATTGTTATGATTCTGCACACGACGCCGGTTTGTTCTATCGAGAAATATTTAGGGAAGCATCGTTAGTCACGATTTCTCCGCAGCCCGACACGAAGCAGGTTCGCTTGGCATTGTTCCGCTGCAACAGTAACAGTTGTCGCGTAGGATAACCACAAAAGACGCTTATTGAGAAGCCCACCTTGGCGACGCGGTTCTAGATGAAGGCCCACGGATTTCGTTCTATTAAAATTCCTGGCTCCACCGCTGCTGCGGCACAGCTAGAACCCAATCATCAAGCCGGCCGTATTAGCAGCATTCATAAAACAAATAGCGAGAGAACTTTCGCGCTGACTAGCTGGGTGCCTTTGGTGGCCTTCGGGTCCCATTCGTATGGTACTAAATCATGCTAATTAAATCGCCATGTGCAGCTTGGCTTCGTTTGACTTCTTTCACACGGTGTGCCTTAAAAGGTTAATACCAATGAAAACACTGATTCGTTTACTTACTTTTTAAGAAAAAATCTTCTTGTGATTAGTGAAGTCTGCAACAGTTCGACAATTTTAACCCTTACTCGCATTTTTAATGATTAAATAGGGGAAGGGTTCGGCACTTCATCCCATAGCTCCTATTTCCATCCCATCAAAAACAAAGCAATGAAAAGGAATGTGGTATGGTAACGTATATTTGATAAGCATAAATTTTTATTTGTTTGTTTAGCTAGCATACGAGCTCACCATGAATAAAAAAACAAAATATTTAATAATTCAATTTGTATTTCTTTACTTTTGATGAATATGAATGTAAAACCACAGACATCACTAATATCTACTCCATTTCAACACTTTTTTAAATTTTAATTTCCCAAAAAAGATGCCAAGAAAACACCTTTTTTGACTTTCGTACACTGAGCCGGTGTAATTATTTCGTAAAAACACCGAAATCAAAGCACACCGTGCTTAAGTTCCATGGGTGAGCGAGTGAGCTTTCAACGCCAGGTCTGTGCGATCCGATAGTGCATCCGCGATAAAGATAACGGCGGCTCTACCGCCCGTGATTAATTTTAATTAATCCCGTCAGGTAATTGACATGTGTGTGTGTGTGTGGGTTCTCAGGATGCGGAGGGGAAGAATGAGACTGCTTACCGTGTAATTTTATTGAGCTGTTGTTTGATCAACCCAAAGATCCAAACTTCCAACCTTTGCTGGTTATTATCGTGGAACTGCTGTAAGAATTCAACGTCGGGTCGCGTCGCTGGTAGCGCTCTTTATCTGTACGATCAATTGAGGTAATATGGTGGGAAATGGAGGATTCTGGCTGGTTGGAAGACGACTGGCAGTGGGCACTGGCGCACCGCAGCGTCGACAAGGCCAGGGAGTAAATTATGCTCACCTCGGTTGCCAGCAGTCAGTAGCGAAATATTGCAAACAGTTTTACACGTAGATCGAAGTTCGATCTCGGTCCGCGTGTCTAGGCGTTTCGTATGATCAAGATATCGATTTGAATAAAACTTACCACCGGCGACCATCATCTGATCATTGAAACCAGTAGCTATTAGGCATGCGGTGGATTATGTGATTTTTCCGAACAGATCAAGGTTGTTTCCGAAGCGATAAGCGCAAAGTTTTCTTGTTTGGCGCGTTAGCGTACCTCACCTACAGGCTGCCGTTAAATAGATGTTGCAACGCTAGCAGTAAATGTTTGAATGAAAATGATGCTTTCAAAGTTCTTGCATTATACACTAGAAGCACCATCAGAATCAGTTAGTCCAACAAATCGTTCTTACTGTAGAGCAGATTTAAACAAAAGTTCACGAATAGTATGTTTCCGAGTTGTTGGTTTTTTAGAGAGCGTACTATTGAGAGTCTTAAAAATCAATAATTTATCATCGATATCGAAATCAAATAATGAAATCAAAAATCATTTTTTGGCTAAACTCGCCAAAGTGAAATTATGTTTATGTATGTTTGTAAATGTGCAAAAAACTCACTTTGTTTTGTAGCACTTATCCTTGATACGGAAGCTCCGGATCATTTATAGTAGTTGCGGATTCCGAAAATTTGTCTTACAAAGCTGTGACTTTTTAGAAATTGAGTGTTGAAGCCTTGAGCGAGCAAAATCAATACAAGGACTCATTTATCCCGTATGGCCACTAAGTGATTCTTCGAATGTTCTGGAACATCCGGCGTAATGAAACAAGTTTGTCGTTTGAAGCTACGACTTTTATAAATTGATTGTTGACGTAATGTGAGAGCAAAATCAATGCATAGAACACTCATCGACTCCGTATGGTCAATAAGTGGCCCTGCAGAAGTTACAGAACATTCAGAAGTGGAAAATTAATTCCGTCCTAGAAAACCACGACTTCAAAGATTACCTATTGTAGCATTGTAAGAGCAAAATCATTGCACGGACAACAAATTGAACCCGAATAGTCGTCAAGTGGTTCAAGGAAGTTCCTGGAGCACCCGGAGTAGTGGAATAAAAACAAAAAAATCTGATTAGACAAACCAGTTTATCCATCGAGTGGGGGAAGGAACTTCTGGAGGAATTACTGGAGGAACTTCCGGAGAAATTTCTGGAGGAACTTCCGGAGGAATTCCTGGAGGAGCTTCCGGAGGAATTCTAGGAAGAGCTCCCGGAGGAATTCCTTAAGAAACTCCCGGAGGAACTCCTGAAGGAACTTTCGGAGGAATTTCAAGCAGAACTTCCAGAGGAATTCCTGGAAGAACTTCCGGAGGAATTCCTGGAAGAACTTTCAGATGGATTCCTGGAAGCACTTCTGGAGGAATTCCTGGAAGAACATTCGGAGGAATTCCTGGAAGAACTGCAGGAGAAATTACTGAAAGAACTTCCGGAGGTATTCCTGGAAGAATATCTAGAGGAATTCCTGGAAGAAGTCCTGGAGGAACTCCCGGAAGAATTCTTGGAGAAACTCCCGGAGGAATTCTTACAGGCACTACCCAAGGAATTCCTGTAGGAATTTCCAGAGGTATTGCTGGAGGAACTTAGGGAGGAATTCGCGATCGTGATTTCTACTCTCGAATAATACTGGCATACTTCTGTTTTGCTCTGTCCATACTCGCAAACAAAGCAAGCACCAGAAAAATGCAAGCAGCAGGTTCGCGCGTATGCAGCGTTTTTAGTAGGCGGAATTACACTCTTTTCTTACTCGTGAAGCGAGTGTTTCCACCACTGGTATACAGTTCTATTACGGAGCATCCTTTTGTAGCTATATAAATCCGAAGAGTAGTGCAGGCATTGATTTTGCTCTCAGAATGCTGAAAAAACGATTCATGAAAAGTCACAATTTCCGGAATTATTCATTCCTCCGAATGTCCTGAATCTTTTGGTGGACCACTTGGTGGCCACCGGGGATCAATGAGTGGTCCTTGCATTGATTATGCACTTACCTTGCTCAGTGTTGGTGTTGTGACCTACCGTATGCGCTCCGTCCTCGATTGACCAGATCGTGAAAAAGAGTTTCACTGCTGTTACAAAATCGAAACACAGATACTCCTCCTCCAATTAGTTGCACCAAATGCATTTAAGATTGTGACAACGACGACGCAAAGACGATATAATGATTATCCGAGGTAGTTTCTAGCAGTTCCAGCAGGTAAGTAAAATTCACTAATTTATCACAAACGACTCGATTTATTCATTACACATTTTTATTAACTACTACACTTCTTTAACTTAAATTTTATTAGAATGTTTATTATACAATTCCCTACAGTCGGTCTGACTATCGCGACGGTTGGACTTGGAATACAATACAATCTTTCTTATTCTCTAGTTCGTAAACAACATAAAAAACATAGAGCGAAAATATACAAATACATACATAAATTATGGTGCCTCACATCTCGTTTTGGATAATTGAATCTAGTCATCCTATATTCTATTCTACTACCACCTTTAACATAACCGGCCACCTAAATTTGTTTACGAATTTATAACTAAAAAGGAACAACAAATCAATCGCTCGTGGAAAACTATTTTTCTTGGTTTCCATAATATCATCAATCAAGAAACGACACTAATAGTTTAATTTCATTTTAGTTACTGGATGGAGTTCTCATTAGTTGTTGGCTGCATTAAATTCTCATCGAAGGGTAGAGGACATATTTTAGAAACAGCTCGAGTGTATGTTCCAGTCGCTGTTTTGAGTGTGACGACACGGGTTATTTGATCTTCACCTGGATGAATGGAAAGGATTCTTGCTAGCGGCCAAGTTGCAGACGATTTGTTATCTTCTCGCACAAGAACTAATTGTCCGACGAAAATTTCGACCGGTGATGAAGATTTCTTCCGCTGGATATTTAGCTCTGTCAGATACTCTTTTCTCCATCGTATCCAATGCTGCTGTATGAGCTGCTGTAGTTGCTGGTAGTGCTTTAATCGACCCGTTGGTACATTCGAGTAATCTGGATCCGGGAGCGCTGCGAATGATGATCCAGTCAGAAAATGTCCTGGCGTAAGAACGTCTAATTCATCGGCGTCTTCAGATAGCGGCGTGAGTGGGCGGGTGTTCATGTTAGCTTCCACCTGAGCAAGGACAGTAGCATAATCTTCATATGAAAGCCGAACATTTCCAAGGATCTTAGATAACGTTGATTTGGTGGTTTTTACAGCGGCTTCCCATAATCCACCAAAGTTAGGTGCTCTTGGTGGAATGAAATTCCACTTGATGGTTCTCCTGCTGCATTCGTCGTGGATTTTCTGTTTTTGATGAGGATCATTAAGAAGCGTGTACCAAGCTGCCATAGCGTTTTTTGCCCCTTGAAAATTGGTTCCGTTGTCGGAATGTATTTCGCTAGGAAGGCCACGGCGGGCAATGAAGCGTCGTAGAGCAGCAATAAACGCATCTGTAGATAGATCACACACCAACTCCAAATGGACTGCCTTAGTGGTGAAGCAGACGAACACGGCGATGAAGGCTTTCTGTGGAGCTGCTCGGCGATGGACTGGCTTCATATATACAGGACCACAATAATCAACACCGGTGATATTAAATGGCTTACTGGGGCTATGCGTGTTTTAGGTAGTTGGCCAATTGGTTGGGTAATAGGAGCAGGGCGGTTTCGAAAGCATTTGTGACATTTGCGGCATACGGAGTTTACTAAATCTTTTGCACGTAGCGGCCAGAACTCTTGCCGCATGGTAGCCATTGTCATACGAGGACCAGAATGTAACAAAGCGATGTGGAAATGTTCTGCTATCAGTTTAGTGAGTGGATGCTTGCTAGGCAGTACCATGGGATGCTTTGTTTGATATTTCTCTTCGGACAGTCGGAGCCGGCCACCAAGACGAAGGATACCCTTTTGGTCGACAAAGAGCTGCAGATTCTTCAATGGTGACTTGGATGGCACGGTACCTTTTCTCTTCAGCGTCTTTACTTCTTCGGGGAAATTTTGATATTGAACAGTTTTCACCAGTGTCTCTCTTGCAGCTTGCAATTCCGAAACTGTAAGGTACGGCGTTTGATGAGGGGTTTTGTACGGCATCGTGAGATGAAGCGCAAAACGATCGCAGTTATACGGACTAATTTCCAGAAAGTCGAATATCGTTCAAACAATGAGATGTCTGGAGAGGCTTCTTTGTGAGTAACACGGTCTTTCGTCGCTCTAACAGATCTTCCGATATCGATTGCAGCATCGGTTGCTCTGGCCAATTTTCCTCACGCTGACATAGCCAAACCGGACCTGCACGCCAAACGGTATTTTCAATGAAATTTTGCGGGAGCATACCACGAGATATGTAGTCGGCCGGATTGTCAATTCCTTTACATGTTTCCAGAGGTGACCATGTGTGAGCCGTTGGATTTCGGATGTGCGGTTTCCGACGAACGTTTGCCAAGAATTTGAAGGTGCTTGTATCCAATGTAATACTACAGTTGAGTCAGACCAGAAACAGCAACGAACTTCCTCCATTTCCAGCGCTGCTGCTATCCGAGCATAGAGTTTTGCTCCTAGAAGTGCAGCACAGAGCTCCAAACGGGGCAAGCTAATGCGCTTGAGTGGCGCCACACGAGATTTCGCTGAGATGAGCTCAGTGTTGATTTTTCCGTCCTTGCTAGTAGATCGAGCGTAGATGCATGCACCATATGCCATCTCCGAAGCATCACTAAAAATGTGAAACTGAACTTCTACTGCATCGGGCACGAACACATATCGTGGAACCTTGAAGGACTGCAGCAACGGTAACTGTTCATAGAATTCCTGCCATTTGATGCAGATATCTTCAGGAATAACATCGTCCCAGTCTGCTGCGATTAACCAGAGGTGTTGCATGCGAATTTTCGCCCAAGCAGTTACTGGTGAAACAAGACCAAGAGGGTCGTATAGCTGGGCAATTGCCGAAAACACTTTCCGTTTGGTCCATTGTTCGTCGATTTTCAGAGTTAGTACCTCCATTCCAAACTGATCCGATTCTATCTCCCAAACCACTCCAAGTGTTTTGATCTTTTGTTCAGGTTCGAAATGCATCGTTGGTACACTTCCGTTTGACTCAATAGTTGTATCGTCTAGAACTTCTGGTCGGTTTGAATTCCACTTCCTTAGATGCAGTCCGCCTTCTGCCATCAATGCTTGCGCATCTTTTCGAAGTTGTCGGGCTTGGTCCACTGATTCTGCCCCCGAAATGAAATCCATATAGAAGTCCTTCGATAACTTAGGAGCCGCAAGCTCATACTGATTACCAATGTCTTCTGCCAGTTTTTGGATCACACGAGTTGCCAGAAATGACGAAGGTGACAAACCGTATGTCACTGTTTGTAATTCGTAAACCTCGATGGGATCAGAAGGATCAAAACGCCAGATAACTCGTTGGAGACTAGTGTCTTCTGGATTTAAACGGATTTGTCGATACATTTTTTCTACATCCGCTACCAAGGCGATTGGGTGTTTGCGAAATCGCAGCATCAAATCCAGGAGATCATCCTGTATGACTGGTCCTGTAAGCAACGCGTCGTTAAGTGAATGGTTCGTGGAAGTCTTCGCTGAACCATCAAAAACTACTCTTAGCTTCGTAGTGGTGCTCGATTCCTTAAAAACCGGGTGATGCGGAAGGTAGCAAACCGTGCGTTCATGATCTTTGATGTTTTCAATAGCGCCAATAAGCTTCATATGCCCTAACACAATGTATTCCAGCATGAAGTCATTGTAGCGTTTCCGTATGTCAGCATCTCGACCCAAACGTCTCTCCAATTGATGAAATCGTCGCACTGCTGTACTCTTCGATTCGCCTATCAACTTATCAAAATCCATGCGTTTCGGGTATCGAACAACGTATCTTCCAGTGTTATCACGTGTAACAGTTTCTCGGAAATGAGTTTCGCAATCTTCCTCTTCCAGTGACCTTGGTTTTTTATCGATTAGTTCCTCTATGTTCCAAAACCTTTCAATGCTTTTGTCCAGTGAATCCACCACCGCTAGGTGGCAACTGACGGATGAAGTTCTTTCCTTGCATTCCGATTCACCTGCGGCTACCCATCCAAATACCGTGTTGACAAACACCGGCAGCATATTGTCGAATTTCCGAATCTGTAGCCGGCCACCGTGAAGAAGGTGGAAATCATAAAAGAATTGAGAACCTAGAACAATATCAATTGGACCAGAGTGAAAGAATTCGGGGTCCGCCAGTTCCATATCCGGGAAAGGTTTCCAATTAGGTATTGATAAAGACGAAGCAGGTTGATCGTCAGTGACTTGTGCCATTACCAAAAAAAATAATCGGTTGTGAGTAGTCTTTTATGCGACAGCTGATGATTGTGGACACTTCATGAGCTGCTTGTTTCCGAGATCGTCCAATTCCACTGATTCCTACCTTCCTATCGCTTTTTTGCAGGTTGAACAATTGGCTTAAATGTTCCGTCATGATTTGTTCTCCATCTGTCTTTAACCTTCAGCATATCCGTCAAAAGAGAGACATGTGAAACGTGAACTTTTGCTTCGTTGGAGGAAATAGATGAAATCGTACTAGAATCAGAATTCCCAGAGTCCGGTGTTCCGCCAGAAGTAGAAGGGGTGACAGCAAGCACGGCCAAATCTGCTGTAGAAGTCGAAGAAGTTGATCCAGACCCAGGAAAACCAGGATGTAGAAGAGAATGATGTTTCTTAGAGCATGTTCGACAGCGATACTTTGAAGGACAATCCCGTGCAAGGTGATTTCTACCCAAGCAGTTACTACAAAGATGTTTAGAATTGGTGAACTGCAGTCGTTCTTCCAGTGGCAGTTCGCTGAATGATGGACATCGTGAAATAAAGTGTTGTTCGTTACAAACCATGCAGGTGGGAAGAAAATTTTCAGTAGTAGAGTTGACCGAAACCTTCATCGGACGAGATTTGAAGAAATTAGAAGAAGACGAACCGCCAGCAGTTGAAAACAGTTGATCCACTGAAACCGCATCCAGCACCCGAGATTGCTTTTTGAGGAACTCTATCAAAACAGCAAAGATGGTTCTTCCACGCCTGAAGCATGCTCCTCCCAACGTTTTTGACTGGTGTCATCAAGTTTCGAGACCATCAAGTGTGTCAACAGTGCTACCCAGCCGCTGGTCCGTTCTACCAATTGGTGGAGGAGGGTTGTGTTCCGGGCGAAACAGTCGATGAGCTAGTGTATACCGGTAGCCGTAAACTTTCGCATCTTCGGGTATTCGAATAAGGCGTTCAGATGTCGCTTCATCAGCAAATATTTGTTTGAGAACCTGGCAACCAAGCTGTCCCAAGCAATCCTGTAGTTAGCTTCGCTCATAGGGAACGAGTCGACTAACTTGAGAGCATCGCCTTGCAAAGAGGCCCGTAGGTAAGGGGACCTTTCTATGTTTGTGAGCTCCGGCGAGGAATCGATAAGAGCTTCGAAAGTATCGTGGAACGCTAGCCAATTCTCAAAGTGCCCATCGAATTCTGGTAAGTTGATCTGCGGCAGACGTATGTAGGGATGCACATTGTCATTTTGACCAGGTGCGGCCGATTGAGCGATATTCTGACCTATGTTTTGTGGCACTTCCGTGGTAATTTGCCTTCCAACCCTGCCCTTACCTCAAAATATTTGTCTTCAAAATCTGCCCTTACTTGTCGGTGTTGATCAATGTTCTCTTCAAATTCCTCAGTACCCTCAATCTCTGATTGTATTTCCTCAAATTCATCCCACTTTGCCTCCAATTTCTCCAAACGAAGCCTAATTTGGAGCTCACTTGGTGCTTCTGCATTTTGTAAGAATGTTTCCATACGAATCAAAAAGTCCATGATATTGTCCCGTGCGTTGACACTCGACTTCAGCTTCTTTCCTCCCATGCTTCTTTCCTCGATGTAAGATTGTGGAAACAGAAACTACAGATGATTCTGCAAGAAACACACAAAGCGAAGCACCCCTTGCAAGTGAACTATGATACGTTGGACAGGTACTCACCTTGTGAGCCTGTCAAACAAGCCTTGTATTTCAATTTCTTGCACCGCAATGTAACACAATTTACTCCACAGGTCACAAACTACCATCCGTCAACGCATACGCACTCCAAATCAATCCGTAACGCTCTACAAATAATGCCACAAGAGAAGCACCTTTTACGTTACAGGGTGGTTGGTCGGACAGGTACTCACCTTGTGAGCCTGCTCGACAGGCCTTGTAATAAATTTGTTCCACCGCAACGTACCACAATTTGGTTCAAGGGCTCCAAACTACCATCCATCAACGTACATACAACACAAATCAATCCGTAATGCTTTTGTGAGTAACCACCAATGCTGTACTGACGCAATGCAACGCATAAATGTAATGCAACAGCTTTCTGCAAATAATTCCAAAAGCAAAGCACCTTTCACACTACAGGGTGGTTGGTCGGACAGGTACTCACCTTGTGAGCCTGCTCGACAGGCCTTGTATTTAAATTTGTCCACCGCAATGTACCACAGCATGCCTTACGGGCCCCAAACTATCATCCATCAACTTATACGCAATCTGTAGTTTACACCACCAACACTGTACTGACGCAATCCAGAGCACATATAACAGCCTTATTGTGAGCCTGCTCGACAGGCCTTGTATGTAACCAATCTGGAAGCAGCTTCTCTCACAGTACAGCGAACTTCGAATGCATCAATGACGTAAGAAATAAGGTAATCCAGGGCTCAGCTCTTGAATAAGTTACACACGATCCAAATGCAAAGGTTTTATTTGAAATTTCATGTATGGTGATTCCTTGTCTCCCAATGTTGGCCTCCGTGATGTTGGCCGATCCGTTTATATTCCAACGACCGTGTTTGTACCGTGAATCGTCCCTCGTTCGGGATTGTTCGCCCGCCAAGTCCAAACGCGATGAAGTGTAGCAGTAGTGTAAGAAATCGGAACGAGAAAAAATGACCCGGTAGGAATGAAAGCAGAAAAATTATGTTTTGGACAGGTACTCACCTTGTGAGCCTGTCAAACAGGCCTTGTACTTCCAATCCCAGTGGGTATATCATGTAATTTCGATTGGCGCCAACTCCGCTCTTGCAGCTGGGGAGTGATGGCTACCTCCAATTATTCACAGACAATCGTTGCAATTATGGCGAGTCGATTACAATTGTGATACTATCAGTCCAGTATGGCGAGGATCCTTTGTTTGCAACTGCACCAGCAATGGCCGTACCGACGCCGCGTTGTCTTCTTGGAACACAATCCTGGTCACGGCACCAATGTTGTGACCTACCGTATGCGCTCCGTCCCTCGATTGACCAGATCGTGAAAAAGAGTTTCACTGCTGTTACACAGTCGAACCCCAGATTCTCCTTCTCCTATTAGATGCACCAAATGCACTTATAATTGTGACAACGACGACGCAAAGACGATATAATGATTATCCGAGGTAGTTTCTAGCAGTTCCAGCAGGTAAGTAAAATTCACTAATTTATCACAAACGACTCGATTTATTCATTACACATTTTTATTAACTACTACACTGCCCCTATTCGCATAAGCATTCCATGTCAGTTTATTTTTCATCTTGAGTAACATGCCAATGAATTTTTCAAACTCGTTTTACATGGAGAAATACAAAAATCCAACATGTTGATAAAACCTGCAATTTTTATGAAAATGTGGCATAATATTGTTTATCTGTATACATTGCTATGGAATTATTAAATGGACCATAATTACATTGATGTTTTGTGTGAGAGTGTATTAAAATTTTGAATGTGACTGTTATGCGAATAAATAGCAAGATGAGACAACACAAGTGGGTTTTGATTTTAAAATTTCTAGAAAAAAGCCTATTATTTTATCAGTTTTTCTTAAAGATGAGTTCATTTTAAGCTTATTTCTTAAAGAAAATCAAAATCGTGAAAAATCGACATGGGACTCTTATGCGAATCGCGGCAGTACACTTCTTTAACTTAAATTTTATTAGAATGTTTATTATACAATTCCCTACAGTCGGTCTGACTATCGCGACGGTTGGACTTGGAATACAATACAATCTTTCTTATTCTCTAGTTCGTAAACAACATAAAAAACATAGAGCGAAAATATACAAATACATACATAAATTATGGTGCCTCACATCTCGTTTTGGATAATTGAATCTAGTCATCTTATATTCTATTCTACTACCACCTTTAACAGTTGGGAAAAACTCTGAATCTCAAAACTCATGGACGATTCAAACCAAGCGTGAGTTGAAACGCACCCAACTCAGCACCTGAAAACCCATGGATGAGTTGAACCATCCATTTGAATCATGGTAGGTTTTCTTTTGTTCTCCTTCGTTAAAAACAGTAAATTGACGTTTGTCGCATAAAATATTGGACACTTTTCCATGTATAAGCAATAACTTGCCCCAAAATTGATTTCAAATGCGGTTTTAAACCAAAAAGATTTTTTGGCAAATGAGTGAAATGATGCGTTTTAGCATAAAAAATTCAAGCGTGATGCATTTCTTTAAAATCGCAGACGATTTCATTCGCACGGGAGGGCTTGTTGATTGAGATTTATGAGTGATTTTAAAAACACTGTGCTAGAAAATCGATTTCGAAAAAAGTTGCAGTTTTCTGAACCATTAAAAAAATGATAGAACGACTCATGACCCATCAAAGAACCTTTTCGGAATTGACACTCCGGAGTCAACTTAACTATTGAGCCCAGGATCATCAAGAACCTGCGCTTGAGATTATTTCGAGAAGTTTGATGTCCATATTGATGATGATTCATTGGCAAATTTTTAAGGCCGCCTATGACCCCTCGAGGAACTTGTTCTGGAATCGCCAATCGAAGGTTTGCACTTCTGATGGACCTAAAACAATAAAGATCAATCTGCTGATGAAATTTCAAGAAGTTCTATTGCGCAATACCTACCGAAATCAACAGGACATGTGCCTGGAAATCCGGATTTGCCGGAAATCGAAGTGAACTAAAAAGAAGTTTTAAATCGAACGATCCCAAAATTATGTAGATCGGTGGAAAATTGCCTGAGATATAAGCATTTTAGTTTTGTGGGTACCCGGCCACATAACGAACGGTTAATATTAATTTAACGTTGGAATACGAACTGTTTATGCTGAACATAATATAAACACTGTGCAGAAGACACCCACATCTTGTCATGCTCATATGAAAAGTTAGTTGAAGCGTCGCTCTAGCGGGAGAGTTCCGAGCTATTTTGTTATCACTATATAAAGGCCTACTTATCATGCAACAACTTTGTGGAAGACACCGAACTTCTATAAGGCAACCTTAAAGAGTTATTTATTGAGGGGAAGGGTCTTTTGACCATTTGGCCGAATGCCACTAGGCCGAACAAACCATTAGGCTGAAACCAATCTGGCCGAAACTCATTTGCCTGAATGGGTTGTTTGGCCGAAAGGGTCATTTGGCCGAAAGGGTCGTTTGGCCGAAAGGGTCGTTTGGCCGAAAGGGTCATTTGAACGAAAAGGTTATTTGGCCGGATAGGACATTTGGCCGAATAAAACATTTGGCCGAATAGGTTATTTGAAAAGTAAGAGATTTCTTACTTCTCACCGTAAAAAAATGAGAAGCGCAAAGTGAGTAGTGAGATGTCTCACTACCAAATGTTTTATTCGGCCAAATGACCCTTTCGGCAAATGACCCGTTCCGTAAAATGGCCCTTTCGGCCGAATGACCCATTCGGCCTAATGACCGTTTCGACCAAATGACCCCTTTGGCCATATGACGCTTTTGGCATAATGACTTTCGGCATAATGGTCTGTTCGGCCAAATGGTATATTCGGCCAAACAACTTTCTCACTACCAAATGTATTCAGCCGAACGGTATTCGGCCAAACGGCCCTTCCCCATTTATTAATGCCATGATTTCATGAAAAAACTAAACTATCCAGTGGGGTAGGTAGGCCGAATTTTGTATGGACTGTTTGGTCGAGTTGAAAATAAATTTGAAAATAATTTAACAAATTTGTTAAATACCAATCCACACAAATTTTGACCGATTCTCTAATAAAAGCAGCATTGAAGGGAGAGAAACTAGCCAAGCAAATTATATCGAACGTAAGTACACTCTGGCGGAGGAAAAAAAAGTATCGAAAGCTGTAGAAAGTTCACTAAAAATGTTAAAAAATACTACAAAAGAATTAAGATATTTTTACACGCATTAATATTTTAAAATTATAAACACTACCTTTCCCCACTTCTCAACATTTTGCACTCATTAATTTGATGTGTTTCACTTATTTCAACAATCTCGGCGAACCTACCCCAGCCCAGGAGTCGGTTGGCCGAATTTTTCCGCAGCGTTTGTTTGTTTATAACTTTTTTCTCAATTTGTTTTCATCGATGAAAGTGTGTCACAAGTGTGTTCAAAGCTTGTATATTTATGACAGTGAAAACTATTTTCCAAAAAGTTTATCCAAAATGAGTGCAGAAATTCCGAAAACAAAACTCCCCCGTCCAGTCTCCCCTACGATTTTTTGTGTTTTTTTTTTCGTTGGTCCACTCAGTGTTTTGATAAAACCAAATCATAGATAGCTAAATAAAATAATGAAAACCGACCCCAGTGCATACGTTATTCTATGTTCAATTTGCAGTCGTTTCTTAAAAACAACCTTCTACTTTTGACGTAAACCAGTGCTGCAAAGTGTCACCGTACAAGTCACGCAAAGCGTGACAATAACAAAATCCAGGTCATGTGTCAAGTACTCAATTGTGATGCTCAATGTGGATCTCACATGCTTGGTGTAACGATCACCATGAAAGTGACATTTTAGCAACTAGCGCTTGGTCACTCACCATGTCATCACTTCTTCTGCCTGTGATCACCAGCATGAATGATAGGAAAACTTTCCTGATGTTGTGGTTGTCATATCCATGTCATCTTGACTATCGTGATGATCACTTGACCTATGCGGTGTTTGGTTCGAAATCAACGCTCGACAGCAATGGAATAATCCACTTAGCGGAATTAATGGATTTTTGCTGTGATAAAAATGCATGAAGCCAAAATAGAATATTTGGGAACATTTAAGTGTTCTTATTGTTTATATTGACTTTTTGTGCAATATTTTAAGAGGTGCTATTAAAAGAAAAGTACATACACAGTTTTTCCAAATTTGATCCAGACTATCTTTTGAAAAAGGTCAAATTTTTTATTGATTTTTCAAATGGATACAATTAAAAACGACGCATCCTACAAAAAATGTTGTATGGGTGACTATCGCAAAATCAGTCAAAATTTCTAATAAAGATATCGGAAACAATTCAAATTGAGCCCTGCACAGAAAAAAATTAGTTTCAACAGTTTCCAAAATTAAAACTCGATTTGCGAAAACGCTTTATTTTATTTCTATGAAATTGTGTCTCAAGATAGGTGATTATGTTCCCTACCAACCGTCCATACATCGCAAGCTTGACACTTTTAAGGGAAAAAAGTTTTTCTAACAAAAAATTTTTCTTGTCGGAATTGATTTTTTTTCTCAGTGTCAAGGAGTGCCAGTGGATTTAACATATACAAACATATATTTAAACATTCCTGTACAGTCAAGCAGAGTACAATATTTAGGTCGTAACTAATCGCAACGGATAAAAATACACTGAAAATAATTTCGACAAGAAAAAGTTTTTGTTAGAAAAACTTTTTTTCCTTCAAAGTGCCCAGCTTGCGATGTATGGACGGTTGGTAGGGAACATAATCACCTATCTTGAGACACAATTTCATACAAATCAAAAAAAGCGTTTTTTCGCAAATCGAGTTTTAATTTTTGAAACTGTTGAAACTGATTTTTTTTCAGTGTAGGGCTCAATTTGAATTGTTTCCGATATCTTTATTAGAAACTTTGACTGATTTTGCGATAGTCACCCATACAACATTTTTTTGTAGGATGCGTCGTTTGATTGTATCCATTTGAAAAATCAATAAAAAAATTTGACCTTTTTCAAAAGATAGTCTGGATCAAATTGGTAAAACTTAGTTAGAGCCATTCACAAATACGGCCCATACAAATTTCCAGGAGGGTGAAACGCCTGTCATCCGCGGTACATCGGCACTCTACCCAACATCGTTTTTGGTACTTCTATTTTTGGTACCCGATTTCTGGGTAGTATACCCGAATTCAACGCTCATTTTGGGTGATTGGTTCGTACGCAGTTAGTGCTAATTATCGGCAATTAACTTCTCCTGGCGAAAACATGCAATCAGTTCAGGTACATCGAGCCTTTTGTATTTGTATGCCTTCTTTATGTCGAAAAATAGCTCGTCGATGCTTCCCAAGTTTTGTTATCATGAATGAAACGAAATTAAAACAAAAACATTGTACGCCATATTGAATGAATGGTGGGTAGGCGTATTAGCCATCTCTTCAGTCCCCTGCAAATTTCAGAACCCTCCCATACAAAATACGTTACGAGAGGGTGGGTGGGGCTTTCAGCCCCAGGTCCATTTTAGCGTTATGTCATTTGTGCATGCACCCTTAATTTAAACATTGATATATCCAATTTATCAATGAAAAACGACGTCAGTCCAACCAAACTACAACATAATCAAGCAAGAACGGTGCGCACCGCCACTTTTGACAGCTGACCGACCTGACGCTCTTCATGGCTCTCAGCTTGTGGTTGTCAATCTGGGTGTCACGCTTACCGAAGGTACTCACGTGTCAGCTTCTACATGTCACGATGCGCTTGCAGTGATTGTCAGTAAAGATCATCGTTTAAAAGCGTGGTGGTTTTTGTTTTCATATCTGATCATCTGGTGATGGTCACGACATTTTGCAAGACTGACGTAAACTACGTCTAATGGGAAGCCTCGGATACAGGGTGCAAAATAAAAATTTCCAAATTGGGGACCGTCACGAAATCATGTAAGATTTCAAACGGTAATAGCGACTTTATCTTTCGACGGATTTTCGAGATTTTCGGAAACTTTCTACCAATTTGCTAATTGTATTAAAACTATTCATTATCAATGGCAAACTATTGAAAATTTAAGTTCTTTCACGTTTGGTGAAAAATTTCAGAACCAACCAATTCCGTACATGCATCCCCAACACGGACATCAGATTGCTGTAACGTACGGACCTTCTGGCTCACCGCTCCATTTTCTCTGTACATAAAAAGAGTCGTGTCTTACGCGCGCGCGTCATTTTCGTTGGAGCGTGGACCGTCTGGTAGCGGTCTGGTAACAACGGCTCGGTGGCGTTGGCGTTCGGTGGTGTATTTGGCAGCAGCAGCGCGTCATTCACGGTTGAGATTCCACGGAGCGTGTACCATTCGGCGTCCGTAACAACGAATCATAGGACGGTGGTCGTGGTACAATTAAATTAATAAGCCCTTTGTTAGGACCACCGTTATACACAGTAGAGAATTTGGTTTACCGAAAATGTCCATCAAAGTGAAATTTCATACAACAATGGCGACCAAAAAAAGAAACTCGTCGTCAGTAAGAACATCAGTCGAGTGAATTTGTTGCTCACCTGCTGTTTGGATACGTGCTATGAGTGATTCGAAATGCATACGATTGTGATGATTTACAATAGAAAATTCACCCAAGACGAACTTTCCTTCAAGTACTAACTATTAGTCGTACGCATTAATGAAAAACAAATCGGTTCTTTTCAAGACAATTGTTAGGAAATATGTCAAAACCTTTCTCTCGGAATTATTGTGGCCCTGAAAAGGGCCGTTTGGTTAATTTGTTGTTGTTTATTTGTGCAGTGGTTCCAAAGTAAAAGTTACTTGGAGGCTTTTGCCCTGTGAGGAAACCTACCTTTGAAGGTAAATGAACTGTGGGTTCGATTTCTTTCCTTGCCGCTTCCGCTTCTGCCTCCGCTTCTGCTTCTGCTCGCTCTTCTCTTCTAGTGGTTCTCGGAATTGAACAAATTTCTGCTCGAGAGATTTTCCCGATTGTTTGGAGTGATCCAAACGGGTTTCTCCTTCTGCTGCGTCCAGGGCCTTGCATTTCGCAACTTCTTTGGCTTTCGCCTGCTTTTTTCTTCCCTGTCATCGATCTGCCATTTCTCGCATCTGCTCGATTCGCTATTTTGAACAAATCAACACGCGAGAGAGAAGCACTTTGTTAGTATTCAATAACATTAAATCAGCAACCCCGCCCCATTCGTGAATGAGGAATTGTTTACATTTACCAAAGGGGCGGGATTTTGACCGATAGAAAAGTTATGTCTCTTGAAACCGTTCGCTTTTACAAGTCTTCCCTAACACAAACATCAAAAATTAGTAACGAAGTGTTGATAGAGTGAAAATTTCTCTTAAAACCCCAAATAGTGCGATTTGTGCTTTTGTGCTTTACAAGAGTTTCCGTCTGCTGGATAGTGAATAACTATTGAGAATAAGTGAACTTCACATAAGTGAAGAAAAGACGTGAAGTGTGAAATCATGTCCCAACACATGAACATAAAGTATGTGCGTAGTTTCCGCAAACGTACGCAGGAACAAGGAGGTGACGATCCTCCGAAGCAAGCGAAAACGGCAGTCGAACGATCGCGGGATTATCGGGTGAGAAAGAAGGTGGCCAAAGGGGAAGCGTCGTTCACTGCTGGGTGGGACGCTGGAGAAGGGCCTTCTACTCGAGGTAGGAAATCTTAAAATAATTAATAATATAAAATGGAAGTTTCAATATCTATTAAATTTTCAAAAAAGCATAGTGCTGCAAAGGGGGGGGAGAGATAGTTCAAGTGTAACGGTTCATACAAATAATTGAAAATATCCATACAAAAAGTGTTACGAAGTGGAGGAAGGGGGTCTAATTCCATATTACGTAAATTGTGATCAGTTTTCACAGAATTTAAGCTGAAAATATCACCAACATTTTAACTGTTGTGACGTAAACTACGTCTAAGGGGAAGACTCGAATACAGGGTGTAAAATGAAAATTTCCAAATTAAGGACGTGTAAGATTTGCAACATCAATAGGTCCTTCATCTTTCAATGGATATAAACGATTTATAATTTCAATCGATTCGCCAACTCTCCACCAATTTGCCAGTAGTATTGAAACTTTTGATTATCAACGCTAAACTATTGAAAATTTTAGTTCTTTCATGCATCATGCATACCCTATAGAGCATTTTCCAATCTATGGTAATTGTCTACTTTTAGGGTATTATCAATTATTGAACTGGGGTGGTCCAGCTGCTAGACAGTGGAATCCCTACTCCATCGCAGAGTGATAGGGCTGCACGTCAATCGTCTAGACGCATGTGCTGTGGAGTGGGTTCGATTCCCGCCCCGGTAAGGAGAAAACTTTTCGTAACGCGAAAAGTTCTCCACTGGTCCACTGGGTGTTGTGTAAATGTCGTGTCCGTTGTCTCATGCTAGATGTTAAGTGTTAAGTGTTCTGTCTGTCTTTATAACTATGTAGTAGGGTAAGACGGTATAATATGCCCCCCCCTAAGGCAACTCCTTGATAACTTTTTACTTTTCAACGCAATTTATGCAAACTTTGTGTTATTTGGTAGTCCAGGAAGTCGCAAATGCATTGCCCGTGAGTAGTCATATAAAAATATTACAGATAACACGTAATAAAGCTTTTTTGAAAAGTCGTGAAAAAATAAATTTTAAAAATTGTCTGGCAATATGCCCCACCTTAACCAAAGACGTTTCAAAGCTCTTCATTAGTATTTTATCAATCCCATAATAAAAAGGTTACAAATCCTTATGCACTTGACATTAAAAAAATAACATAGGTTCATTTGAGCAGGTGTGAATTACATTTTAATATTTTCCATAAAATTTGGAAGCAACTGCTGCAGGCTCGCTGCGCTTGTGTCCAATTGGTAAGGGTATATCGTACTCCCTACACTGGGGCGTTTTGGCCAGTGAAACATGTTTTCGAAAATCGTTACATTGTTGAAGATGGCAGCAATTTTATATCATATTAACCACTGAGAAAAGTTATTTTGTTGCCCAACTGAGTGTTGCAGTGCAAGTTTTGCGGACAATATCCTAGAGTCGCTCCAGAATGTTGAGCAAACAAACATGAAAAGTTACATCAAATCTGCAACTTTTTGTATTTCGCTATTTCATTGTGTAATACAAAAATACTTCCACAATCACATATTATGATGGGTTTACAAATACTTATGGGTACCAACTGATTTTGACCCTTCATTAATTATAGTTTTCTAGAAATCAAAGGGGGGCGTTTTGGCCAGGTGGGACGCATTATACCGTAGTGCCGGTGGGATGGTTCCATCTATTGTATATATACCGGAATGATTTGTTCAGTTATACTGTTTTTGGTTTTACGTAGTTTACGTCGAGCGGTCGTGTCTTGTATACAACCTCAAGATTTTTTCAGAAGTTCTGTAATGAATAACCGCAAATAGATATGAACTGATGTAATCTATCCGCTTAAAGTGCTGTTTCAACCTCCCTCATGTGTTTGTCTAATTCTCATAATGAGCGAGAAAGACACCACCAACGCTAGGTGGAATAATCTGCTTTTTTATTTTTTCTTGATAATTATTTGGTAATTGGGGATCGATGTATTTGCATATTGTTAATCTGCAGACAAAACTGAGCCGAACTCCAATTTTTTAGGATTTTTGGAGCCCCGGATCTATTTTAAATTTGCATTTTAAATCTCTATGGGACTAAAAATTTGTTCTTATACTGCATGGGCCAACTGTCATTCTATGAATGTTAGTGTCATTCTATCGATTGAAATGGCTTATTGTTCGCTGTACAAAAATGTAAATAAAAGGTTTACAAACAAAACAAAAATATGTTGGATATCAGAAAAGGATGCTCTTCATGTTAAACTTTAAACAGCCTTATATTTTTCTCTGCTGCACAACCCAATTCAACGAGAAATTGTCATGAACATTTAAGAGCACTCTCTTGTAAGATATCATACGTTGTCCAAATTTTGTTGTCAATTCCTCTATGTGTGTTACCAGTCTAAGTTAGAAATAATAAATAATGAAATCAACACAGAACCAAAATGTACATAGGTCCCTAGTCCGCATTATTCCGAAGATGACTATATTAAACAGTCAGCCCAACCATTCCCGCCCATTGAATGAATGACGCCTGCCTGGAAGCGATTGTGTAATGTGTAGCCCTGTCCGATTCCTGTTTGCTTAAAATCTCTCGATGCGTCGCAGGAACCAGTAAAGTCAAATACTGACACAGAAAAGCAATAGTTCCAGCATGCAATTTTGTTTACCCTGTCGTCCTTCATCGTCGTCTCCGGCTTCTTCATCAGTCGGGGCCCGACCATACGCCACTTGCTGCTATGCCATTACGTGCGGAGCGCTCTCCAAACGCCAAAGAATCATGCTAAGGGGATTCTTTGCCAAGACGTCCCATGCCAGTCAGTATAATGTTTGAACTGCTGCAGCTTCTGTTTCTGTGCGTTGGATGGATGTTTGCCGTTCCCCTTTTCCGGACTGACGTATGTTGGACCGTCGTGGACTCCACCAGCGGGAATGTGTACGATGTTTACCCAAATGCAGTCTTTCGTTTGTTCAATCGAGCTCTCGACGGTAGTCGATTTACTTAGCACCAGATCAAATACTGGTAGAAGCAAAACATTACTTGCTTTCAAGAAAATGACATCTTGGGGAAGGTCAAAATCAGTGCTCACTTGGAAATGGCTTCGTAGCAGCAGAATAAGCGCCCCATAATCAATTAGGAAACTCGTGGTAAAAAAGTGGTGAAAGTACTTAAAATACTGAACGATGGTTCTCCAATGCATTGCAAACCTTATATTTTTTTCTCATTTGGTATCTTTGTGAGCTTCATTTCAGTGTTTATTCTGATTGTTTTTTTTTATTTTCTGATGTTTATTAATATTCTACTATAATTATGGGACTTTTGCATTTGGTCCAAGGTTTGTCACTACTTTAAAAGTTCATTAAACACGCATCTATTGGTACTGTTGGTACTGCACCTTATGGTCGAATCCAGAGGGCACTCAGAATTTGCACTCGTTCGCCGTACTGCCATCCTGCCTATTAGTTGTAAATCATCAACGCGTTCAACTCAATGGCATACAGAGCCGCAGTTAGCCCTCGCGTCGTCGGTGAATGGCGTTGACAGCTCTTTCAATCATCTTATTATCATTAATCATAATTAGTATGGCGCACTGCAATCGTGATGAGACAAGCTGTTTGCAATGGAGAAAAAAAGCACTTGCAAATAGCTCTATTACTCGGGTTGAATTTTGTAATCGCTTTTAGATCCCTCGTCGGAGATTAATTTTAATCTGTAATGCAAATCCGGATAAAATGACCAATAAAATAGCGTTTAATGTCAATTTGCGGAACGATTGGATTTTGCGTTACTTTGGAAGGCTCGCGTGAAAAAGTCTTGCTTGTCAGTTTGTTAGCCCAACAGATCCTCTCTGATTTTGCTGGGGAATCGTTTTGTAACAAAAATTAGGTCCAATTAGTTTCATGGCAAAACAAAATGTGGTTTTAGAGCTCGACATTGCAAATGTCAAAAGAAAAGAATAAAGTTTTGAATGGTTAATGCTGATAAAACACAGAACACATAGAACACATTGCATAAGAATTTGCTGTTGGCCAATTGCTATAGACAAAGTGAAATAATTAACCTTCAATCAATACATCAAACGTTAACTTTTATATTTCTGCTTATTCTATTTATTCCTCTGAAATAACGCATCGTTTTCATAAATTAAACCTGTATTCAAGTGGCTCCAACACCTACCACAACCAGATATTCCCCATTCTTCTGGTCAGGTTTTTTATTATCTTCGATCACCGATCCAACACATTAGGTCCCATTAACTTATTTTCGCCCGTGCTTGCCATTCAGGTTCGAGTGGGATTCAACAACACACAATCGACTGGTTCGGTTCGCTCCTTTAATTCAATTAGGGGTGCACTACTGGATCTACTGCAGTCAGTGGGCTTCTCTGCACTTGGAGCACATTTGCAACTTGGTTCGAAAAAAAAAGTTTAGACACCCGGTGGTGGAGCTAATTGGGGCTAATTTGTACGATAAACAATTTGAGTAGGCCCGGGGGCAATGTCGACTCATGGTCATCTCGTGCCGTCGTCGTCGTCACTGTCTTACCGGTCGCAAGTCGTCGGTAGCGTTTAAGCTTTATCTGCATAAGTGAGCTTAAGCCGGCAGGGATTGCAGGCTTGGTGACTCGACAACCACCGACCGCTTCTGATTTAGGTGAAGGTTGATTTCATCGGCGTGATATGGAGCTCCAGTTCCAAGTCACAGCCAGCACTGCTGCAATCCGCGAGGGAGATCAAACGAAAACGCTGGCTACTGCAGCAATCTGTCAATGCCAGGCCACTTTTCAGTATGATGTCTAAATCCATTATGGTTTGGATTTGATCGTATGGATTTTGCTGCCCTTGTCCGTCGCGACGCACCGATTGGAAAATGCAACCTGATGGCTTGTTGTAACCAATACGGAAGGTATTTTATAAGTCTCGTTTGTCATGTCAGATCTCAAGATTCTTGAACAATCAAGAGGCCGGCCCCGGTCCGTAGGAATTTGCCTTCGCAAAGTGATTTGCGCACGAACATATGGGTTTCGACATTGCCGAATTTGACGAAACGGGTTTGGCAGATTGTTCGCCCATTTGAGTGGACAGGTCACTGATTGGATTAATGGAATTTAATTGGCACTTAGGAAAGAGCTGGTGCGGAGATTGTTGAGAGGTGCTCGAGAGTGAATCGATTAGGCTTCTAATACCGACTAAATTGATTATCTTTGGGGTTCACAGAGAAATCAAATATCGTTATTGTTTTTTTATTGGAAATAAGAATTAACGAATAGATCAGCACGAATTAGGCATTGATTCAATGCGATCAAGCTGGGTAATTGCGGATACACTGATTGGATGACATTTGCCAGTCGTACTTTTTTATGCCAGAAACTCATTTGTCCGAATGGACCAAATACCGTCTAAGCCATTATCAGACATCAGACAATCAGGCATAGTTTTGATCGGTGAAAAAATTAAAAGTCTTTTTGTCTAAAGAACATTTGGCATAATTTAAACATAGAGGATTTTCCTATAATTTGTTTCCATGAATGGCATTACTTTGCATTAATATATTTTTTTTTAAAGGTGTATTATTTAACAGGTAATCTCATCCATATCTGTCCTGTACGTACCGAACCAAACCGTCAACGAATGGATACAATATTTTTTGGCCATATTCCGCCAGACGGAGATAACGTTATTTCTTACTTTGGGGCAATCAAATTCTTGCTTTCTGTAAAAACTCAAAGGTGCAACCCCATTGGATTGTACGCAGAGGTGACGTAAGACTACGTATCTATACGAAATGGATGGTATTTGTCATCATATTTTGTGTCTCTTTATTTACTTTGATATTTCACTCTTTCGAAAATCTCAGTATTAACTCTTTCTTACCTAGCCATGTGTCGTGACATTGCACTTTCTTCTTACACTTTCCCCCTTCTTCTACACTTTTGCAAATTGTTCGCTTTTTTATCGAATAATGGGAACTCACTGAAACACTTCCTAGCACTGACTGATTGGAATTTGAATATAAAGTTTCCAATGATTATCAGGTGATTTAAGAAATTTATGTCTGTGCTAGAAAAGTGTATGGTGGGGTTAGTGCTTATTCATAGTTACTCGATTGGGCGGGGCTGTCTGGGTTAACAAATGTGCACAATACCACCATTCTGATGCAAATTTTAACCCATTTATGATCGACCAGTCGTTGATGGAATCGAAAAGCCGAATAGCAGCTTCCAGTTGGATGGACTTTAAGTTTCCAACAATGGAAAAGGAATTGATACGACTCATCAGACGCATCGCTGCTGAAGCCATTCATTTGGCTTTCAGTTGAGGACATCGGAATCCCAGAAGTCACCATTCTCAAAAATGTAAAAAAAAAGAAAAATAAGCCGAATCGGAAGCGGCGCGAAACCAAACGCAAATATATTTATTTGTAACGTTCGGTTTCCACCTGCGGTGGAGGCAAGGCCGGATTTAGCCGGAAGGGAGCCCCAGGGCCGACAGCTTGTGAGGGCCCCAAAATGTACAAAAAATGTTGGTTTTGGTACATAAGATTTGCAGGAGCTTTGTTCAAACTGAGGATTAGATCCAAACCATTGCTTGATTTTGATGTCTGTGCTTGCGATGCATGTACACCTGTGTTCAGAATAATAGCAGCGGAAGCCGTTTTTCATACAAAATGGTCAACTTTGACAAGCTGTAACTTTGTACCCCGATGACCGATTGAGCTGAAATTTTGGCAGTGAACTACAAATATGTTGAAATTTACACATACTAAGTATCATTTTTTCGAATGACGCGTTCAAAAATTACGCACTAGGTCAAATTGTTCAAAAAAAATAGCAGTTTTTGCAAATAGCAGGGACATTGCCGCCTCGCAGCTTAGTGTTCATTGAGCACTTCCACAGTAATTACCTGTGAGGTTTCTAAGCCAAGCTACCATTTCTGCATTCGTTTACCATGAGACTAACACAATGATACTTTTATGCCCAGAAAAGTCGAGACAATTTCCAATCCGAAAATTGTCTAGGCTGTCACGGGGAATAGATCCCAGCCACCCTCAGCATGGTCTTGCTTTGTAGCCGCGCATCTTACTGCTCGGCTAAGAAGGGGCCCCGAAAGGGTCCTTTGGCCAAAAGGGTTATTTGACCGAAAGGGTTATTTGGCCAAAAGGGTAGTTTGACCGAAATGGTCATTTGGCCGAAAGGGTCATTAGGCCGAAAGGGTCATTTGCCAAATAAAACATTTGGCCGAATAGGTCATTTGAAAAGTGAGAAATTAGGAGTAAGAAAAGAGACGTCTCAATTCTCATTCCTAATTTCTCACTTCTCACTGTAAAAAATGAGGAGCGCGAAGTGAGTAGTGAGACGTCTCACTACTAACTTCACGCCTTTCATTTTTTACAGCTCATTCCTAATTTCTCACTTTTCAAATGTTCTATTCAGCCAAATGACCCTTTCGGCCTAATTACCCATCCGCCCTTATGACATTTCCGACCGAATAACGCTTTAGACCAAATGACCCTTTCGGCCTAATGACCCTTCCAGCAAAATTACCCTTTCGGCCTAATTACCCTTTCAGCCAAATTACCCTGTCGGCTAAATGACCCTTTCGACCAAATGACCCTTTCGGACTTATGATTTTTTTTGCCAAACGACCCTTTCGACCAAGCGAGAAGTGAGACTCATTCCTCATTTCTCACTTCTCACTGTGAAAAGTGAGAAGTGCGTAGTTAGTAGTGAAACGACTGGCTACTTATTTCGCGCTTCTCACTTTTTACAGTGAGAAGAGAAAATTGAAGAGCGAGAAGTGAGACGTCTGTCTTCTTATTCCTAATTTCTCACTTTTCAAATGTTCTATTCAACCAATAAACCCTTTCGGCCAAATTACCCTTTTGGCCAAATGACCCTTTCGGCCTAATGACCCTTCCGGCCAAATGACCCTTTCGGCCAAATGACCCGTTCGGCCTAATGTTTTTTTGGCCAAACGACCCTTTCGGCCAAATGACTCTTTCGGCCAAGCGAGAAGTGAGAAGTGCGAAATGGGTAGTGAAACGTCTGACTACTTATTTCGCGTTTCTCACTTTTTACAGTGAGAAGCGATAAGTAAAGAGTGAGAAGTGCGACGTCTCTCTTCTCATTCCTAATTTCTCACTTTTCAATTGTTCTATTCAGCCAAATGACCCTTGCGGCTTAATGACCTTTCCGGCCTTATGACCCTTTCGATCAAATGATTCTTTCGACCAAATTACTATTTCGGCCGAATAACCCTTTCGGCCAAATGACCCTTTCGGCCAAATGACCCTTTCGGCCAAATGACCTTTTCGGCCAAACGACCCTTTCGGCCAAATGACCCTTTCGGAAAAATTACCCTTTCGGCCAAATGACCCTTTCGGCCTAATGACCCTTTCGGCCAAATGACCATTTCGACCTAATGACCTTTCGGCCAAATGTACCTAATAGGCCAAATGACCTTTTCGGCCAAACGACCCTTTCGACTAAATGACTTTCGGCCTGATGTTCAGTGTTGTTCAAAACATGCCGTCAAACAAGGAAGTACTGCGGCGCGCGTTGTACAATACTTAAGCGAACAAAGGTCGTGAGAAAAGCACATAAAAGTACAAAATTGTTCACATTTTAAACGTGAAAATGTTTCGAAAACTGTTAAAGGATTTTTGGTCTACAGGGCTCCATTGTATACAAAGGAGATTGGAAGGCCAAAGACGCGAAGCAATTTATCAATAGGACCAGATACATCATCCGGAAAAGCCTTTCAGCGGTCATGTGATTTCAGCAAGATTAAACTACGCCGTACGGCGGACTATGGACCATAGGGGAGACTGGGGAGACTTGATCTCCTTTACTGATTTCCGATGTATCACAGCCAAAAATAAATAAACATACGCGATTTTCACACAGACTGTCTAAGAAATATTTAACTTTACTGATATATAACAGTCCTTAAATTATTGTTGTCAGGGTTCGTAATGCTCACTCAATCTCAGGAGCACATGATTTTCCCTCACAAAAGTTTTCGGGGAGAAATCGCTTTTCGGGAAAGAAAAACAGCCTGGAAAGTGATAACAATTTTTCGCTCACTTCGATTGCCGCTAAACGTTGGTTTGCTCTTTTTCTTTCATATTCGAGTCTTTTCGTGGCATCATAAATGCAAATGGTAGGTAGTAGCTTATGTGTAATTGTTCTGCGATAATTCTCGCGAAAAGTGAGTGAGAGGTAAAAGTCATGAAACGAAAAAGGATTTTCATCTAATAGGCAAGATTTTCGTTTATCTTCCAATGCTAATTTTAGAGAAAAGATTGATGAGTGAAATATGATCCTCAACATAAACAACGAAACAAGATTTTCTCTTGGCCCGAAAAACGCTTGCTTTGGTCTCATTGAAATGAAAAGTCGAAACCCTGATTGTTGTTATTGATACACAATAGATTTTTGGGAGTGTTGTCAAAAATCGACTTTAAGTATTCAGGGGAAGTTGATCCCTCTCCAAGAACTTGCTTTGATAAAATTAAAAAGGTGGCCTCAGATTTTTAAAATATTTTTTCTTCAAAATACGCGGAATTTTAGAATCTCTGTGCGTATATATGAACGATTGTTGTTATTGAATTTGACAGCACATGCATTTTTCAAATTTGGGGAGACTTGATCCCCTTTCTATGATATCTACGCAATAAATATTTTTTCCTGCCAAACCTTCATCAAATCTACAAAAAATTAGAAGCCCAAGAACAGATTTATATTTTTGAATTTTTTTGCCAAATTTTTGTATGGGTGACTAATGGGGGATCAAGTGTCCCCATATTGAGGCAAATACTTCAAATCCAAATATCGTGAAATTTAGATGGAATGTTGACAATGTCATCAGTACAGATCATTAAGCATATTTATGGCTTTGTGCTCTGAAAAAAAAACGAAAGCATTTGGTCATTGTTATGAAAAGTTGTTGCAATTTTGGGTGGCCAATAAAAAAATCTTTAGGGAGGTCAAAACATACAAACCTGCAAAATAAATAAGGTTGTCAATCCAAAAAAATAACTCACAACATAACGGTCATTTGTCTAGATCTATACTAAAAAATACGCTAGAACAAAACTACTTTAGTTCTCGATAAAACAGGGGGCAGGGATTGAATCCTAAAGAGAAATAACAAGTCTCTCACTTATCATCTCTGTATACATATACGATATGTAGCATACCGCGAGAGACTTTTTTCGCAAGCTGTCATGATAGAGAACTGATTCGGGAGGCTATACTCCATGATAAATTTCTTTCAGAACGCTCCAAATACGAGGAGCACTGGCTCTGATGATGCATTTCAACTTGTTCTACACAGCTGTGCAGTAACCAACACGAAATAAGCGAGAACAAAGCGAGAATCACCATTTTTCTGTGGGGGCTGCCTATCCGATTCTGTTTTTTCGCACTTGTATACAAGTTTGATAAATTGGTTGGCATGGCTGGTTATGATTCGGAACAGTTTTTGCCTCTCCTTTATCGTTGTTCGTTATCTATTGAGAGCAATTTCTGCAAACCCTGAAAGGGGGTGATCAAGTCTCCCCGGGGATCAAGTCTCCCCACCTTCCCCTATGCTTTTATTCATTAATCTAAGTTTGAAGACTAAGGCTAAGACAACTCTTTGTATAACGTATATCAGATTGAACTCTACTTCTTTGTAGTTTTCTTCCCGAGGCATTCTTTCCATTCCCGCTATTTAGTTGCCACCCGTTAAGATTTGTTAACACGATTTTTTATATCGGGGACAAATAAACATGAAAATAAAATCTGCTCAATGACCATTTCGACCAAATGGCATTTTCGGCCAAACTTCTTTTTTTCGGCCAAATTACCACTTTGGTTGAACAATATTTTCGGCTATGTGTACGATCATCATAGAGCTTGCTGACGTTTAGTCATCTTTCTCTTGCACGCGCACAGAAAGAATGGGTTTTGTCCTATCCTCCCCATGCGCTTGAAAGAGAAGGATGAGTATACGTCAGCAAGCTCTATTTCCATGTTCAAATGACCATTTCGACTGAACAACATTATGCCCATTTTGGTCAATTGACATTTGGCTTAAGATTCTATAACGAACGATTGAATGACATAGTGGTCGGAATTCCATAAGCCGGATTGACAAACGCCTAAATGTTGCAGATATCCGAAAACGCCAAAAATAATAATTCGCCCAAATGGACCACTGTCAAAGTTGTACAACATGTCGGAGCGTGTATGGGGCCTCTAACGAATTCGGTTTTTTAGTTGGGTCAACTGACAGCCATTTGAGTACGTGTATTTCGACTTGAACATCACAAATGATGTCCAACCCAGTGGATCAGTGGAGAAAAGTTTTCTCTTTACCGGGGTGGGAATCGAACCTACACTGCACAGCACATGCGTTTAGACGATTGACGTCGCTAACCGCACGGCCACGGAGCCCACAAATAATCTTGCCATATGAAAGAAGATGTTTGCAGCTATATAAATACTTGCAGTCAGGCCCATTCTTGTATTCAATTTTTTAATGGGTTACCGATGCCACCTGTTTCAATGAACTGATTTTTCAATAGTATCACTACCATCAAGTTTGCAGCTACCATCTCCCTACTAACGTTACGTAAACCTATTCACCTAAAGTTCCAAGCTACCATCGGCCCGCGCATAAACCGCACTATTTGCAATCAAGGCAAAAAGACACACTGCATTCCATTTCACCCGCGGAGAGCCATACCTCGGACTTTCGCAACACAGAAAAGCAATTTTCATAGAATCCCATTTATTCATCCTCCAATTTGACTGGCTCTCAGCGTGAATTCTCGATATTTTTTTAACGATGCCAAGTGTTTTGCCTCTTGCAGTTAAATGTGACCACCACGCTCCAACTACTACTATTGGTACTGACCATTCAACCCAATAACGTAAGAAGCGCAACAAGACCGTGCATCGTGCCCGCATAGCAGCAATCCGCGAAAGCTCGCGCGCATTCTGCCAGGTTGAAAAGGTTGAAATTAAATGTAAATCGACTGTTGCAATTATCCGGAGGTTCTTTGCCCGCCGCACGTACAAATCCGTCCGGTCCCAAGCGGACTGTGGCAAAATAGTGAAAATGGGCGACAAAGATTCAAAAACTTTAAGATAATTTTGATTGAATTGATTTTGATTCAATAATAGAAATTACTTATTCAAAGAGTTATTAAGGATCGACATCTAATGTCTGAGGGGAGAGAGCTTTTAATATGTTGTAACAGTAAATAACTCGATGAAAAAAAACCAGAGCGGATATTGATAGATTTCAAAAAGTAGTGGACATCGTATTTGAATAACCTTTCAGAATCGAGTCTAATTTAGTCATTGATTGCTACGTTTCTCCCATTGTTGGGTGGTATGCGGATCGATTATGTTCGGGCCATCTCATAATTTTATTTCTGCAAGTGATCTCGTTCGAACAGCTTTCTGTACTACAAGCCGAGTTGTGCTGCGGAGGACGAATGGTAAGGTGTGAAAAAGAAAGATTGCAGTCGTTCTTCCGATTATTCCCGTATGCACAATAGTAGTGAAGTGATTTTCTTAGGGTGGCCTTCTTTAGTTTAGTTTACATTACGGACTATGAACAGTAGTTGGTCGAATACGTCGAATTTTGAATGCGGCAACTTGAAGAAATGAGACGAATCGTGTCTAAATTTTCAATCTGTTGTTACCACAACACGTGTTTTATTTGAATTGAAAGGATTTGAAATTTCTCCCAATACTGACAATTTAACTAACTATTCGTTTTTGTAGAAAAAATCGATAAATGCTCTAACGGACAACCCTTTCACACGCTTCTAGTAATAATCGCCTGGAAATTAAATTCTTCCCAAACAGAACGAAGAACCCTCTCTTTTATGGACTGTGAAGCTTCGAGCGAAAGGAATTCGTATTGAAAATAATGAAATTTATTGCTTTATTGAAGCAACATTCATCAGATAGGGGAAATTTTTAATTTCATGCATTACCCTTGGAGACGGTTTCGATGGCATGGTTCTGGATAATGATGACGAAGGTATTTCATGTGGATCATTCCTGGCCAAGGTCAACCCGGATTGGATTAGACAATGCTAAGCTACGGATTCTATGCAAATATCCTTGTTCGGGGGGACAATCGTCCTTATGTCACTGCTTCAGGAAAGAATTTAAATCAAGTAGGAATGAGAAACACCAATCTCAATGATTGCAACGAAAGAATGCCAAGTGAAAACAAAAGCTGGTGGAAATTAATTTCAACAGCCTGCGGGAAAATATGTTCGCTGCGGACAGGAATGAAACGCTGGCAGTTGAATGAACAATGAAACCGGTACACTGTTCATTACAATCCATAGGGGAGACTGGGTAGACTTGATCTCGTTTTCTCATTTTCCGATGTATCACAGCCAAAAATAAATTTACTTACGCGGTTTTCGCCCTGACTCTCCAAGAAACATATTATTTAACTTTACTGATGTGTGACAGTCTGTAAATTGTTGTTGTTATTGATACACAATCGATCGAAATGGAAAACAAAATATTCATGGAAAATTAATTCCTCTCCATGAACTTCAGGAATTCCTCCAAAAATTCCTTAAGGAATCCCTCCGGATGTTCCTTGAGGAGTTTTCCGGAATTTCCTTCAGGAATTCCTCCAGAAGTTCCTTTAGGAATTCCTCCAGAAGTTCCTTCAGGAATTCCTCCAGAAGATCCTCCACGAATTCTTCCGGCAGTTCCTTCAGGAATTCCTTTGGAAGTTTCTCCAGAAATCCCTCCGGAAGTTCCTCGGAGGTAATCCTGGAGGGGGAATTCCTGAGGGATTTTTTGGAGGAATTCCTGAAGGAACTTCTGGAGGAATTTCTTAAGTAACTTCTGGAAGAATTCCTGAAGGAACTTCTGGAAAAACTCCTCAATGAACTTCCGGAGGGATTCCTGAAGGAATTTTCGGAAGAATTCCTGAAGGAGCCTCTCGAGGAGTAGGTCATGGAAAGGGAATCAATTTTCCTTGAATATTTTTTCATTTCGATCGATTGTGCATCAATAACTACAACAACTTGGAGACTGTCACAAATCAGTAAAGTTAAATAATATGTTTCTTCCGGAGGAATTACTGAAGGAACTTTCCTGAAAAAACTTTCAGAGGAATTCCTGAAGGAGCTTCCAGAGGGATTCCTTAAGGAGCTTCTAGAGGGATTCCTGAAGGAACTTTCGGAAGAATTCCTGAAGGATTTCCCGAGAAATGTCTGAAGGATCTTCCGGAGAAATTCCTGAAGAAACTTCCGGGGGAATTGCTGAAGGAACTTCCGGAGGATTTGCTGAAAGAACTTCCAGAGAATTTGCTGAAAGAACTTCCGGAGAAATTCCTGAAGGAACTTCCGAAAGAAATTCCTGAAGGAACTTCCGGAAGAATTCCTGAAAGAACTTCCGGAGAAATTCCTGAAGGAACTTCCGGAGGAAAATGATAAATGGAAAATTATAGCATTTGATAGTTACTGTTGGGAAAAATTGTTCCAATTTTGAGTGACCACTAAAAAACCTGTAGGAGGGTCAAAACATACAAACTGTCCTGCAGAATAAATATGAATGTCGATCAAAAAATAACTCACCACGTAACAATCATTAGTCTAAAGCAGAGGTTCCCAAAATTTGGATATGCGATCCACTTAGCAGAATCACATATTGCTTGTGACCCGCCAGGTACCAAATGTATTGATTTTGTGAAATTAGATAAAATAAGTTCGCGTTAGATTGGACAAATCATAATAAATTGCTTTTTATCCCATGTATTTGTCCAAATTTCGTCAATTTTTTGGATTGGATTTGGATGGGATTTGAATTGAATTTGGGTTGGATTTGAAATTTATTCAGATTGGATTTGAATTGAATTTCGATTTGATTAGGATTGGATTTGAATTAGATTTGGATTTGATTTGAATTAGATTTGGATTGGACTTTAAATTGATTTGGATTTGATTTAGATTGGATTCGAATTGGATTAGGATTGGTTTTGGATTGAGTTTGGGGCTTATATTTTGATTGTATAGGATTTCTTTCTACTTGCCCGAATATCGTATAACAAAAAAGGCCGTTGACCTCGTCAGGTTTGTTGTTCTTTAATCATCCAATCATACCTTAGATCCTAATTTAAAATATGGATTAGATTTGTGGGACAAGATAGTAACAAAATTATGAATTAAGATTTGTCTTTGGCGACCCACCACTGAACAGCCCACGATCCCCTGGGGCTCGCGACCCACAGTTTGGGAACCTCTGGTCTAAAGGATCTATATTAAAAATTTTGCTAGACCAAAACTATTTTCATTCTCGATAAAACAGGGTGGGATAAAATCGTCAAAGGGATCAAGTCTCCCCACCTTCCCCTTCAGCGCTTATGAAATCTCAATTTGTCAGGCGTTGATATGAGGAAGAAACAGTTTCGTGAGAATATTTATTTTTTTGTATCGTTCGCACAGAATTAATTTCCCTAATATAATCCACACAAAAACATACAAGTTACAAGTTTTTTTTGGGGTAAAACTAATTATTTCGAAACATACGTTGATACCAATTATTATAATTCTGCTCTTTGAAAGATTTGTTGATTTATTATATGAAACTAGCTTCCGTGTATTCGATATAAACATAAAGGTACTTGCCCGCTCCATTAAACTCATCAGATCTGAGCTCCAACATTGCCAATCGCATACTCATCCGCGTCCAGTCACCTCTCCGAAATGCCGACAATTTTGGCTCGTTTGCGCTTGCAAAGCATTTTAAGGTCTGCCACTGCAATTAATAAATTTTTCGTCGTTTCGCCATGTCCAAAGGCACGTACGTTCTGTAAGACTGGGAAACAAACATCACACGAAACACCAGAAGCTCGAAACAGTTTGGACTTCTCGTCCACTTCCAACCACCAACCACATAACTTTGCAGAGAGGAACGGAACAACCCAATTGGCCTCAGTCCCGTCAGAAAAGGTGCAGAAATTGACTGCTGTCCCTGCTACTGGAAAGCAAAGGCGAGTCAAAACGCACATACCAGAGGTGATTCTTGTTCTTGTGTTCTTTACAACGTTTCGACTGGCATAAAAAACTCCAATGACACCAAATGAGGTGCATTTTCGGGCATATGAACGGAATAATGAGTTGGGGAAAACGAGAGTAAGCATGTCTTTGAATTTATTATGCTAATTAGTTGTCTAATTATGGCTCGATAAAGGTGACACGAATGAGATTACGGCGACGGGGCCCAGAAATGATGATTTATGAGGCTGACTTCACGTCTTGTGTAGGGAATTGCTAATCACTTCATAAAACAGCAAGGGGGATAAATTATGACGGAATTGGCTGTCAACAGGTACCGCGCACTCAATATTGTGGTGGAAAGGAGACAAAAAAATCGAAAGTATGTTCGTACTAGAAACGCAAATTTCCCGCTAAACAGAGCCGATTCACCGGGCAATGAGACAAGTTACACGGCCAACATGGCCATAAATTACGGAAACGCGAACCAGCGGGCCAGTGCCTGAAAGCTCTCAAACATCGTCCGTTTTTAGGCGTTCAACCAAGTGGTCGCCGGATTGAGTTCAGCTGGACCGGGCCGGGAAAGCACTGAAAAGTGTCCGGCCACGTGAGTGTGACACAATTTTCCACCGCTCGTTGTGTGTACCGTTGTCGATGTCGTTACCTAGTCGGTTGTCGTCCCCACCAGCACGCCGGCAACACCGGTCAGTGTAATGAGGATTGAACAGCGAAAATTCATTGACCACGTTTGTGCGAACTACGATTCAGGGGTATTGGGCAAACAGTAAAACCGTGAAACAGGGAAAACCGTTCAAATTAGTATGTTTGTCAACTTTTGTAGGTTGCGATACATTTGCGATACATCCTCCACCTGATCGATCGATCCACCTTGCCCGCTGTGCACCTCGTCTACTTGTTCCCGTCGGATCGTTGTCGAGAACCATTTTCACCGGATTACTGTCCTACATTCTGGCTACGTGCCCGGCCCACCACAGTTTTCCGATGGATGGTTCTCCCAACAGTTGATGCAACTCGTGGTTCATTCGCCTCCTCCACGTACCATTCGCCATCTGCACCCCACCATAGATGGTACGCTACACTTTCCTTTAAAAAATTACCAGTGCGCGTTGATCCTCCACAAGCATCGTCCAGGTCTCGTGTCCGTAGAGAACTACCGGTCTAATAAGCGTTTTGTAGACAGTCAGTTTGGTACGGCGGCGAAATCTATTCGATCGGAGCGTTTTGCGGAGTCCAAAGCACGTACGATTTCCTGCCATGATGCGTCTCCAAATTTCCCTGCTCTTCTGGTTCTTTTAGATTAACCTTTTCCAATGCTTCTAGGCAGGGCCGGATTTAGCTGGGGCCCCTGCCCCCCATAAATCCGGCCCTGCTTCTAGAACTTTGGAGAGGTTCACTAAATGCAAGGAGGATGAGAAGATTATAATGTCATCCATGTAGACAAGGCAAATCTTCCCGATCGAGTCCCTCAAAACATGATCCATCACCCTTTGGAAGGTGGCTGGAGCATTTTTGAGACCAAACGGCATCATTACAAATTCATATAACCCATGATCCACTAAGAAGGCGGTTTTTGGGATGTCTTCCGAGAGAACCTCAATCTGATGGAAACCAGAAGCGAGATCCAGCGTGGTAAAGTATTGACAACGCCCAAGTTTGTCAAGGATTTCGGTTATGTTCGGTATCGGATATCTATCTTCTACCGTTTTCAGATTTAATTTCCTATAATCGACTACCAAGCGCCATTTTCTCTGACCTGAGGCATCTACTTTTTTGAGAACAATCCAAATCGGAGATGCCCACGGGGACGTACTTGGTCTGATTATGCACTGTTCTAGCATTTTAGATATTTGGGATTGCACCTCATCTTTGTGGCAATATGGATATCTATAACTTTTGGTGTTGCACGGCAGGTCATCAGTTGTTTTGATTTGATGTTTTATAACATTAGTAAAACTCAAGTCAGATCCTTCCCGATAAAAAGTATTTTCGTGCTTGGCAAGAACCTTTGTTAAGCCGCAACGTTCTTCTTCGTTGAGATGATTTAGTCTCAACTGCTTGGCAAACTGGGGGTCCAGTTTGGGTTTCGTTACGGGAGGTTTAATCTCCTCGAAACAGCATATGTCTAAAGGTATGCTGTCGAGATCTAGAGTGATGGTGCGTGTATCCTGTGTAACATTTACCAGGGGAACCACGGCTTCACCATTTTCGGCACGATAGATTCCTGACGGTAGGGAAGTGGGGGTAGCACGCCCATAGGGGTTAAACGCGCCACCCCTGAATAAGGTTAAATATCCCCATTTTGATTATTTTCAATAGTCTATACGATAAAGCAATGAAAAATATTGCCATTGGATACATATATTTCATGATTTTTCTCTAGTTATACATGAAAAACTCGAAAAAACGATTTTTGCGTGTTTTGATGCAATTCTAGCTCGGTGGAATTTAGTCTTTCTGACGCTGTTATACATTGATAAATTAATAATTACATGAGCATGAGCATGAGCCATGCTGCTTGCTCGTGTTCTTTATGTTCCACACGAAATCGTCGTCAAAATGGTTTTAAAACGATTTTATGGGCCTTCAAACTTCTGAGGTCGGTGTGGGGCATTACGCCCATGCTCATTTCGTATGACCGAAACAGCTGAAACATTCGGTTAATTGCCTTAATGTAGGCAATTAAAATGAAAATCAGTACGATAAGCACATGCGCGTTTTAACCCACCCACTGGCGCATCTCACCCCGCATGGTTTCAAAATCTTTTTTTTCGGGTGCTTTTTGAAAATCAAATTTCTGTGCAATAAAATGGACAATTAGATATCTGTTATCGGTAGTCAGTCGCAGATATGCTGTTCTTCAGTATGCGCTGATGAAAACTGGCTGAAATGGTGGTTTTCATTGATAAAATGGCATTTTCCTTAATGTGGGCGTCCTACCCCAGTTCCCGTATCTTTACGTTTGAGCAAATTTCTACATCCTTTTCGATATAGAAATCATCATTCTCAAAAGGGGTTGGAATCGGTTTATACAGAGTTGTTTCTTGAAAATTGCACTCTGTTACGTTTGGGTATTTTTTCTTCATTTTTATTTCTGTGTTATTGATAACAAGGGAATTATTCCCGGTATTAACCTTCTGTCTGTGCTCTTACGTTGTCTGTGTTCTGGGGTCAAATTGCCCCCAAATTGAAATTGCTATAACTTTTTTAATGTTATGCCAATTTTTGATTTTGGGGCTGTTTCGATAGATAATTTAACCATCTTTCAGGACGTTTAGTTAAGATTGGCTATAGGTGGGCGGGTACATCGCGGGAGGGTTTTAGTGAACAAGGGTACAAAAACAGTGATTTTACATGATTATTTTACTTATATCCGAAAATCCTACCCATTTTGAACTGCAACTTTTTTAAAAAGGCTATGCAGGAAGGCATGTGCTTTGACATGAGGCGTTGATAAGTTTAGAACTCGGCCGCCAGGTGCTGGTATATTTGAATTCATTATTTTAGACTACTCAAGATATTCCGATATATAGAATTCTCCTCAGTGTAAATATTCTTATCGCACAAATTAAAAAATGGGAAGAAGTGCTCATTATATTGAGCACCGCTTTGTAGTGCTAGACATCCTGAACAATGTTGCCGAATACAACTTGGGTGTAGGTGTGCGCGCCCAAAGCGAACGTGATTGAATGTTTGTTCCAAGTTACCAATCCAAAAGTTAATCACCCAAAATCCCACATCCCATCCTACTAACCCCGAGTCGACCGCGATGTTTCGGTCCCCTTCCTACTAACAACCATGGTTTGAAAATGATCACGAACTCCTCATCCAAACGGCAATTGATAGCTTGATGCTTGGCTCGCGAAGTCCCGTTAGCGAAAAGAACCGTTATGAATTGGACGCCAGCAGCGAGGAAGAAAAGGAAGAAGAAGCCTACGACGAGAGTACCGACAGCAATGACGACTTGGCAACATGCCGCACGCTGATTGGCCGACCAATCAGGAGGCAAATAGGATTCAACATGACGTATATAAGAAATGTGCATTCGCTCAAGGGCGAATGTTTGTTGTAAACCATTCCGCGAAATACATCTTTGTTTTGATTAAACCGCTTTATTTTCTTGGACAAGCCGAACCAAACAGCCTTTCTCAAGGCTTCATGAGTTAAAGAATAATTTTCGTCGCTATCGTACGGATTTGGATGCCCTTCAGCCGAAGGGCGTTGATACAGTCCACATCCCCAACCGAACCAACTGGTGGCTCCTCCAGGCAACACTTCAGTGGGAAGGTTGCCGCTGTCGAGGTTAATATTCCGACAGTTCCACCGCTACCCGTCCGTGACCGGACATTTGGTCCAATCGAACCGGATCCACGAGCGATCCACATCCTGTGTGTTGCACCCGCAACAGGCTGAGTGCTGGCAATCTGACGATCGCGGCCAGCCCACACCACCGTTCCCTGTCGCCAATCTGACGATTGCGACGCCGTTCCCGCACGAAGGCGAGGTTTGGTTGCTGCTGACGATCAGCCGATCGTCGTGTTCCTGTTCCAATACGATAGCGACGGGTTGATTAAAATAGTTTTCTTGGCTGTCCGTTGAGCGTAAGTGATAAGGTGAGTGAACCGATTGCTGCAAACCGAAGTAAGTTTCTGTGTGTCCGACATTTTCTACCCGTTATTTTCTATCGCGCGCGAGTGAACATGCCGCTAGAGCATACACCGGCGAAGGGCGAGAAGCTAAAGGCCAAGGACATTAAAACATTGGTGTCCTTGCGGGGCCAAGCGACTACCAGGATCAGGAAGGTATTTGATGAAGTCGCCGGAGCTGGATCCGAAACACCCAGCATAGCAATGCTTGCGGTGTATTCGAAGAAGCTGGATCACTTTTACAGCGAATACTGCTGTCATCACGAGAACATCATTGCGCTTTCGCCGGAAGATCGTATGGAAGAGCAGATGGAGTCCTACGATGCGTTCGAAACACAGCACACTGAAGCTTGCGTGCTGTTGGAAGCCATCATGCAGTCTATCACTGCCACTAGTAACACGCCATTGAGTGTGATCCCACAACTACAACAGGATCCTCCAAGGATCATTGTCCAGCAGCAACCGTTGAAGGCACCAATCCCTTCCTTCGACGGAAAACCCGAAAACTGGCCACGCTTCAAGGCCATGTTTTTGGACATCATGAGGACGTCAGCCGATTCAGACGCTATAAAGCTCTATCATTTGGATAGGGCTCTGGTCGGCAGAGCTGCTGGAGTGATTGACACCCGAACGCTGAGCCAGAATAACTACGCGCACGCGTGGAAAATTCTGGAAGAACGCTTCGAAGATAAGCGTGTAATCGTAGACATCCACATCAATGGTCTGCTGGGATTACGGAAGATGAACTGAGAGAACGCCAAAGAGCTGAGATAGCTTGTCGACAAGGTCACCCAACACGTCGATGGGTTGAGCCTCATGAAAGAGGAGATGCTAGGATTTTCTGAACGTTTCGTCGTCAACCTACTGGCGGCTGCTCTCGACAAGGACACGCGACTTCAGTGGGAGGCTTCCATTCCCCACAAGCAGTTGCCAACATTCAATGACACTGTCGAGTTCTTGAGGAAACGTTGCGCAGTATTGGAACGATGGGAAGAATCGCTACATAAGCCAGCATCCACAGTGAAGACATCGTTGCCCGTAAGGAGCCAAGGACAACTACCGAAGAATGCAGCGAGCATCTACGCTGCCACCATTAGTGAGGAACGCACGTGTAAACTCTGCGGAACTGGAATTCATCCACTCTTCAAATGCGACGCCTTCCGGGAGATGACCATCACTCAACGCCAAGCCAAGGTAAGAAGTATCAAAGCTTGTTTCAATTGCCTTAGGGTGGGTCATCAGAGCAGTGCATGTTCCTCTCGATTTTTTTGTATAACATGTAAGACCAGGCATTATACTCTTAACCACGTCGATAACCTTGATCTTATTTAAAGTTCTAATTGTGTCATCCTCACCCCTCCAGTTATAAATTGCTCCGTGAATCGAACCCCTCGTCCAAATAACAGTTTGCTTATGACAGCACTCCGTGGCTGACAGTTCGATAGATTTGTTTCCTGCCGAGAATTTTTCGATTCTGGTTTTCAAGGTTCATCTACCATCCAAGTCGTTCGTTGATAAAATGAATTTGCAAACAACTTCAAACAAAACAGAAATTGTGGGAGCTAACGGCACGAAATCAATGTTGACAAGTAGTGTTAAATTGAAAATGTTTTCACGGTATGGCGATTATCAAGCTGAGATTGATTGCCTAGTTGCAGATGAGGTTACGGGTTCAACCCCATCTAGTTTCTTTGACACCAAATCCTGGAAGATTCCGGATTACATTTACTTGGCTGATCCTTCATTCAATAATCCAGGGTCTGTTGATTTGTTGATTGGAATAGGAGAGTTCTTCAAATTGATGTTGTCTGGACAAATGGATTTTTCTGATGAACGACCAACACTCCCGGAAACATGTTTAGGATGGGTTTGTCCTGTATCCATTAAAACAGCTAGTTCTTCGCTTGTACAATCGTATTGTGCATTCGTCTCAAACGATTGTGTAAAGAGGTCTGCTAGTCTAAAACAGCCTGGAAATTGTTGTCCCTCGTTTTCATTGAAACCAAAATCATCGAAACGTACGCAATCAAATCAGAAACAAATGGATGAGCGTCTTTCAGATCTTATTGAAAATCTTCAAGGCTCCAAAGTGTCGATTGACCCTTTCATACCTATTGGCCCTCAAAAATCAAGCCCAGACGGCTTTTCGCAAATTCCGTTGTACTGTTTCGGGAGTTCTTCGAAGAAGATGTCTGACTCAGATACACATTCTGTAGATAATCGCAAATCTTTCCGCCCGGGAGAGAATGTTCGCGCCCAAAGCGAACGTGATAGAATGTTTGTCCCAAGTTACCAATCCTAAAGTTAATCACCCCAAAATCCCACATCCCATCCTACTAACCCCGAGTCGACCGCGGGTGTTTCGGTCCCCTTCCTACTAACAACCATGGTGTCCGTGACCGGACAGTAGGTATGAGGGATCTCAAGCTAAAGCAATATTTCATATATGCAAGAATATTGCAAGTACACTAGCGCCGCCTATTTGTAAATTTCCTTATTATTTATTCCGTCACATGACAGTCTATTCCCACCAGACGAACTTTGTTACAGACGTCATCTTTACAAATTGCAAAATTGTGCGATAAGAATATTTACAATGAGGAAAATTCCATATATCGGAGTTACTTGAGTAGTCTAAAATAATGAATTCAAATATACCGCCACCTTACGACCAAGCGCTAAACTTATCAATGCCTCATGTCAAAGCACACGCCTTCCTGCATAATCTTATTGAAAAGATGTAGTTCAAAATTGGTAGGATTTTCAGATATAAGTAAAATAAGCATGAAAAATCACTGTTTTGTACCCTTTTTTACGAAAACACCTCCCCACGATGTACCCGCCCACTTATAGTTGATCTTTGGTAACGATCTGAAACATCTTTCGAAACAGCCCCAAAAATCAAAAATCGGCTAAACATTGAAAAAGTTATAGCAATTTCAATTTGGGGTCAATTTGACCCCAGAGCACAGACAACGTAAGTTTTTTGAAAAAAGTACACTACGCATATTTTCAAGAATTTTTAAGCGAATTTGCACCTAGGAGACAGATCTCGGCGAGTTTCACCAAACTACCAAAAATTAGGAGAATCGGTTGAAAACTAAAAAAATGGCAGCAACTCAAAGTGGCCTGGGGTCATATTGACCCCAGAGCACAGACAAAAGGTTAATAACGGCATGAAGGTTCCGCAGGGTTTCAAATCCTATTAACCCATCGAAAAATTCATGAAATTTAAATATGAAAAATACTTGTTTAGGGGTACTTGGGTTTTTACAAAGCTTTCGAATGCATTCCATTCAACGTATTCGTCGATCTGGAAAGATCGATTCCGATATTTGTGGTCTACCAAACTTGGCGTTAAGTAATTTTTTGTTGGCGCCAGTGTCTATTAGAAGGCGTACTTTCCCTAATCTTACCTCGATTTCGATAAATGACAAAAAATTATTAGTTATGTCTCTGGATTTGATTCTGATTCCATTGAAAAATTTGTATCCTGGTTGGTTGCATCTTGATCTGGTGATAATGGCGTAAAATTTTCCCGTGAGGTTTCTTCTGTTGGGTAATAGTTGCAATTCTGTTCATATTCATCTTGCTGAAAACTTTCAGAATGATCATGGTAATCAGGATAATTGTAATCTTCGTAATGTTGTTGCTCGTGTATGTTGGGTTTATACGCCGGCCTGTGTATGAACCCGGTATGAGATTTCGTTTCTTGTTTTATTGTCAATTGGTTTCATGGTTGAGCTGTGTGATTAAAACCAGTGGGGAACCTCTGAAACGGTTTTTGGTACGCATTTTGCTGGGGAATAAATTGTCGTTGAAATGGATTTTGTTGGGCGATGTATTGTCTCTGCTGAGGCATCATAGGAAAGAATGGTTTAGCATGCCCTGAATGTGTGAAACCGAACGGACGATTTGATTGTGGTGCATTCACCATCTGAGTCGGTTTGTTTTTCGAAGCATCAGGTTTAGGATTTCTAAAATTTCTTCTACGCATTGCAGCTTCGTGTTCTGAAGCAACTTGATACGCAGACGTAAGAGATTGTGGACGTGTGGCTCTTGTGAGGTCAGACGTCGATTCATGTAGGCCATCAACAAAGGCGTTAATCATAAGGGTCTCGTACGTACCCATTATGGCTTTCGTCTCGTTGGGTGCAGCATTGTTGATAATTATTTTGGCATTGATCTCTGCAAGCAGAGATCTGCAAGATTGGAAAAATTCCGTCACAGATTGGGAACCTTGTTTGAGGTTTGTCAATTTTGCGACGAGTGTAGACAAATCAGATTTGTCGCCAAAATATTGAATCAAAATATTTTTTATTGCATCCCATTCCAACGGGGTATGGCTAGCGGAGGGTATCATTGGCGTTTTCTAAAATTTTATCCCGAATAATTCCCATCCAAATAGGCAATACTCGAGCATGCTCAGTATTTGGAATACTTCGCTTTGCTTCCGTTAATTTTTCTTCCACGGACTCAATCCAACTTGGTAGATTGCGTGGATTTCCATTAAATTCTAGAACCATTCTGATAAGATCCGGAATTTCTAAATTCACATTGCTGGAAGCTGTTTGTAATACCACTTGTGTAGATAAGCCAGATTGCGATGAATCCCGCTCTTCTGCGGATGCTCGAAGAGCAGCTATTTGTTCACTTGCTACTTGCGCATTTTGACTTTGCAATTCAACAAGATTTGGTTTTGTAATGCGATTATGGACATACTTTTCGTTGAAGGCATTATCCAATCACACTAATCACTTAGACACTAATCAATGAAACACTATTCACTAAAACACGTCCTTCGCTTGATATTCCTTCAAGCTGCTGCTTCCGATGAAGTGAAAACACACAACACACAAATCACTAATATGCCCTTAATGATGGTTACAACTGAATTTTTACACCAGGCGCAAACACTAATCCGGCACGGCTGCGCCAATTAAATCCTAATTAAGGATAAGTGAGTTTTTAAAAAACGACGTTTATCGGCTGAAGACCGAACTAGAACTAACTTTTATTACTTTGATTGACATATACAGAGGCCTAGCTGTCCCTAATCATTTTTGCTAACCCAGCATTCCTACCCGTCGGCGACTCTGGCATGAAATATGACCTCGGTGTAAGTGCTGATTCTCCGTTCCACTTCGATGTTGCTGACTCTGCTGTAGCACTGACTTCTATCGGTTGTCCGGGTATTGCTGATTTGTCGTTTAAGTTCGATTGAGGAGTATCGTGTTTAACTTATATACTTCCTTAAAACTAATGGAATATAATACTTCAAAACAGGGAGATTTTGTGATACTTTACGAATTCCACATGTCGTATATCAGCGGCGCTAATATGAATGTCGGAAACAGTAAATTTTGCATGATAAAATTCTTCTCCTTTTGATTTCAAGTATAGTTTTGTCTTCAATCACCGGTTCTCCAATGTTTCAGATATGTAGGAGTAATGTCTTGTTGGTTATGCAGCAAGTTGATAGATTTAATTGTTGCCACGCAAGACCTTTTTGTTTCCAACTGATGGATGACCTGGAACAGTTACCGGATTTATGTGATGAACTTTGTAATATCTTAAAATCACTCTAATAAAAAAAAAAAAAAAACCGGATTTGCTGCCAAATTCTGCTACCATCCTACCGTGACGAAGGTGCTACATGATTAGGGTGACCATATGAAATTTTACCAAAGGAGGACAATTCACCTGAATTGAGCGAAAAAGGAGGACATTTGGTTAAAAAAGGAGGACATAAAAAATGTCGATTGATTTTTTGTTTTTAATATGATTAAGAATATTATATTTGATAGAATTTTGCACACTGAAGTGTATCGGAAAAAGTTTTAGTTAGTCGAGGCATCGAGTTATCAACATAACCGACTTCTTTATTAACTCCAGATGGAATTAAGGGTCGTACACTAATTACGTAAGCACTTAGGGGGTAGTCTGATATTTTCCCACGTTCCATATAAATAAAAAATATTTGTTTGGGCAAAATCTTCCATGGGGGGAGGGGATCGAAAAACCCAGAAAAAACGCTTACGTAATTAGTGTACGGCCCTAAGCCAGAACAAATATAAATTCCTTCTTTTGTCATATTGGTCTCTGGATAACGAAGGGGGGGACATAAAAAATAAATGGAGAAATTGATAAAATCAGTTTTCTTAAAGAATTTTCTTGTAAAGCTCAATATTTTTTTTTTAAATCCCCCTCACATAATAAAATAGAGCCACAAAAAATCAGGGGCGGTGACATAAGAAGAAAATAGTATTTGTTCCGGCCCTATAAACTATCAGCAACATCTTTTCAATGGAAAGATTTTAGCACAGACTGTCTGTGATTTTAGCTTCAACTAATTTTTAAAATCAGTAGTGAACAAATGTTGAATATTATTATGCTAATAAGCATCATTGTTACAACTCTGAATACTTTATTGTAATAGATAACTGACCGAACATTAGGTTCTATAATGACTGAATGCAAGATGCTTAGTTGTCCAGAATTTTTTTGCATGCCATTCAGAATCAAAATTTAAGGCATGTGAATTAGAATGATACCGTTAACTGTATGACCACAAAGTTCTCAATTGAACGAATTCTAAACTATTTAAATTGAGACTAAAGAAACTCAAAACTACACTGGATTTTGTTTTTACGCGATTTACATTTTCTTAATTTCCCACTCATCCTAAATGTTTAACGTATATTAATTATCATGTGATTTTTCTTTGATTTATTCTGGATTTTTGAAACATGTTGTGAACAGTTTGGTGGCAAATTGAAGTCACACCATCAAAAATACGAGCGAAAAAAATCGTGTAAAAACAAAATCCTGTGTATTCAGATTAGTTTTAGGTATTTCTATTCCATTCTAGGCATGGCAAGGCGGCTGCTCTTTGCCTCACATATTCAAGAAACAAACCGATGCGTTTATAAGACAATTTGATAGGTGTTAAATTGTACAAAATTTTGAGAAGCATTTGCAATATTTTTTCCTAATCCATTTCTCACAATTCCGATGCTTCCGATATGTTTGACACCTGTATCACTGTAACTCACGTATTTCATTTTCTATATTTACATAATTTTTAATCCAAAACTTTAGGAAAATACAGTATCTGCTTATCCGGACTTCACTCATCCGAAGACTCGTTAGTCCGGATCTCCCTAATTCGGATTTTCCGGATTAAAAGTATCAACACCCATTTAAATATGCCACCGACAAACCGATGGGCCTCTCTAATTCAAAAATTGGCAAAAAAATTACAATCGTTTTACTTCGAGTGTAGTAACTCGTTCTGTCATTACTGACATTAACGTTCATTTGATAGAAAAAGTCAAGAAAAAGAAAAAGCAAAATGCGCGCAATTCACCAGCTGGTCGACGTAAACATTATATGCACGTTTCAAACAATCTACACAGCGATGATGATAAAAATAACCAAGCAATAGAAAATCTTTTTTGATGCCTAAATCGACATTCAAGTTATTACGATCATTACATATATTTTTGAAAGTCGAATGTTTTTCTTTGGCTAACGAATCCTATCACAAAACTCTTGATATTTAAAATATCGAATATTTATTATGTGGAAGCCACCGCACATTTGTGAGAGCTTTTGTGTAAACCGTCGCACAGATGGAGCTAGGTAATGAAAGGAGAGTAATTGCCAAGAAATTTGAAGAACTGTAATGGGAAGGCACGTCGGTTTGTCGGTGATTATGCTATAAGTTTACAAATTTGTGCTGTGATTTTGTTTTGATTCATTTGTACGGATTTGCCAACCTCGATAGTCCGGCCATACATTTGTCGAACAGCGTAAACGTGTGCAATGTTTTGTTACAGAATGGACTTCTGTTGTATTATTGTTGGCAAACCAGAATTTCTTCACCAATAGTTATTAACGCACCTTTTTTTTCAAAATTTCCAAAAAGGAGGACATTTCAGCGCAAAAGGAGGACATCTGGTTTTTAATGAAAAAGGAGGACATGTCCTCCTTTAGGATACCATATGGTCACCCTATACATGATTCATTACGTGTGAAGGTATCCTTTAGATTTCTACGGACACAAGGACACAGGCATAGATGTTACAGTCTCTGTTACTGACAAAACTTCTTCTCTGAGGCACTCCAGCAAAGAATCATCCAATCATGCAAACATTTGATGAACCTGAATGCTGAATGCTTTTTCTTCTCAGCTTTCCTTTTTTTCGGCTCCAAAACAAGACACAAATTGAGCCTAAATTGCCTGTGTTTCGAATGTTATTGATATATGATAATGTGACCAGAAAGCGTCCTGCGAAACGCGGGACGCCTATCTGGATTGCGTCACTGGCTTGAAAATGGATCCTCCAAAAGTGCATTTCGCATAGATTATAGCCCAAAAAAAATGGAAAAATATTTGTAAGGTTGTATGAATTGTGATAAATTTGTAAAACGAAGACGTCTGGTCACATTAATATAGGAGCATGTTATTAATAATGGAACAGATACCCTATCCACCAAACTTGTAAATGCCTCTGATAGAAGCGGTTGGCTGGTGGAAATTCCGAAGTATATCCTGCGGGAGTTCCGAATAAAACATACACGATCATCGATGATTCTCCAAAAAATGAACATTAATCGCTAGAGCTGGTTGAGTGTGAGCAGTAAAATAAATGTCCTCATCGATGCCTCCATTTTACCAGTCTTGATTCGCTTTCATTGCACGAGACATGGGATGTACAGCAAAGACGGACGTTCATGATGCTCAAATGACCCGCGCATATATGTACCTTCTTCCATACGTTTCAAACTATTTTGAAGTTATTTTTGGGAATTATTATTAAAAAAAAATCAGGGGAAATTTTACACAATTTTTAATTTTTCACTTCGATTTAGGGTAAGACGGTATAATATGCCCCCCTAAGGCAATACCTCCATAACTTTTTACTTTTCAACGAAATTTATGCAAACTTTGTCTTATTTGGTAGTCTAGGAAGTCGCAAATGTATTGCCTGTGAGTAGTCATATAAAAATATTACAGATAACACGTAATAAAGCTTTTTTGAAAAGTTGTGAAAAAATGGATTTCAAAAAGTGCCTGGGCAATACGCTCCACCTTAGCCAAAGATGTTTCAAAACCCTCCATTAGTATTTTCTTCTTCTTCTTCTTCTTCTTCTTATTGGCATTACATCCCCACACTACTGGGACAGAGCCGCCTCGCAGCTTAGTGTTCATTAAGCACTTCCACAGTTATTAACTGCGAGGTTTCTAAGCCAGGTTACCATTTTTGCATTCGTATATCATGAGGCTAGCACGATGATACTTTTATGCCCAGGGAAGTCGAGACCGGCACCGGGAATCGAACCCAGCCACCCTCAGCATGGTCTTGCTTTGTAGCCGCGCGTCTTACCGCACGGCTAAGGAGGGCCACGCCCATTAGTATTTTATCAATCCCATAATGAAAAAGATTACAAATCCAATTAAAAAACCAACAGAAGTCCATTTGATCAGGTTTTAAATACATTTCAATAGTTTCCATATAATTTGGAAGCAACTGCTGCAAGCTTGCAAGCTCGCCGCGCTTGTGTCCAGTTGGTAAGGACATATCGTCCTGCGTCCAATACGCACCAGAGAAACATATTTTCGAAAACGGTACATTTTTGAAGATGGAAGAAATTTTATATCACATTCCACTGATAAACGTTATTGTGTTGCCCAACTGAGTGCTCCAGTGCAAGTTTTGCGGACAGTATGCTAGTGTCGCTCCAGAATGTTGAGCAAACAATCATTGAAAGTTACATCAAAACTATTTTGCTATTATTTTCAGGATGTAATACAAAATACTTCCATATTCACATAGTATGAATCATACTGTATGATGGTTCTACAAATATAAAAAGGTACCAATTAATTTTGACCCTTAGTTATAGTTTTTTAGAAATCAAAGTGGGGCGTTTTGGCCAGGTGGGGCGCATTATACTTTCTTACCCTACTTCCACTATACGATGACCTTTTGTATCGACAGGAAACGTATTTCGTTTTGTATTTGAAAGCTTCTACAGTGTTTTGCTATCGACAGAAAAGGTTTTCAAGTAGATAACGAAATACGTATCTGTCGGTACAAAAAACATAATTGTGGGAACAATGGAAGAAAATAATCTTATAACCTTTCAAATTGTTTTCACACTCGTTGCAACCCAGCGATAAATATTCAGTTGAACGCAGCTCCCTTCAAAAGAAATGCCATCAAGTAAAAACCAATTTCAAACTATTTACGGTCGTAAAATTTCTATCCAATTGAAAAGAACTTCTTGTCGAAATTTCTGGGATTTTGGGTGTAAATTCCTTATAATTTCCCGTGCAGGCTCTTAAAAAAAGTACTAGAAAATTTCACTTGGAAATTCCGAAAGAATTTTCGTAGCTCGCGTCCAAACGTGCACCTTCGAAATAAATATTTTTGTACGGGTGAAAGTTTAGTTCGCGTCCGAACGTGTTTCGTCCTGCACGCAGAGCGATAGCGCGACCTTCGAAATCAATATTTACTCAGCTTTGTACAAGTGATAGATTAGCGTCTAAAGAAATAAATATTTATTCTCCTTTGTGTGGGTGAGTGAAATAACAAGCGAAAGTTTAGTTCGCGTCCAAATGTGCTTCGTTTTGCACGCAGAACGATCGCCCGATCTTAGAAATAAATATTTGTTCTGCTTTGTGCGGGTGAGTAAATTAATTAGGAAGTAAAAATATAATAGTAGTGTTGAACTAGGAAGGTTTCACCTTCGGGAATAAATCTTGTTGCACCTGAATTGGTTATCAAGAGCGGCTTGTTTTTTTTAATGTTGATAGTTGTGTTCATCATTCACAACTTTCTGATTCTTCCCGCTTTTTTTTCTAATCTGTATGTTTTGATTTGAAATTCCAATTGTTCTAGACAATTTCCATCAGCAGACAACATCACCGGTAAGTAAATAAATGGGAGATTTTCCATAAGAAATAAGCGTTTCAGATGTGGCAGTTTGCTCACACAGGTTTCAAATTTCTTATTTTATAAATCTAACAGTCTTAAAGGTTAAAATTTCCAACATAGATCTGCTTCATCGGTTTACTGTTCTACAATGCTTGCAGTCTGACAGTGCCCTTTCCTAAGTTAATATGAAATGTTGCAACCACATGGCTCTTTAAGCCATACCCAGCCAAAACGTCGTCTCCTCTATTCGGAGATGCCTTTCTGTGCGTACCGAAGCGCATGTAATGCATTGCCTTGTTATCTTTATGAATATGAAATGTTTCTACAATTCATCGCATCCCGTGAGGCGAACGCTTGCTCAATTCATAACATGCTCGTTCACCCGTTCACTTTCCATTTAGGTTTTACTTCTGCACAGTCATCTATAAAATCCCCCCCAGACTCTAGGCACATGCGTTTTGCCATAGAGGTCGGTCACAGTTGGAAAGCATACTCGATTTTGGGCCTCAGACCGATGTATTTGCCGATGCCTACAGGAAGATTGCAATCCCCGCTCTCGTTAGACAACAAGTTCCGTCCTTGTTATTTCCCCGTAGGAGGGCTTCTTCCTGTGAAGAAGAACACTACTCGAACCGATTAACGACGGCGACGGGCAGAGCGAGCAGTAGAAAAGTGCGTTCAATTCTTTCCATTTCTAAGTTCACCACCTAGGAGACCTTGCCGCCCGGCAGACCGGCTGACTGGGGTTCGTTCCTGTTCGATGACAGTCGGCCGGGGTCAGGTGGTGGCTGCGGAAGAGGACTACGCCGAACGCCTACGGCCAATTGATATTTGGGTCATGATTACAGGTCCGATAATGGATGTATAATTTATGCATAAACTTTCTTTTCCCTTTCATGTCCACAACAAGGGTGGAAGATGCAGTTATGCGGCCGCTTCCTCCCCGACCCATTAGGATCTGTTTCTTTTCTTTTGAGCTATTTGGTTCAGTGGACTGCTGCTTCGGTGCGGTTTGTAGCGCAGAAAAGTGCGTAAAGATGACAATTGTAGGTCAACTCGATTAACAAGTCCAGATAGGAATGGTTTGTGCGGTCAGTTCTTTTTGTGGGCGATGCTATATTAAAGTGCTCCATGCATTATTCATTGGAGTAAAAGCTTGAATCTTCTTTAACGAGGGAGCCCTTTTGACAATGGGGATATCGCACCTGAGATAGCGTGTTTCAAAAATTAACAGTACACTGTGGAACGTGCAACAACTTTCATATAGTTTGATCAAATCAAGGTTTCGAATCACTCATTGATTGATTAATTATTTCTCTTATTAAGTTTTTCTGCAATATAAAGATTTTTGTAACTTTTGGCATTTTTCTTTAATGATCTGCGCCATATTCCAAACAATGCCTTTTTTGCAAAAAAAAACTTAAGCTCCAGGAAAGATCTGATAGTAAAATACTAATTATTTACATGTATCAGTAACGGAAAACAAACAGCCATAGGGAGGGAACCAGTTGCTCCGTAGTCGTAATAATTGACAACAATTTGCTCCGCGCCGGTGACCACCTGGAGTCTATTAGCAGTCCAAACAGCAATTACGATTCCATCGAGCCGTATCTAATCAATGCACTACCTCTTCGCTTAGGGCTTGAATTAACTTAATCGCCGAGCTGGGTGAATCACTGGCAACGTCGTCTTCCCCTTATTACGCGCTTACAGGTTTGTCACCCATCCGTGATGATCATCGATGGGTCAAGACAGCCGACCTGGCGCTGCCTGGCTGGCACTGCGTCAGGCGTCATCAACCATCGGCGCGGAATAAATAAATGATTTGATTATAGCGTTACGCTTCAATCAAAAGTTCTGCTCACCTCCGAGCGCACACGCACTTAATAATTGAACAAGTTCCGCGATAACCGTCTGATAAGGAAAATCGCATAGAAACTAGTTCCCAATTAGCACCGGGAGGGCAGTAAGTCAATTAGCAGCCAAGAGCTCGACCTGCAAAAAGGAGACATCGCGTCATTTATGAGCTATGAATATTCAACGCCGCGCTGCGCTGCCTAGTCCGATGGTTCGGCCGGATGATGAGATCGCACAAATCGTCATCGTGGTCTCCCGTGAGTGCGCTCGGTCTGATAAGAAATCCGGAATACAACTGCATTTCAAAAAGAACGAGGAAAGGATGTGGTCCGTTGCGGGGATCCAACTGTTGAACAGTCTGTATATGGCTGGACAAACTCGTGATTCCCATTCATTATAGTTGACAATATTTTTCTAAATAATAATTTATACATTAAACAAAGTAATTTAAGCGCAGAATAACACTCAACTATTAGTAGTTCAAATTAAACCGGCATGGCAGATCTCACATTATTTTGGTCAGATGATGAAAAATTAATGTAAGCCTTTTTTACCACTTTCCAATAAGTACTTTCCATAGTGCATGGACAGTAAGAATGTCGGGAGGGAAAATAAAAATCAAGAATCTTTTCGTGCAATTAATTTTTTTCCACACCAAAAGAAGAGGGTTGGCTTTTTGCAAAGACGGTGGTGGTGCTGTGCTGCGACAGGAAGCGTGTCCCGACGATGCTACCGCGGGTAATCATCACTTCGTTCTCGAGGGCTGTTATTTCGCTGCCTATCCTGTCGGTCTTATCGGGGCAGTTTAATTTTAATTGAAAGATTTTTACGTTTGATTAAGGCGCGAACGGCCCTGTGAAAGACAAGTGTACAGGTGCGTGCTTGAGCAGTGGGTAGAGAAAGGGATAGTGAGGGACATTGGTGCGGCCATGATAACAAGAACGATCATTACACGCTTGCCTGCGTGTTTCAGTTTGTTCGTGAGAGTGCGTTCTTGTCAGGCTGGGCGCAATCGCGGGCTAAGGCGGATCAAAGCCGAATTGGGAAACGGCTCTCGGTTAGTCCAGTGCTGCCAATTGAAATCCATCACTGTAACTCCCACTATGATTATGGTTCATAATATTATCCTTACCGCATCCCACCAAAAATATAAATCAATTGAGAATAATAAGGCCGATCTTGCTAAGGCGATTGAGGTACGATTTGCTGCTAATTTTTTTCACCTTTCTAAGAAAAGATCTGTGAAATATTTTCAAACCGGCAACCCTGATCGTGCCCAGTCGGTGAAGCTTCCATCCGACGCGAGTAATCAGAATCATCGGCTGGAAAAAGCTCGTATGCCCAAAGTGGTGGAAAAATATAATTAATGGTGCTGCAAATTTGATAATACATACCGGCGGATGCCTTTTGTTTACTTGTTTAATTTTTATACAAATAATCAGCATTATTTCTGATTCAGGCTGCATTAAAGTGCTTTTATAAGTCGGTTCCCTACGACATCCATCCGAATGCGTTCTCATTGGCTAGATGTGATCAACAGTAATTGTTACTTCTGCTCACAAGCATTTGCAGATTCATGGTTTCGGACCTTGAATGTCTCAGAGGCGAAGGACTTGAGCAGGGTCCAAACGCCAAGACATCAGGAACCGCCAGCCGCCGGTGAGATACGACGCGATGATAAATGTGGGTTTTGCATTACGAGATTAGATTAGAGGAACAGTGAGCGGTGCACAGATATCCGCAAAGTCAGCCGTTTTGCTTTTAAAATTTTCAGGATTTTTTTTCGCTCTGGCAAGGGCCAGCATTGGAAGTGGTGCAGCAGACGAATGCATCTTGCAAGTTGGCCAACCGTCTCGGACGATGACTAATGGCCGGTGTCATTTGCCAAGCCAGGTCGGCTAACTCACGAGACCGAGATGGTTTCAAGATTGCGCGTTTCTCGATTGACCAAATTATGGCCAGCCGGGAGGGAAAGAGAGAAATTGTTTCCAATTTTTTTCTCAACTACCAACTACCTGCCATCTGGTAGCTCGGTATGGACTGAAGAACTGGGCGACGACCGGGCGCGTTGTGAAACGGGAACTGCGACGAAGAGAAATCAATTTAAAACGCAACAATCCGGCGGTGAAAAAGCAGGCAATGCCGTTTTTAATGTATGTTAAATTCCAAATAAAACAACCTCCTTAACAGATAACTAAGCATCATGTGAAGGGTGGCTGCTGCGAAGCAGCAAGGAAAAATGGTTTGCGTGACACTGAGGGATATTTTCCTGTTCCTCCTGGCGCTTTCATCAAATGATATCACGGCATCTCCAAAAGACCTCGGCTAAGGCATCGTTGCGGAATGGCAAAAGATTTCAGTTAGTGGTGTTTCAAATTCTTGTCGTTTGAGCAACAACGAATAATGAAACATTCTCAAGTTATATGAAGTTGTATTAAGAAGTTAGAATATCTTCGAGATTGTTCTGCTTATTGAATGACATTACTTCCAGCCTCGCAGCTTAGGTAGCCAATGGTTCGATACCATTTGCCATGCAGTATCAAATATGATATCCCATTGATACTTAATGAATTTTGATGCAATCCCACATATGCACAGTTCTTATACAAAATTATAAAAAAAAAACTTGAATTGTGTTGTACTGTGACAGCCCTTGTCCAAACATGGAAAAAACCTCTCAGTCATTGAAATGATGAAATGGACCATAGGCGTTTTCAGGGAAGTTTCAATATACATTAATGCAGACATTTTTATCAATATTCACAATTTCCGATACGCCAAATCGGCAAAACAGCATTCTTGAAGTGTGATTTCTTCAGTGTAGTTGTTTGTTACTTATTTTTGATGATCCTTGTTAAAAATTTTTTTTTTTCAGAGCCTGCTGTGATGATTTATTTGTTTAATTCAGAAAAGATAGACCAAAAAAGAAAATTTTACCAGTAATTGTACTTTTTCAACACTTTAACTATTTATTATTATTCAAAATCAATGATAATGACAAAATACACGAATCACGGTGATCCAGTTAGAAAAAAATATAAAAAAGGCAATTCACTGTCTCGTACTTGACTCGACTTAATGAGGAGTGAGAAAAGAGATGCCTCACTTCTCATTCCTTATTTCACACTCCTCGTTGTGAAAAATTATGAGTGCGAAGTGAGAAGTGAGACGTCTCCCTACCCACTTCGCACTACTCACTTTTCACAGTGAGAAGTGAGAAATGAGGAGTTAGAAGTGAGATGTCTCACTACTCACTTCTCACTTTGCACTCATCATTTTTCACCTTTCAAGTGTCCTATTCAGACTAATGTCTTATTCAGCCGAATGTCCTATTCGGCCAAATGTTCTATTCGGCCAAATGTCCTACTCGGCCAAATGTCCTACTCGGCCAAATGTCCTACTCGGCCAAATGTCCTACTCGGCCAAATGTCCTACTCGGCCAAATGTCCTACTCGGCCAAATGTCCTACTCGGCCAAATGTCCTACTTGGCCAAATGTCCTACTCGGTCAAATGTCCTACTCGGCCAAATGTCCTACTCGGCCAAATGTCCTACTCGGCCAATTGTGCTATATGGCCAAGTGTCCTATTCGGCCAAATATCCTGTTGCAACGACCGCCGTTCTAGCAACCCGGCCAATGACGTGCGTTACCACGAGCCAATAGGTAGGATCAGTAAGCAATCGAAACTGTCTAGATGAGCAACGAATAGTTGTATGAGTAATTGTTATTAACTCGGCAGTCGGCATTGAGAGGACTTGTTATGACAAAGCTGATTTGCAGAAAGTTACGAGATAATTGGATTCACGAAAATAGTTTAATTTTTTATAAAATTTTTAATTTGTAATATTATTACCACATAAGTTGAGAATGCACCCTAAATTTGTAATTTACGATAATAAATGTGAACTGTTTTCATAACATAGGTACCCTTAATATTTCGGATTCACTGCATGCAACAACTTAGATTGTGCTAAACTCTAAACTTGGTATAGGTAAGAGTTTGGGCAAGAGAGTTCGTGGGGCAGTACCAGGCGGGATTTATGGGTGAACGCTCTACCACAGACCAGGTGTTCGCCATACGTCAGGTATTGCAGAAATGCCGCGAATACAACGTGCCCACATATCATCTATTTATCGACTTCAAAACCGCATATGATACAATCGATCTGGACCAGCTATGGCAGCTAATGTACGAAAACGGATTTCCGAATAAACTGATACGGTTGATCAAGGCGACGATGGATCGGGTGATGTGCGTAGTTCGAGTTTCAGGGGCATTCTCGAGTCCCTTCGAAACGCGTAGAGGGTTACGGCAAGGTGATGGTCTCTCGTGTCTGCTATTCAACATCGCTTTGGAGGGAGTAATACGAAGGGCAGGGATTGACACGAGTGGTACGATTTTCACGAAGTCCGTCCAGTTATTTGGTTTCGCCGACGACATTGATATTATGGCACGTAACTTTGAGAGGATGGAGGAAGCCTACATCAGACTGAAAAGCGAAGCTAAATGGATTGGACTAGTCATCAACACGTCGAAGACGAAGTACATGATAGGAAGAGGCTCAAGAGAGATCAATGTAAGCCACCCACCACGAGTTTCTATCGGTGGTGACGAAATCGAGGTGGTTGAAGAACTCGTGTACTTGGGCTCACTGGTGACCGCCGATAACGATACCAGCAGAGAAATTCGGAGACGCATAGTGGCTGGAAATCGTACGTACTTTGGACTTCGTAAGACGCTCCGATCGAATAGAGTTCGCCGCCGTACCAAACTGACTATCTACAAAACGCTTATAAGACCGGGAGTTCTCTACGGACACGAGACCTGGACGATGCTCGTGGAAGACCAACGCGCACTTGGAGTTTTTGAAAGGAAAGTGTTGCGTACCATCTATGGTGGGGTGCAGATGGCGGACGGTACGTGGAGGAGGCGAATGAACCACGAGTTGCATCAGCTGTTGGGAGAACCATCCACATCGTTCACACCGCGAAAATCGGACGACTGCGGTGGGCCGGGCACGTAGCCAGAATGTCGGACAGTAATCCGGTGAAAATGGTTCTCGGCAACGATCCGACGGGAACAATAAGGCGAGGTGCACAGCGGGCAAGGTGGATCGATCAGGTGGAGGACGATTTGCGGACCCTCCGCAGACTGCGTGGTTGGCGAAGTGCAGCCATAGACCGAGCTGAATGGAGAAGAATTTTATGTGCAGCACAGGCCACCCCGGCCTTAGTCTGATAATAAATAAATAAATAAGAGTTCGGGAAGTGACCAAGCTACAATTGAATTAAATTTGAATAAAATCTCAACGGCCCTACAAAACCCTTGTTAAACGGTAACTAGGCAATCATTGGATGACTTGGTGGCGTGTGACATATGCGACAAATGGTGGCATTTTGCTTGTGCAGGCGTCAGTGAGTCCATCTCTAATCGAGACTGGGTGTGTCCGAGGTGCCGTCCACCATCCATCGCAGCTTCACTTAAGTCTACAACCTCAAGCCGAAAAGCAGATTTGCAGCGCAAACGTTTGGCTGAGCAACAAGAGCTTGAGCAGCGGCAGCTGGAATTGGAACTCAAACAACTAGAACTGCATGAGAAACACTCGCAAGAAAAATTCGGTTTAGAGGAATCACTTGCGGATGAAGATGATCGTATTGTTAGAAGTCGAGTTAATGATATTGAGGCTCGTGGGAAGCAAATCGAGGCATGGTTAGAAAAACAGTCCTTCACCACACCAGCACCAGCGTTAAGGCTTACAGAGGCCAGCAACCAGGCGGTACATCTTCACAGCACTTGCTGGCCACCAACGTACATGTGAACGATGACAGCATGTCGCCAGCACCAAATTTAAATTTTAAATCGCTGCAAACGCAAATAGAGAAGTGCGAGAAGCAAGGGCAGCCTATGTCAACGGAACAAATGTTATCCCTGGAAGCTCAATTGCGCAAATGTCGAATGCAGATGTTGCAAAAGGAAACAGTCAACGACGATCATGTCAGACTTTCTTCTCAAGCTTGCGAGGAAACGATACCGAGAGTTGTTATCATCGATCGCGATGCTACGGAACCGCAGTAAACACGCTCACCAGGGAACCAGACGAGATTGCCAAGTGATATTGGTGAAAGACTTCGCCGTTCTACTGGATTTGTGCACGAAGATGCCAGCAGAGGAAGAATCCATGCTGGTCCACGAATCCGATTCGCATCAAAGCTAAATGTTGCAGCGTCACCGTCAATCGAATCAACATCAAAAGAGCAGCCGCGACACAAATTCGCGCACTCACCTTTCCCAATACACAGTGAATGTCAACAGACAAATGGAAACTTCCACTTCGCTGCCCGATCGCTCGGTCCAGCAGCTATCCGATTGGAACCCAATGCCGGAACACGAACTTCAACCCCGAGCCTATATTCCGCGGAAATGACGTGAGGCACTATGACAGTATTTTGAGAACACCTGCGTTCTATTCAATGAGCGGACCCCAACCTGTTAACTCGAGTACTCGAGCAGGATAGAGAACCATTGAATTCGGAGAAAGCGTTCTTGGGAACCCAACGAGTACAGCTCATAATTTCGATTCTCGACGGCCATCTCCGGAGCATTTGGCAGCTAGGCAAGTCATGCCTTGAGATCTACCGGACTACTCCGGGGATGCAGAAAAGTGGCCGATCTTCTACAGCACATTAAATAACTCCACAGCGGCATGCGGATTCAACAACGTGGAAAACCTTGCACGTTTACAGCGTTGTCTGAAAGAAAACGCGTTGAGGTCAGTTCGATACTATCTGCTATCACCAGAGTCGGTTCCAAACGTAATCAAGACTTCTAGAATCAACAAGTTGATCCAAAACGTACGCGATACTCCGGCGCATTGATCGATTTTGAGATTTCGATAAGAAACCTGACACAGCATCTCATCGCATCAGGCCACCAAGCACACCTCTCAAACCCGGCGCCGCATCAGAAATTGGTGGAAAAGCTGCCGGTCAACGTGAAGCTACAATGGGCGCAACATTTGATGTTCCAACCTGATGCAAGTTTTCGCAACTTTAGTGAATTCATGGGCATAGTTGTAGATTCGGTTAGCAAAGTCGTAGTTTATACATCTGGCCAATACGCTAGAAGCTAGAAATTTCGCAACAAAGATAGAAGCTACGTCCATACGCACTTGGAAAACATATCAATTACAAATCCAGCGAAGGAGAAGACGGAAGACGAAACGCTCTGTTTGTTTTGCGGAAAAGCTGGCCATCGTTTGAAGAACTGCACGAGATTTCAGCAACTCTCGATTGACGACCGTTGGAAAAACGTCCAAACGTTAAAAGTATCAACCCTCATGGTCGCCGCACTTGTTGAGTCTCAAGCCAATGCGGAGTCAATGGTTGCGAATATCAGCATCACAAGTTGCTCCATAGTAAACCTGAAGTAGCGGTCAAGCCGACCGTGTCGTCAACGGAACATCACGTGCCACTGCGAACAGTCAATTTTTTTCTGAATTTTTCCCGTAACGATTTATGGAAAATCCAAGGCTATCACTGTATTTGCCTTTTTAGATGAAGGTTCTTCTTCGACATTGATCGAGCAAAGTCTGGTTCGTAAGCAGGAAGTAGAAGGACCCATCGTTCCTCTGTGCCTGAGGTTGACCACTAACATGTCTTTTTTTTTTTTTTTTTTTTACAAGGAGAATGCATTTACACACTAACCCAGTACACGTGCATTGTAGTTGCCAAACTACCACACGGAAGTGTACTGGAGTGTCGGACTCGACCATACCGGTAATACCGACTAAACTCCCTTGGCTCCACCATCGTTTCCCCAGGAACTACCTCGCAGTACTACTTCTGGGGGACGGCAGTACTAAGCGTACTCACTCATTATCGCTCACACAGGCACTCGTCCCACGCGAGACTGACTTGGGTGCTCGCACCCCATTCACTCCATTTGAGTCTTACTTGGATGCTCTCCCGGACGCTCCGCTGCCATGCCTCGAGGTGTCAATAGCGGTAACTGCCTGGGCCTACAGATATTGCGCTACGACACTCTGCCTCAGCACGAGCAGATCAATCACACCACTGCCGAAGCAGACCATACGCTACCCTGCCGAAGCAGGGACACTCCCCATGCACCACATGTGCACAACTGTAGGTGTGTGGGTACAACCCACTGCTACCCTGCCGCCGAAGCAGCTTCTCCAAAGACCATTCGCTCCATGTGACCCTTTTTCAGGTGCTCACTCTAACACTCCACTGCAATGCCTCGAGGTGTCGATGGGATACCTCGACTCCTGCCTCAGCATGTGCAGTCCATACTCAGACTTCTGCTGCGCTTTGAGGTGACAATAGCGGCGGCGACTCGCTATGACACTCCTGCCTCAGCACAACCAGATCACTCACTCCCTGCCGAAGCAGCTCACGCGCTACCCTACCGAAGTAGGTACACTCCACAACTTATTCTAACACTCCACTGCCATGCCTCGAGGTGTCGATAGCGGTATGTGGGGACTAATCAACGATACTACGCTACGACACTCTTACCTTAGCATGTGCAGTCCATACTCAGACTTCTGCTGCGCTTCGAGGTGGCCATAGCGGCGGCGACTCGCTATGACACTCCTGCCTCAGCACAAACAGATCACTCACTCCCTGCCGAAGCAGCTCACGCACTACCCTACCGAAGTAGGGACACTCCACATGCCAGTTGGCATTCCCTCCCTGGGCTTGTGCTTTTGAAGCGGCACACAGTCGCTTTGATAGAGTCCGCTTACGGGCACTTGTGGTTTTGGGAGGGATTTTAGCAGAGCCCACTGCTAAATCCCACCACGCCCTAGGCAGTTCTCCTGACTCGCAGACAGCTGGGGAGGGTCGTCAAGCCCTTGGACATCATGCTGTTCCTGCTGTCCCTGCTGCCCCCACCGCTAACATGTCTAGAACGGATGATGAGTCACAGCTCGTCGCACTAGGAGTATCCGAAATTGATCCGAATAAGCGGTTCCAGCTAGCGAACGGTCACTTTTTCGGCCAAGTCACTAAAAAGTCTCTTTTTCGACCTCAAGTCACTAAAGTCACTTTTTCTCGCCAAAAGTCACTATTTTCAACTATATTGAAACTAATAACTAAGATTTTTAAACTTAGCTTTATGTATCCGTCAGATGATGCTTTGTTCATGGCGGAAATGAAATTATGGTCCCGCTATTTAGATTCTTCACAGAGAGAAATCTCATCTCACCCCTTATCAAATCTTTCCTTGAGAAAACTGAACTGTTAATTGGCCATGCATCGGAGCCCTAGCCATATCCTTGTCTTGCTTCTAGAATATCACCAGTAAAGCTACACACCCGGGATTTAGCTCTGTCTACAAGACCAATTCAATCTAGGGAAGTTGTTCAGTAACAAGAATTTCCGTGTGTTCCTCGAACTACCATTGTTTACCAGTTCATGAAGAGTTAGTACATCCATAGAACCCTAACTCGAACTTTTTCCAGCAGTTTGTTCAGCCTAGGTCGATGGGTCCTGGTTTTATAACTAATTGCTAGAAAATCTGTTTTTGCTGCATACAATTTATCCTCAAACGAGAGGAATTTGAGTCTTAGGGTAAAGTTATTTTTTTTATTCAAAACTGCAATTGGTAGAGAGGACTAAATACGATAAATCCTTGAAATACCACAACTTATTGCTCTAGTTTGAAAAATGGTTTAAGCTTAGGGTTCGGTTTGGTAGATCTTACACCGTAAATAAAACAATACGTAAAATGATCTACCAGCTTTACGGGGAAGCCACCCATTCACTAGTTGCTCTTATTGGCATTTCGTCAGTAGCTAATTAAAGGTATTCTACGTCACAAATTTTATAATTGGTATACAGTCATGCAAGCAGGATAAAAATTCAAACTTTAAAGTAAGGGAAGGTGGAGAGACTTGTCCCCTGGGAGAGTTGATACTTCCTAGTTTTACCGAAAACTAAAGTAGTATTGTTATAGCGTATTAAGATCCACTAGAATATAGAGTCTAGACAAATGATCATTATGTGGCGAGCTATTTTTTTATTGACAACCTTATTTACTCTATTATTTACTGTGTTTTGTCCCTCCTAAAGATGTTTTTTAGTGGCCACGTAAAATTTGAACAACTTCTTCCAATAATGACCAAATGCTACCATTTTTTTCACAGCACAATGCCAAAAATATGCTAAATGATCTTCACTGATAGAAATGCCAACATTTCCAATTTCAGGAAATTCGGATGTTGAGTTGTTGTCTCAATATGAGGAGACTTGATCCCGTCATCCATATAAAAAAAATCTCAAGCGGCTATTTTTTTTGTAGATTTGACAGATGTAATGAAGAATTTGCTCTAAAAAAAAAAAAATTAGTGAGTATAGAAAGAAGATCAAGAACCCCCAATTTTAAAAATTGAATGCGCTGTTGAATTCAATCTTTCATGAATGCGCACAGCAAGTCCGGCATTATAACCAACTCACTCCCATGCTTGGTGTACAAGCTTCACAACGTTTTTTATTATTATTATTATTTTTGTTTATTATAGAGACAGCGACAGATGTTTTATTTGTTTTCTACCAAAACAATCCGTACTGTTGTTCCTTTCTGCATTAAAGATTCCAAATACTTCCGTGGAAAGATATTTTAGTTACCAGATAAAGATTGTCGCTTCGGTTCCCCTCGCTTCGGTTCTGCTGTCCGAAACATGGAGGGTACCTAACTTTCAAATCGTATGTATTTTTCCTTCATTGACATTTAGATCTCATATCCTTGCCAGCAAAAGATGTTCCGGACAACGACGACAGCGACAATCTTTATCTAGTAACCCAAAACCTCCCGTGGCACCTATGAGAGGTCGTAGAGTTCTCTGCATTTTTCTTAAGTAGGTGTCCAACTAATCCAGTGATCGTTATTTTAACCAGGCATTGCAATATCATCTGAGCACAGGATATCATCTTTGCCTGTGCAAAGATATTATCCCTAATCAAAGAGCACTCTGGAAATGATGATGATCCTGATTTGACCAACGCGGTTCGAAATTTGTTCACGTTGCGAGGGTGTTGCTACAATAAAAGCAGTAGAAAAACCTTTCTCCATGGCGAACATTGCACTTTGTTTGCTGAGCAGATAGATAACTATAGCATATCATCAGTATCTTTGCTCAGAAGATCGAATGATGAGATAAATTGCAATGCCTGATTTTAACTCATTCTCTTTCTCGCAGATTTTTTCCGAGAAATCATTTTCGGGGAAGAAAAACAGGTCTTATAAGTAATAACCATGTTTCGCCCACTTCCAGTTACGTTAAAAATTTGATTTGCAATAGAGGGCAATACAATTTTACTTAGTCACTGAGTAGATAAAAGTTAGCGAGTACGATTTTGATTCTCTTCTAAGTTCGTTCTAAGAGAAAAGAGTGGCAGGTGAAAGATGTTTTCCGTCACAAATTTGAAAAAAGATTCTTCTTCGATCCAAAACGCTTGACTTCGTCTCATCGAACTTGCAACTGAAACTGAAAGTCACTATTTGGTCACTTTTCTGTAACTGAAAGTCACTATTTGGTCCCTTTTTCGTCATCTTTGGTCACAACAATCACTATTTTAAGCGGCATTGGTCGCTACCAGCCCTACAAGAGGGAATCAGCAACGGTTTGCGGAGATGGACAGTGACGTCAGGGTCGAAACGGTGGCTAGCTTCGATGTTGTAGTAGATGTTGGTGTTTCTACCGCAGCTATTGCTTTAGGTAGCAATCCTCTCTCTGGTAGTACATCTGGAGGGGCACTCTGGATTCTCCCAGCGATGGACTTTATAGTGGCCCGAATCTCCTCTTGATTAACTTGGACCGAGGGGAACAGCGTATGCTCGATTCGGTTGACGACAATTTCTCATGAAACGGTCGAAAATGCAGGGGATCTAGACAAAGATCCCAATGGGTCCTGCACGTGGAATCAGGAAAAGGGCAGGATTTTAGGCCTTTGCTACCAAGTCATCCAGTATTAGTTCATACCTGATTCTGCTGTTGGATACCTCTTAGGTATGGTATTTTCCAAACACAATGGCCTATTACAATCAAGCTTCGGCCTTTAACTTTAACTTATTTCACTTGCACTGATCTGAATCGATTGGCGGTTCGTTTGGAAAAGATCTTTAAAATGGTTCCGAACTAGTAGCAGACCTCTCTTATTCCTCGTATCCCAACTTTCCCTTCCAATCTCCTTATCAATCCAAAATTTCCCGTTTTCTTCCCTTATTTGACCCCGGTTATAGTGTAGCTTAATGTATGTCGGGTGGGTGTCTATACAATAATTTTGTGTTTGATTTGACCGTTTATTCTTAACTCTAGATATATAATTTTATTACAGCTTTTCATTAATTTTGGGCGTTATTTATATTTGGCATTCTGATTTTTCTTTTAGTGTATTATACTATTATACTATTTAGTCTACAAATGTTTAATTTCAACTTGATTCCTATTAGAAGCCAATATTATAGGTTAACAGAATCGATTTGACATGAACAGCAGTATAGTGCAACTCTGCTGTTTCACTGTATGGAGCACTCGCCTGCTGTGCTCAATTCTCTACCAGCTAGAGCCTTCTCCATAGGGTGAAGAACCTAAACGGTAACAAAGCCAAATGACCCTTTCGGCCAAATGACCATTCCGGCCAAACGACCCTTTCGGCTAAATGACCCTTTAGGCCGAATGACCCATTTGGCCAAATAACCCATTCGACCAAACGACCCTTTCGGCCAAATGACCATTTCGGTCAAATGACCCTTTCGGCCGAATTACCCATTCGGCCAAATGACCCATTCGGCCAAACAACCCCTTCGGCCAAATGACCCGTTCGGCCGAATGACCCTTTCTGCAAAACGACCCTTTCGTCCAAATGACCCTTTCGGCAAAATTACCCTTTCGGCCAAACAACCCTTTCGGCCAAACAACCCTTTCAGCCGAATGACTTTCGGCCAGATGGGTTTCGGCCTAATGTAGCATTCGGCCAAATGGCTCTCGGCCGAATGGGTTTCGGCCAAATGACCCTTCCCTATCAAATACGTCTGTCTGTGTTACTGCTTCTTCTTATGTTTTCATTGATTTTCACCCATATATAAATTGGACAGATGAAATAACATGAAGGACATATTTATCAAGCAATAATGGATTAATGTAAAAGCAAAATCTGTTGCTATGAATTGAATAGATAGCGCCATCGTATGCCAGTTCCTTCAAAACATCTCGCATGTTAACCTAAATAAACAGTGGCGGCTTTGTTTTGATGCGGTGAGTGCAAAATGAGTTACCTAAAATAATCCATTATTGACGAAAGGTTATTCCATCACAATTTATTCTTGTTATATGCTGTCATAAATCACAATCATTTATGCTACGTTTTGACAGGGCAAGTCAACTGAACAACTCAGTTGAATTCAATTGACTTGCCAAAAGTTGAACTTGTTCAACTTTCTTTCCGTTCAAGTGACTTGAATAAAGGCGTTGAGTCGTTCAATTTAAGCGACTTGTTCAAGATAAGACAACAAAAGTTGGATTTGTTTTCAAATTTGTTAGAACAAAGCCTACTATTTTATCAGTTTTTCTTAAACAGGAGACAATTTTAAGCTAATTTCTGAAAGAAAATCAAAATCGTCAAAAACTTACATGGGACTCTTATGCGAATCCTGGCAGTATTATAGTCACCTTTACAACCTCGTGCTTCTTGAGTCTCACTGAGTACTTATTAGTACGGCAAAATTAGCTTATGTCTGTATAGAAGTAGTGTTTCAACTTGCCCCGATACGCGGGGCAAGTTGAAACGATGCATATAAAAAATAATTCAAATATACAATATAGGGTTACTGCTCCTGGACTTCATCTTATAGCTCCGATATTGGTCTCACAAAAAACAAAGCAATGAAAAGGTATCTGGTTAGTTTATTATTTTTGTGATTTTTTTCAGCAGTGAGCACGCATGTTAGCAAAAAGAAGCGATGAAATTGGTGCAGTATTTCTTTGTTTCGCGATGAGATTAATACATGTTCAGTGAGACGGAAAACGGAACAGTTCCCCTATTTATAAAAAAAAGTTTTTTAAGGTTGCTTATTTTTCATGTATAATCTTTGGCCCGAACTAGCAAACACTTTTGTTTCCGATATTTTATCAAAATTTAACACTCAATCATGCAGCAATATAACGATGTGGTATGCTTGAAATATCTGCTTGATTATATGGACTCGAAAAGAATTTATTTGCAGTAACAAATCAAATATAAAAATTTTCGCATTAACGATTGCTTTCTTTCTCACTCGCGTAGAAGAACACTAGTTATTTTGAACCGTTCACGAGCGGGCTGCCCACCTTTAGAAGAATCTGCTCTTCAGTGCTCTTTTTCGCCGTTGGAACTGGTGAACAAAACGTAACTTGAGTTAGCGCTTCAGCTATCGCAATCAGCTGAAAAATACTTGTTCGATTTGGATTAGTCTTCTGATGACGTTTCAACGAAACTGTTCCAAAATATCCAAGGAACCACAATACAAGAGCAGAATTTGAGCTGGCATTCAAGGACTGGAATCGGACGAGTGAGATGAGTGCGATGTGTGTTTTCAAATAGGTGTGTAGGTGGGCAACTTGGAATGAGGTGAGTTGTCGATAGCGAATGCTCAGCAGGGAGTCGAAGGGAAGCTCTGCAGAAAATTGATTACTAATCACAGTGATCGTATGAGGAATTTTAGGCGTGATCGGTATGGTCAAAAGCGTTTACTAAAAATATGACAAGCTTTGGCGAAGGATAGAGTGCTTTTAAGAGATAGAATGCTTAAGCCTTTGAATTTGAAATCCTTCGAGAAACCGCTGAGATATCAACGTCCAAAGTCTATCATATTTTCATGACGTTTTTAATCGCAAAGTGTACCGTACCCCGGTACAAAAAACACATATGTAGTCCCATGTCAAAATATGACTACCGTCGGCTGGTAGAAAATTTATGATTTTGATTCTGATTTTTATCTGCAAGCATGCAAGAACACAAAGCGCGTAGTTTCGAACTCGGTATTTCACGACGCTCATCTGAGCAAATGAGGATGAAGAGGATTTTTTCGTACAGCATATGCGAAATTGATAATTATAAAGAAACCAGTGTATCACCCGAAAAGCAACCGATAGTCAATCCTTTCCACAAATTGGTCAACAACATTAGGAAAGTTATTTTTAGACAACAGTAGCAATGCCCCTGCTAACCTGTTAACCTAGTGTTTTATTCCCCACAAATGAATGGAATCCCCAACTGCCTTGGCATCGCCTTTTTGTGACGGTGACGAGATAGTGGCTCCAACTACTATCAATCATTACGAGCACGTTTTTCTCCAATGGCACATATTGGAAGCCAGCGGTTGGTCGTGGTCAACGACTAGTATTTCTGCCGTAATCTGGCAAAGTGACGTATACGCCATTTTCCAAAAGTGGTGTTAACGAGTAGTATTCATCGCACTCTTCAACAGAAAAATGGAAAACATGTATGTTGTAAAATGGCGTATACGTCACTTTTTCAGATTACGGTAGTAATGGCCACCTCCATCTGTAGAGTTGGCGTGATGAAGCAGAATTCTCAATGAATATCGTGTATGTTTCAGTTCCGACTATTAACAGACCGACTGGTCACTAATCTTGAACAGAGAGCAGCTTGATGTGCATTGATCGAATTGATTCATTAAATCAATCATTTTATTTACGTCAATCCATGAAGAAGTGTGTGCATTTCTATCCATTTCACAGTCCAATGCTGATCTAGCAGCTACCGATGGCTTGCTAAAGTATTAACAGTAAAAAATCTATTGTTATAATAAAATAAAATTATTGAACATTTGTTAAATTCGAACAATATACAAAAAATGAACATTGATATTGGCTTTATTATAGAGATGTCGCAAATTAATCTATTACTTTGATTATTCGATGCATCGTTGTGTCCTAACGAATCATCGATTCTAAAATCGACAAGAATTGAGAGAATTAATCGATTACTGGGCAAAAAAGTATTATCGCCTCATGATATACACTTGAAAAACTGGTAACATGACAAGCTCGCAGTTAATAACTGTGAAAGTGTTGAATAAACTGCGAGGCGGAAATTTCCCAGTGGGAGATGTAATGCCAATGGGAAAAGAAGAAAAAATCAATAATTCCGCTACACATGGCCAATTTTCAATAGGAAACAATGGCCGAATTCAACTTGTTGCGGTCAAATTAGTTGAGGATAAGTCCCTAAAAAGTAAGCTGACGCCCATACGCACACGCACATACACACACACACATACAAACACACAAACACAGACAGACATAACCACAGTTCGTCGAGCTGAGTCAGTTGGCATTTAACACTGTGAAAAGTTTGTTTTTGATGTAAATTTTATGTACATTTAGTGTACCGTCATCGGGAATAACAATGGGTGAGAATGGGTCATCACTCTCAGTTTAAGTTTTCTTACCCTCGGCTACAATAAATCAATTCTACAAGCATTCTAAGTAGTTGATACAGTGACCCATTCTCAATCCTTATGCGACCCGAACGTAGCCCTTTCACGATTTCAAACGGATTTCTTCCGCAATTGCATAAATAATCTTTCTGCAATTCCTGATCATAATACCTGGTTTACAGTTGTCATTTGAGTGATAAAACGGCCTACTTTTCCATACCAACAGAATGGGTGCTTTAATGACCATTATGCAACTCAAATGGGTTGCATAATATTCATTATAGCACTCATTTGGGTGCTATAATAAAAAACCTACATTGGGACAGTAGTTACATGACTTCATTTAGCTGAATTAGTTTGGGTGAGTGTTTAAATAGTGTACTCTAAGCGTCTTGTAATAAATGAAATGGTTTGTTGGACATAACATCACAATTTTCCAAAGGCAATTGCATCCATCGCTTCATAGCTTTTCAAGCTATGCAATTTGGCACGATAAGATGGAATCTTATTGTTCTCTGCCGCAACATAATTTATTGGCATGAATGATCATGAGGAGTAAATTCGATTGTACAATTTTGGTATAGATTTATCATATTAAAACCCATTTTTCATCATTGCAAAAATTGCGTGTGCAACTCGTTTGCAAAACTCGATTTATTCAGCACTCGTAGTATTTATCAAACTCGACAAGCCTCGTTGGATAAACGTACAACTCGTGCTGAAGAAACTTTGCAACTAGTTGCACAAACTACTATTTAACAATTGCTAAAACTTTTCGTATTATATCTTAAAATAATTAAAAAATAAATGGAATGTAAAATGCTTAAATTATTTTTTTGCTTGTTTTTTTCTATGAAAAATAAAATGAAGCTATAACTCTTAACTCCACTATGTGTGAAACTTTCGGGTTCCATTGAACCAATCAAGTATATTTAATTTCGCCAACAATCGACAGCCGGCAGTTGGATCAAATCACCAGATGACGCTTTAATGCACTGGAATCAATAACACACTCATCCTCCTCAGCAGTCAGTGGTGGTCTACTTCCAGCCGACAAACTAGGCCCCCGGGAACAGACGGACTCGGTAAACGAAAAGACCAAAGCACAATCTTCCTTTCAACAACAACCATTCCAGAGCCGACAGATTATCTCTTCGCTAGAACCGGAGGAAGAAGGCACATCGTCCATCGAACCATTCTCCCATTGCGGACGACGACGACGACGACTGCTGACCACTTCTTGAACCGACCATGGCTTCTGGTCATCCAACCTACATATCTCTTCCCAGAGGATGGAACCGAAGATTATGTACTCTTGAAAGGCGCTCAATCTCGTTCGTTGGGTTGTGTGGTGGGGGTCACCACGCCGCCGCTCGTCTGGATCGATATGACCACAAGCCGATGCGTGATTTTAGTATGATGCACTGATGAGGCCGAAGAACGACTGGGAACGACTATCGGCGATTAATTTCACACAGATAAACATGGAAACACTGTAACGAAGCGTTCTCATATTGCTTCTCGTTGATTATTTGCGGCTTTGATTTGGTGTTTGCTGCAATCGGTTTCCGTTTATTTGGTTGTGTTTTCTGGAATCGGTCGTTGTTTGGATCTTTGAATAAGATGGATATGGTTGCACAAACGAGTGGCATTGATGAAATGAGTTAAAGATAATATTGCGATGGAATAATTACTGCACACCGTGTATGGATTTGAATTAAGGATAATTTTCCAATCGCTACTGCCGTATTCAGTGGGATGGTTTCACAGGAGTGACAGATAACCTCCAAAGTGTATACCTCATATTGAAGCGACATTAGAATTTATTCATCGTGAACAATTAATGGAAATCTGTAAAACGTTGAAAAAAATTCATCAGCCTCACTTAAAAATATTCCCAAACATCTGCATAACACGCAAACTAAACATTGTTTATACATTGTTTAGCTCCTACAAATTAAGCAGTAAGCTAATATCTAGTTCAACTAAGAAACGAAATCCAGTACTTCACTGGTACTGTACTTTCGCATGAATGAAGAGTTTAATGTTAAATATTTAAATATTATAGAATATGAAAGGGAAGGTTAGATTAAACTTGAACTAGCTCAATAATGTTCTATAAATAATTTTAATTTGTGTGTTGGACCATTTTGACCTACAGGTGTTCGCAAAACCCTTCTCCCTTATCCACTTTACCAAATTCAAATCTCGTTCAGGATACTATATTGTTAGGATGTTTCCAAATATAAACATTTGACAGCAAGTTCATAACCTTCATTTTCCGTAGATTATTGCGATTGACCGACACACTTTTACCCGATAAATCCCATCAAATGTTGCCTCCTCCCAACCAGGAGATCATCGATTCCCGCAGATCGACTCTGCCAGCGACCACATTGGCCTACCTCTGCATTGCTCATCGCATAACTCATTACTCATTCCCGAGCCAGAGTGCGAATTGGAACAAGTTTGACTCCCCGAGAGCCACCCCATAAAAAAGAAGGCAAAATATAAAAGGAATCCACCAATCGACGATCATGTTTCTCGAGGTTCCCGGCTGGGTTGCCTTCCGAAGTTACCCACTCGAAGCGACGCGAGTGGCTTGCGAAGGCTTAGGCCATAGTGAAAGCCAGAAACGGAACGATGATGGTGCTTTGCATCGCTCTCACACGGTGTTTGCGCATTGCCCGAGTGCCACCCGCCGCGAAATTCTAATAATTCACGCGACCTTCTTGACTATCTTATTTGTTAAGAGTGAAATATGATTTTATGATTTATATCGGCCGCGCTGCTGCTCCTCGTTCGGCAAAAGATGTTATCTTGGCTGCCGTTGTTTCACGTCGTCTTCTGCCGCACACCATCGACGTCATGATTCCAGCCTTAAGAAGCGCAACTTGATCCTGTTAGAATGTGCCTGAATGGGTTATTGCCTGCTTCCTCCTTGCAGGCATCTCTCAGCTGGCCAGCGAGCAGCGACTCGATACGCGAACATGACTGGAGGCAAATTGGAGAACAGCAAACAAAAGTCAATACGCCAGTCACATCGCCAGCCGAGTCGTCGGTAGATGAGTGTCTTGAGAATCGAACCATCAGCAGGGAGGAGGAGTGTATCTGTGGAGAGCCCGTGGCTTCTTCCTTGGGGAAACCTCGACGCGATTATCGATTACGGACAAGATTTATGATGTCTGCAATGGCGGTTGGCTGGCTGGGCTCGTTGGTTCGCTGGTGAATAGACTGTGTCTGTTGAACAGGAACAAAAGAGCTACGAAACAATTATCACTGCCACTGCCACGGGTGAAAATTTGTGACCGCCGCAGGGAATTGAGACAGCTTATATCGATTCCAGTGGTTATTCTGTTTTTAGGGGTGTGCGATAAGGATTAACGTCGTATCAAACCAAAATGGACAATTTTGAGGGAATTGTTCGATTTGTTGATTTTTAGTAAATCCTTTGGTTATGATGATATTGATCTTACATTTGGTTATAAAAAGAAAGAAACAAATTGAAGACAAATATACTTATTCTGAATTTGAGCCAAGTTTTCGATTGTTTAAGTGATTGAACCTTTTCATACATTATTATTACACTGTGGTCTATTTTTACGTGGGTTTTGTGTGAATTTTGGAGTTCCTGCTGTTTTTTTGCAGGATTTGGAATAAACGCATTTTTTATTTACGCGGCATGTAATACCAACGTAAGAACACACAGGCAGAATCACCGTCTTCGACCAGAGGTCGCACAGACTGAACACTTAACATCTAGCATGAGACAACGGACATGACATTTACACAACACCCAGTGGACCAGTGGAGGAACTTTTCGCTTTACGAAAAGTTTTCTCTTTAACCAGAGCGGGAATCGAACCCACACTCCACAGCACATGCGTCTAGACGATTGACGTCGCTAACCGTACGGCCATGCAGCCCACGATTCTATACTATAAGCTAGAGACTTAAGGTTCGAAATCTTCCATATAATATCTTTATAGCATTTTCAAGAAAGGCTTGGTAGCTTCTTTGCAAAAAGCTTGGAGGCATCCTTTCAAGAGGCTTCTTTCGAAGCAGCTAGTAAGCCTCATGCTGAGATTCTCGGAAGCCTCCTTTCAAAAGGCCCGGAAGCCTCCTTTCAAGAGGCTCGGAAGCCTCCTTTCAAGAGGCCCGGAAGCCTCCTTTCAAGAGGCCCGGAAGCCTCCTTTCAAGAGGCCCGGAAGCCTCCTTTCAAGAGGCCCGGAAGCCTCCTTTCAAGAGGCCCGGAAGCCTCCTTTCAAGAGGCCCAGAGCCTCCTTTCAAGAGGCCCAGGAAGCCTCCTTTCAAGAGGCCCAGAAGCCTCCTTTCAAGAGGCCGGAAGCCTCCTTTCAAGAGGCCCAGGCCTCCTTTCAAGAGGCCCAGAAGCCTCCTTTCAAGAGGCCCGGAAGCCTCCTTTCAAGAGGCCCGGAAGCCTCCTTTCAAGAGGCCCAGGAAGCCTCCTTTCAAGAGGCCCGAAGCCTCCTTTCAAGAGGCCCAGAGCCTCCTTTCAAGAGGCCCAGAAGCCTCCTTTCAAGAGGCCAGAAGCCTCCTTTCAAGAGGCCCAGAAGCCTACTTTCACGAGGCTCAGAAGCCACCTTTCAAGAGGCCCAGAAGCCTCCTTTCAAGAGGCCCAGAAGCCTCCTTTCAAGAGGCCCGGAAGCCTCCTTTCAAGGGGCCCAGAAGCCTCCTTTCAAGAGGCCCGGAAGCCTCCTTTCAAGAGTCCCAGAAGCCTCCTTTCGAGAGGCCCAGCCTCCTTTCAAGAGGCCAGGAAGCCTCCTTTCAAGAGGCCAGGAAGCCTCCTTTCAAGAGGCCAGTCAGCCTCCTTTCAGGAGGCCCGGAAGCCTCCTTTCAAGAGGCCCAGGCCTCCTTTCAAGAGGCCAGGCCTCCTTTCCAGAGGCCCGGCAGCCTCCTTTCAAGAGGCCCGGAAGCCTCCTTTCCAGCGGCCCAGAAGCCTCCTTTCAAGAGGCCCAGGCCTCCTTTCAAGAGGCCAGGAAGCCTCCTTTCAAGAGGCCAGGAAGCCTCCTTTCAAGAGGCCCGGAAGCCTCCTTTCAAGAGGCCCAGGCCTCCTTCCAAGAGGCCCGGAAGCCTCCTTTCAAGAGGCCCGGAAGCCTCCTTCCAAGAGGCCCGGAAGCCTCCTTTCAAGAGGCCCAAGCCTCCTTTCCAAGAGGCCCGGAAGCCTCCTTTCAAGAGGCCCCAGCCTCCTTTCAAGAGGCCCTGAAGCCTCCTTTCAAGAGGCCCAGGCCTCCTTTCAAGAGGCCCTGAAGCCTCCTTTCAAGAGGCCAGAGCCTCCTTTCAAGAGGCCAGAAGCCTCCTTTCAAGAGGCCCAGGCCTCCTTTCAAGAGGCCCGGAAGCCTCCTTTCAAGAGGCCCGGAAGCCTCCTTTCAAGAGGCCCAGAGCCTCCTTTCAAGAGGCCCAGGAAGCCTCCTTTCAAGAGGCCCGGAAGCCTCCTTTCAAGAGGCCCGGAAGCCTCCTTTCCAAGAGGCCCGGAAGCCTCCTTTCAAGAGGCCAGGCCTCCTTTCAAGAGGCCCAGGAAGCCTCCTTTCAAGAGGCCAGAAGCCTCCTTTCAAGAGGCCAGAGCCTCCTTTCAAGAGGCCCAGAAGCCTCCTTTCAAGAGGCCGGAAGCCTCCTTTCAAGAGGCCAGGAAGCCTCCTTTCAAGAGGCCAGAAGCCTCCTTTCAAGAGGCCAGAAGCCTCCTTTCAAGAGGCCCGGAAGCCTCCTTTCAAGAGGCCCGGAAGCCTCCTTTCAAGAGGCCCGGAAGCCTCCTTTCAAGAGGCCCAGGAAGCCTCCTTTCAAGAGGCCCAGAAGCCTCCTTTCAAGAGGCCCAGGAAGCCTCCTTTCAAGAGGCCCAGGCCTCCTTTCAAGAGGCCCGGAAGCCTCCTTTCAAGAGGCCAGGCCTCCTTTCAAGAGGCCAGAAGCCTCCTTTCAAGAGGCCCAGAGCCTCCTTTCAAGAGGCCCGGAAGCCTCCTTTCAAGAGGCCAGAAGCCTCCTTTCAAGAGGCCCGGAAGCCTCCTTTCAAGAGGCCCAGGCCTCCTTTCAAGGGCCAGAAGCCTCCTTTCAAGAGGCCCAGAGCCTCCTTTCAAGAGGCCCTGGAAGCCTCCTTTCAAGAGGCCCGGAAGCCTCCTTTCAAGAGGCCCGGAAGCCTCCTTTCAAGAGGCCCAGGCCTCCTTTCAAGAGGGCCTGGAAGCCTCCTTTCAAGAGGCCAGGCCTCCTTTCAAGAGGCCAGGAAGCCTCCTTTCAAGAGGCCAGAAGCCTCCTTTCAAGAGGCCAGGAAGCCTCCTTTCAAGAGGCCAGGCCTCCTTTCAAGAGGCCCAGGCCTCCTTTCAAGAGGCCAGGCCTCCTTTCAAGAGGGCCCGGAAGCCCTCCTTTCAAGAGGCCGGAAGCCTCCTTTCAAGAGGCCCGGAAGCCTCCTTTCAAGAGGCCCAGGCCTCCTTTCAAGAGGCCCAGGCCTCCTTTCAAGAGGCCCAGGCCTCCTTTCAAGAGGCCAGAAGCCTCCTTTCAAGAGGCCCTGGAAGCCTCCTTTCAAGAGGCCAGGCCTCCTTTCAAGAGGCCAGAGCCTCCTTTCAAGAGGCCCGGAAGCCTCCTTTCAAGAGGCCAGGAAGCCTCCTTTCAAGAGGCCAGAAGCCTCCTTTCAAGAGGCCCGGAAGCCTCCTTTCAAGAGGCCAGAGCCTCCTTTCAAGAGGCCCGGAAGCCTCCTTTCAAGAGGCCCAGGCCTCCTTTCAAGAGGCCCAGAAGCCTCCTTTCAAGAGGCCCAGGCCTCCTTTCAAGAGGCCAGAAGCCTCCTTTCAAGAGGCCAGAAGCCTCCTTTCAAGAGGCCCAGGAAGCCTCCTTTCAAGAGGCCCGGAAGCCTCCTTTCAAGAGGCCAGAAGCCTCCTTTCAAGAGGCCAGAAGCCTCCTTTCAAGAGGCCGGAAGCCTCCTTTCAAGAGGCCCAGAAGCCTCCTTTCAAGAGGCCCGGAAGCCTCCTTTCAAGAGGCCCAGAGCCTCCTTTCAAGAGGCCCAAGCCTCCTTTCAAGAGGCCCGGAAGCCTCCTTTCAAGAGGCCAGAAGCCTCCTTTCAAGAGGGCCCAGAAGCCTCCTTTCAAGAGGCCAGAAGCCCTCCTTTCAAGAGGCCAGAAGCCTCCTTTCAAGAGGCCCGGAAGCCTCCTTTCAAGAGGCCAGAGCCTCCTTTCAAGAGGCCCGGAAGCCTCCTTTCAAGAGGCCCGGAAGCCTCCTTTCAAGAGGCCCGGAAGCCTCCTTTCAAGAGGCCCCGGAAGCCTCCTTTCAAGAGGCCCAGGCCTCCTTTCAAGAGGCCCAGAAGCCTCCTTTCAAGAGGCCCGGAAGCCTCCTTTCAAGAGGCCCGGAAGCCTCCTTTCAAGAGGCCCAGGAAGCCTCCCTTTCAAGAGGCCCAGAAGCCTCCTTTCAAGAGGCCCAGGCCTCCTTTCAAGAGGCCAGAAGCCTCCTTTCAAGAGGCCAGGAAGCCTCCTTTCAAGAGGCCCGGAAGCCTCCTTTCAAGAGGCCAGAAGCCTCCTTTCAAGAGGCCAGGCCTCCTTTCAAGAGGCCCAGAAGCCTCCTTCCAAGAGGCCCAGGCCTCCTTCCAAGAGGCTCAGAAGCCTCCTTCCAAGAGGCCAGAGCCTCCTTCCAAGAGGCTCAGGAAGCCTCCTTCCAAGAGGCTCGGAAGCCTCCTTCCAAGAGGCTCAGGAAGCCTCCTTCCAAGAGGCTCAGGCCTCCTTCCAAGAGGCTCAGAAGCCTCCTTCCAAGAGGCTCAGAAGCCTCCTTCCAAGAGGCTCAGGAAGCCTCCTTCCAAGAGGCTCAGAGCCTCCTTCCAAGAGGCTCCAGGCCTCCTTCCAAGAGGCTCAGAAGCCTCCTTCCAAGAGGCTCGAGCCTCCTTCCAGAGGCTCAGGCCTCCTTCCAAGAGGCTCAGAGCCTCCTTCCAAGAGGCTCAGAGCCTCCTTCCAAGAGGCTCAGGAAGCCTCCTTCCAAGAGGCTCAGAAGCCTCCTTCCAAGAGGCTCAGAGCCTCCTTCCAAGAGGCTCAGGCCTCCTTCCAAGAGGCTCAAGCCTCCTTCCAAGAGGCTCAGGAAGCCTCCTTCCAAGAGGCTCAGGCCTCCTTCCAAGAGGCTCAGAGCCTCCTTCCAAGAGGCTCAGAGCCTCCTTCCAAGAGGCCTCAGAGCCTCCTTCCAAGAGGCTCAGAGCCTCCTTCCAAGAGGCTCAGGCCTCCTTCCAAGAGGCCTCGGAAGCCTCCCTTCCAAGAGGCCCGGGCCTCCTTCCAAGAGGCCTCGGAAGCCTCCTTCCAAGAGGCTCAGGCCTCCTTCCAAGAGGCTCCAAGCCTCCTTCCAAGAGGCTCAGAGCCTCCTTCCAAGAGGCTCAGGCCTCCCTTCAAGAGGCTCAGAAGCCTCCTTCCAAGAGGCTCAGAAGCCTCCTTCCAAGAGGCTCAGAAGCCTCCTTCAAGAGGCTCAGGAAGCCTCCTTCCAAGAGGCTCAGGCCTCCTTCCAAGAGGCTCAGGAAGCCTCCTTCCAAGAGGCTCAGAGCCTCCTTCCAAGAGGCTCAGAAGCCTCCTTCCAAGAGGCTCAGAGCCTCCTTCCAAGAGGCTCAGGAAGCCTCCTTCCAAGAGGCTCAAGCCTCCTTCCAAGAGGCTCGGAAGCCTCCTTCCAAGAGGCTCGGAAGCCTCCTTCCAAGAGGCTCAGAAGCCTCCTTCAAGAGGCTCAGAGCCTCCTTCCAAGAGGCTCAGAGCCTCCTTCCAAGAGGCTCAGAGCCTCCTTCCAAGAGGCTCAGAGCCTCCTTCCAGAAGGCTCAGGCCTCCTTCCAAGAGGCCTCCAGGAAGCCTCCTTCCAAGAGGCTCGGAAGCCTCCTTCCAAGAGGCTCAGGCCTCCTTCCAAGAGGCCTCAGAGCCTCCTTCCAAGAGGCTCAGGCCTCCTTCCAAGAGGCTCAGGCCTCCTTCCAAGAGGCTCAGGCCTCCTTCCAAGAGGCTCAGAAGCCTCCTTCCAAGAGGCTCAAGCCTCCTTCCAAGAGGCCTCCAGGAAGCCTCCTTCCAAGAGGCTCAGAGCCTCCTTCCAAGAGGCTCAGAAGCCTCCTTCAAGAGGCTCAGAGCCTCCTTCCAAGAGGCTCAGGCCTCCTTCAAGAGGCTCAAGCCTCCTTCCAAGAGGCCTCGGAGAGCCTCCTTCCAAGAGGCTCAGGCCTCCTTCCAAGAGGCCTCAGAGCCTCCTTCCAAGAGGCTCAGGCCTCCTTCCAAGAGGCTCAGAAGCCTCCTTCCAAGAGGCTCAGAAGCCTCCTTCCAAGAGGCTCAGGCCTCCTTCCAAGAGGCTCAGGAAGCCTCCTTCCAAGAGGCTCAGAAGCCTCCCCTTCCAAGAGGCTCAGAGCCTCCTTCCAAGAGGCTCGGAAGCCTCCTTCCAAGAGGCTCAGAAGCCTCCTTCCAAGAGGCTCAGGCCTCCTTCCAAGAGGCCTGGAAGCCTCCTTCCAAGAGGCTCAGAAGCCTCCTTCCAAGAGGCTCAGAAGCCTCCTTCCAAGAGGCTCAGAGCCTCCTTCCAAGAGGCTCAGAAGCCTCCTTCCAAGAGGCTCAGGCCTCCTTCCAAGAGCTCAGAGCCTCCTTCCAAGAGGCCTCAGAAGCCTCCTTCCAAGAGGCTCAGAAGCCTCCTTCCAAGAGGCTCAGAAGCCTCCTTCCAAGAGGCTCAGAGCCTCCTTCCAAGAGGCTCAGAAGCCTCCTTCCAAGAGGCTCAGAAGCCTCCTTCCAAGAGGCCTCGGAAGCCTCCTTCCAAGAGGCTCAAGCCTCCTTCCAAGAGGCTCAGGCCTCCTTCAAGACAGGCCTCCTTCCAAGAGGCTGGAAGCCTCCTTCCAAGAGGCTCAGGCCTCCTTCCAAGAGGCTCAGGAAGCCTCCTTCCAAGAGGCTCAGAGCCTCCTTCCAAGAGGCTCAGGAAGCCTCCTTCCAAGAGGCTCAAGCCTCCTTCCAAGAGGCTCAAGCCTCCTTCCAAGAGGCTCAGGCCTCCTTCCAAGAGGCTCAGGAAGCCTCCTTCCAAGAGGCTCGAAGCCTCCTTCCAAGAGGCTCAGAAGCCTCCTTCCAAGAGGCCTCAGAAGCCTCCTTCCAAGAGGCTCAGAGCCTCCTTCCAGGCTCAGAGCCTCCTTCCAAGAGGCTCGGAAGCCTCCTTCCAAGAAGGCTCAGAAGCCTCCTTCCAAGAGGCTCAGAGCCTCCTTCCAAGAGGCTCTGGAAGCCTCCTTCCAAGAGGCTCAGGAAGCCTCCTTCCAGAGGCTCAGAAGCCTCCTTCCAAGAGGCCTCAGAAGCCTCCTTCCAAGAGGCTCAGAAGCCTCCTTCAAGAGGCTCAGGCCTCCTTCCAAGAGGCTCAAGCCTCCTTCCAAGAGGCTCAGGCCTCCTTCCAAGAGGCTCAGGAAGCCTCCTTCCAAGAGGCCTCAGAAGCCTCCTTCCAAGAGGCTCGGAAGCCTCCTTCCAAGAGGCTCCAGAAGCCTCCTTCCAAGAGGCTCAAGCCTCCTTCCAAGAGGCCTCAGGAAGCCTCCTTCCAAGAGGCCTCAGGCCTCCTTCCAAGAGGCCTCAAAGCCTCCTTCCAAGAGGCTCAGGAAGCCTCCTTCAAGAGGCTCGAAAGCCTCCTTCCAAGAGGCTCAGCCTCCTTCCAAGAGGGCTCGGAAGCCTCCTTCCAAGAGGCTCGGAAGCCTCCTTCCAAGAGGCTCGGAAGCCTCCTTCCAAGAGGCTCGGAAGCCTCCTTCCAAGAGGCTCGGAAGCCTCCTTCCAAGAGGCTCGATATGTTCGGCCAACTAGTTTTTGGCGTAATTGGGTGAGGATGAATTCCACCAGCATTAGATGAATTGCAAAAATCCTTCAAATAATGGTTCGATGACTGTTTAGATTTAGGACACAATCGGTGACAATTTTGAGAACTTCAATTTATTTACAAACCAATGTTACACATACCCTTAATAATCGCTGGCGTGTAAGGCATAATTTATAACTACGATGCTCAACCTTTTATAAAATAGAGAAAAAAATAATAAATTTCAACTACGCTGCCAACGATTCCCCGTAGACGCAGCAAGCAACCTGAAATTCGCTGTCCCCAAAAACTCAACATGCAGCCCCCATCATCGACGAACCGTGCAGTTAACAACTTGTTTACACGTTCCCCTGCCCCGGGACTGCGATAACAAAAGATGATTGAGGACATCGACCGCCGTGTGACACGTACACGAAAAAGCTGCAGAACTGCCGGAGAAAACATGCGAACCACTCGGATATGACTGACAGCGGGCAGACCTGCAACGATAATGGCCGGGACCTGCGCTTCTCCCGTCCGCCCAATCGTCGTCGTGATGAAGAGGACCATTGGGCTATTGGCAGATTCGGCCAACTCCATCATCGCTGCTGCCGTTACTGCTGCCGCTGCTGTAAGACAAAAAAGGAAATCCAAACTCTGTCGATCGTCGTCATCTTCGTGAAGAGAGGTCGGGCGCTTTCTGTCACAAAGGAACCGTTTAAAAGATCGCATAAAATATAAAAACCGATGTTTTAATTATGGTACGATGACATATATTTTGTACCCCCACCGATTTGTGAGGCAGTCGCTGTGGGTCACGCTGAGGGTTTAGTGCCAGCCAGAAGGAGCGAATCAGATAGAGAGTGAGAGCAGCGCTGCCCAATGCAATTTATAAATATTTGTCTCATTATTTTATTATCGAGTTTATGACAGGCGATCCTTACGATCGGAATGGCAGTCGGCAGCAGATGATGGTGTGCCGCCGCCATCAAGTCTTAAAAGTAGAAGATTGGATTTCTTTGATCGGGTAGACTTGTGCACCGCCATCATTCAATGCGAAAATTCAACAATTGAATTATTAAAGGCCCTTCCTTATTTTAAGCCTTTGTCCGTATAAAAATTGGCAGCAATATTAACCGTTTCAAATATTCGCTTCCTATCATCTTTTCTATCTACGAGACGAGCCAGGCTTGGGCTGAAAGTCTCTTTAATGAAGAGATTAAAAAATCTTTTCTACTAGTTACCGTCGATTGAAAAGGAAAACCAACGGCAGACAGGTCTAGGCCGAAGTAGCGCGTGAAGACTCCCATCCGCAAATATCGGAGAAAATTTATGAATAAATGGGTGCGCGCGAGTGTTTCGCGAAATGACGAATTTAAAGCGACTTTTATCGCCGATTGTGTGTCGGACGCATTTCAAGCTGCAGTTTAGCTTGTAACGATACGGGAGAACTGCCATGACAGCCCCATCAGCGGCAATAACAAGCCACGATTGGCGCACCTTTCTGCGACGTTTGAGATGTTCAACGATCGGTTGGTTCGGCTGCAACCGGAGGAGGTAATCAGATGTGCGATTTCACGATGTCTCCGTATGACGGGAAGTTTTTTTTTATTGTGCGTGGGTGACGAGGTAGGTATATGGGAATTCATTTTATTGATCCACAGTGGGAAAGTTGATTAAAATTGTTTTCAGCTTTTGTTAAGACTAGCGCCTGGATATGAATTTTTAGTACCAAGTGATGATGGTCAATATTCACACTAAACTCGTTTCACGAAAAATTTTGGATTAAGAGAAAAGTGATCAAAAATTTCAGACAACTCACATCTTCCTCGAGGTTAAGAGCTTCCGAGGTCGAATTACTTTCGTTGATAAGTTCCTGGTTCATCCGGCGACTAGGACAATACATTTCCCCTGACAGTAATAGAACAAAACCTGCCAAAGCCGTCATTTCCCCTAAATGTTGCTGGATTTCGATCAGGAGAATATTGTCAATATCGTCGACGCATACTTTTGATAACTGTTTGTGGTTGGAATGCACTGTAAGAATACTGATACCACGGTTTCAGCTTTGTCGAAAATTTTCAAATAATGAGGCTGCTGTTCATACTTTAGAACAATAAAAGTCATTCGTTCCAAAGCTAATTGTTTTTTTTTCTCTCGATTTTTGAGAAGAAAAAGGGATCATAGACTCATGAAACGGAAGTCAGTCCCATCAAGCTTGCAATCTAATAAAATCAAGCTATAATCTGAACACTATCGGTCGCGAAAATCGAGGGCAAAAATTGAAAAGTACCATTCGAGCAAAATGCTGGTTAGAAATTGCGGAGAACTTTTTCAAATAATTGGAAAAATGGAGTCTACAAAAATATAGATCGAATGTTCGAGCAATCAATGCATTTGGCATTGGGCATCTTGATTCGAACGAAATTCCATCGAATCGGGCATGTTTGACTTTACGGCTTTCGATTCGATCTCGAACTCGAGAACGATTCAAGTCGAATGAAAAACGTTCGTCGCCTTTATTGCTTTGGAATGTTGTTCGAGAGTTATTTCTTCCTGAAAGTTTATAGTTATAATATAATTTGCTATTTTTTCTGTACGTGATTCTCTTGTTCTTCTTCTGTTTTATTATTGTAACTAGAACCAAATATATACTCTATTACCATGCATATTATTCGGCAACTCGTTCGTACGAAAACCATTTTTTTGTTAAATATCTTGGCTGTGCATATACACAGCACGTATTTCGAAATTGACAAATTGATATGAAATTTGCGAAAAAGAATCCACGTGTCTTAGAGGGACTCGAACCCTCAATCTCCTACTCTCTAGATAGGCGTGATAACCCCTACACAACAAGGCCCAAGTATATGTCCTACCGAAGCACTTGCAGATACTGTCGGCCTAGAAAATCGTCCACCACTTATAGAACCAATACCGACTCGTACCTGGATTGCATCCCACACTTCGATGTTGCACCCGCGGCCGTTACTACCATTGCAGCTCCACGAAAGGTGTGCCACAATACAATATCACCACGATCGTATTCTTCTCGATCACTACAAGCATCGTTAACTCACTGGAGGAAACACATTCACTGGTGGGAGCCGGAGTTTTTCACACTCCATTCACGGATTTCAGGTGAGCGAAGACGAACTAGTTTAGCAAAACAAAACTCACTGAAACGACCGACAAACGAAATCAGATCGACAATATTTCAACTTGTCATTCGCATCTGCACTATAGGCCTTTTCACGAGACGTTTGAAAACAGCTGATTTTACCGTCAATTGACAGTTCTTCTATGAAAGTGACAGCGTCGGATTTGAACGGTTTGCTCAGCGGTTGTAAACAAGTGCAGTCCCGGCAGTGTCACATGAAAAGGCCTATTTCTACTGCCAGAGACTGAGAACGCTGGAACAATAGGGTGATGGATTTATTTAGTTATACAGTTGCAACAATTAATATTTGCATTTCGAGTCAGACTAAATATGATGCGCTGAGATCATTTATCCGTTCTGCTGATCTAGATGTTATTCTCCTACAAGAAGTGCAAAATGATCAATTAGTAATACCAGGATACACAATTGTTTTTAATGTTGACGCTCATCAACGTGGTACAGCTACAGCAGTTAGGGATCAGTATTTAATTAACAATGTAGAGAAGAGCCTAGACAATCGTATAATATCGCTTAGGATAGGACCTGTTACCTTCATCAACATCTATGCCCCATCGGGAGCATTGTCAAGAAACGCAAGAGAAGACTTTTTTAATGTATCTGTTGCACACTATCTCCACCACTCCACGGAGCATGTTGTGCTGGGGGGTGATTTTAACGCGGTAGTTAATCCGAAAGATGCAACTGGCAACAGCATCTCATTTTGGACCTCCAATTGGTTTGCTATTATATTCCAAATAGTAATCCATAAGCAATTGGGGTAAGCAAGTTAAAGAATATACATGACAGCTATCAGTATGCAATCTACGAAATACTCCGTTATAACGCAACGCAACGCAACGCAAGATGCAACTGGCAAGTACGATTCGAACAAAATGCTGGTTAGAAATTGCGGAGAGCTTTGTCAAATATTTGGAAAATTGGAGTCTACAAAAATATAGATCGAATGTTCGAGCGACCAATGCATTTGGCATTGGGCATCTCTATTCGAACGAAACTCCATCGAATCGGGCATGTTTGACTTTACGGCTTTCGATTCGATCTCGAAAACGAAATGTTTTGGCTTTAATGGCTACTCGATACCCCACTCGAGAACGATTCAAGTCGAATGAAAAAAGTTTGTCACCTTTATTGCTTTGGAATGTTGTTCGAGAGTTATTTCTTACTGAAAGTCTTTAACTATATTGGCTATTTTTTCTGTTCGTGATTCTCTTGTTTTTCTTCTGTTTTAGTATTGTAACTAGAACCAAATATACTCTATTACCATTAATTGCATATTATTCGGCAACTCGTCCGTACGAAAACCATTTTTTTGTTAAATATCTTGGCTGTGCATATACACAGCACGTATTTCGAAATGGACAAATTGATATGAAATTTGCAAAAAGAATCCACGTGTCTTGGAGGGACTTGTACCCTCAACCTCCCACTCTCTAGATAGGCGTGATAGCCCCTACACAACAAGACCACTTAAATGCCACGTTTGCGGAAAAGCCATCAGAATCCGAGTACCAACCTCCACCGCGGTTAGCTCTCTTTTTTTTGCAAATTGAATATCTTTCGGATGCTTGATTTGTCCAATCTCCACATGTGCTATACTGTTGTATATCCACAGTCAAGCGAGTGCACATTGTTTATTAATCGAGAGGATCGCACTCCATGCCCCCCAACAACGGGCTGGGTGGGCTGGTATAGAATGCGGATCAATCGCACTCTGCTGTGCCAAAGGCAGGACCAAGCAGAACGAACTCACCTTTTATCGCACATCAGTCAGAAAGTCAATCATCCCAGCCCAAGCCTTCGGATTTCGTTATTCCAGATGACGGAGCCGAATTAGCAAATGTCATCCCCCATAAGAGACATCGAACTAACAACACTTCTGCCGTCCGGTAAGCTCTACCACTAGTATATGTCTCGCCGAAGCACATCATGATATTATGCATCTCAAGCAATTTTCTGTCATTTCCATGTTATCACTTCATCGTCTGCATCCATTTCGGAGAAAAACATCAATGGATCATTTAAAATTTGTTCGAAAGCACACACAACAACCCACATCTGTTCAAGAGTTCTTCATGGAGGGCTTTTCCTTCTGCCATGTAAAGCCTAGTATATGTGCTGCCGAAGCACTCACAGATATTACCATCGTTCTCAAGAAAATCTTATATCCTTTCACAACACAACATTGGTATCCAAAATCCACTTGGATAACACCCCCGGAATGTAGAACTCTGTTCATCTCTACAAAAAAAGCACAACACGACCACAACGGACATAAATGGGCATTAAGTCAGCGCGGGCTCTTCTCTCAGTTTGGTAAGCCCAAGTATATGTCCTACAGAAGCACTTGCAGATACTGTCGGCCTAGAAAATCGTCCACCACCAATACCGACTCGTACCTGGATTGCATCCCACACTTCGATGTTGCACCCGCGGCCGTTACTACCATTGCAGCTCCACGAAAGGTGTGCCACCACAATACCACGATCGTATTCTTCTCGATCACTACAAGCATCGTAAACTCACTGGAGGAAACACATTCACTTGTGGGAGCCGGAGGTTTTCACACTCCATTCACGGATTTCAGGTGAGCGAAGACGGACTAGTTTAGCAAAACAAAACTCACTGAAACGACCGACAAACGAAATCAGATCGACAACATTTCAACTTGTCATTCGCATCTGCACTATAGGCCTTTTCACGAGACGTTTGAAAACAGCTGATTTTACCGTCAATTGACAGTTCTTCTATGAAAGTGACAGCGTCGGATTTGAACGGTTTGCTCAGCGGTTGTAAACAAGTGCAGTCCCGGCAGTGTCACATGAAAAGGCCTATTTCTACTGCCAGAGACTGAGAACGCTGAGACAATAGGGTGATGGATTTATTTAGTTATACAGTTGCAACAATTAATATTTGCAACATTTCGAGTCAGACTAAATATGATGCGGTGAGATCATTTATCCGTTCTGCTGATCTAGATGTTATTCTCCTACAAGAAGTGCAACATGATCAAGTAGTAATACCAGGATACACAATTCTCAGGTACTTATGCAAAAGGACGTATGTGATTTTGTAAACAAAGATTCAAACGTCGGTTTGTCCAATCTGTTTGCTCTCCACGCAAACGAGCACCACTAACAGGTAGCCGAAGGCCTGCCTTACCTTTCTGTGGTGATGGTTTGCGTGGGAGTGCTATCGGATTGGACAAATCGACATATGAATCTTTGTTTACAAAATCACATACGTCGTTTTGAATAAGTACCACAATTGTTTTTAATGTTGAAGCTCTTCAACGTGGTACAGCTACAGCAGTTAGGGATCAGTATTTAATTAACAAAGTGGAGAAGAGCCTAGACAATCGTATAATATCGCTTAGGATAGGACCTGTTACCTTCATCAACATCTATGCCCCATCGGGAGCATTGTCAAGAAACGCCTGAGAAAACTTTTTCAATGTATCTGTTGCACACTATCTCCACCACTCCACGGAGCATGTTGTATTGGGGGGTGATTTTAACGCGGTAGTTAATCCGAAAGATGCAACTGGCAACAGCAGCATTAGTCCAATGTGCAAACGGCTCATGAGTGCGGCGCATTTGCTAGATTCGTGGGAAATATTGATGGGCAATAGAGTGGAATTTACCTCCTACATAAGATCGAACACCGCTTCACGTCTTGATCGAATTTTAATCACGGGCACAATGAGACAGCAACTGCACAATGTTTATTTTGCAGTAGCAGCTTTTACAGACCATAAAGTCTATATCATGCGGATTTCACTTCCAAATTTGGGAGCCCCAATCGGTCGCGGAGTATGGCGTCTCCAGCCCCATATTCTTGACAATGCTGAAGTTAAAGGTGTGCGCTGCCGCGCCACGTCGCTACCGACGACAGTTTTGGCACGCCGCCGCCACCGGCATTTTTCGCATCCGCGCCGCCGTTGAAAATTTTGTCACGCCGCAGAATTTTTCGTGAAAATACCAATGATTTCGTTGAGAATTACCGTTGAAATTCCTAAAACATCTCTGCAAAAACTTAGAAAAACTGTGAGTGGAAATTTCGAAGATGCTGAAATAGAATTTCTGTCTTTTGGCAGAAAGTAATTTGGCCGAAAGTTGTTAGGCCGAATATGTAGTTTGACCAAGCACCTCATTTGACCGAAGTCCATCTAGCCCAAAGTTATATGGTCGAAAATGTTATTTGGTCGACGACCCTTTCCTGTTTTAAAGGTTTTCTAATGGAACTTTTGAAGAATTCCTTATGGACAATACAAAGACCTTCCCGTAGAGATCCGAAGTCCTTCCGGAAAAAAAATTCGTTGAAATACTGAACATTTTCCGTGAAAATTCGAAAATTTCACTTATAAATTTTGAATTTTAGTGGAACAAGGTGTCTACTCAATAGTAAAAACAAAATTCCCTTATTTTTCCTTTTTTTTTCAGGTACTCTATATTAATTTTGAGGCAGTCTTCAAGGTGCAGCCCGCGCAAATGTTTATCCGTGCTGCCGCACTCGAATGAACATTCGCTTCGGGCTCGAACCTGCACTCGTAAAAATGAGCATGAACCCGAGCGTAGGCTGGATGCTCATGTTTTGCACCGCGCTCACAGCGGCGCTCGAACATTGATGTTTTCAGCGCGGCTGTGAGCGCCGCTTTGAGCACGGTACCAAACATCGGTTACAATCAACAGACATTGCTTGGTTGGCTTGGCTTAGCATTTTGGTGTTGAAAGTTGAAACTCTAGTTTTAATATAATCGAATTTCAATGGTTCTATGATACTTTGTTCGTAAAAGTAAAAAGGAATTTATTTATCATCTTATTATGCGCGTAGATATTTGAAATATCCTCAATGACAGAGTAAAAGGACATTCTACGAAAAACATAAGCATAAGAAAAGTCCAACCACGTACTTCTAACCATTTTTAATTGAATATCCTTTAGACTTGTTAAGAAGAGTTTCAAAAATTCTTTCGGTTGCTTCCCCGTGCATTTTTTTAATATTATCTTTACGCTTCTTCTTCGACTTTGGAAAAGGTGGGAACTTTAAGTTTTATGTAATTTCCTTTAAAAGTCCTTTTACGTGCACTGACTTATTTTTACACAAATGAAAAAAATTGTTATGAATGTGTATACTGGGGTCGCTTTTTAATTGGATTTCAAGAATCACGCGATTTTTAAACGGATTTCGACATTTACACCGTTTTTCTCCGCGATTTTTTTACAAAGTATTTCTACGCGGATGTACGTGGAACGTATTCTCCTCGCAAAGACCGACCTCATTGTATTTAGTTCAAGCGAGTAGAAACGCGGTTACATTTTAAAATGCCGCTAAAGTTTACGATATTGGAGGACGGTTTTGAAATCCATGTGTTCAAACATGTTCAACTAATCAAATATGGATCGAATATGTTGTGTATACGGGGGACCTGTCGCAGAACCCGAAATTTATAGAATTTTACGTAATATGACTAAGTTGTCCGGCACTGATGAATTCTCTCTACTTGAGATGGAAATGTGTGTACATATTTTGGCAATGCAACAATGAACAATCAGAAGTATTCAATTCACGATTTTATAAACCTCCATGTGAAATCGGAATTATTGAACAACTAATGCATAAACCTACTATAGAAAAAAATCCTAGTATGTTCAACACAATTTGTTGAGGGTTTGTGGAAACCAAAATAAGTTGACACACAGTTTACAATATCGAAACATTTCTTCCTCAATGGGTCTTCATTTCAACTGCAACTTGACCTGTTTTGAACTAAGTATTCCTATTAGCATTTAAAGGAACCGTTATAATTGAGGCTTTTCTATGCCTGCCATTGTATACATGTGTTTTGTGTATCTTATGTAGCAAACACAATGAATATACTATGCGTAGCGCGGCGAAAATGTTTCCCTCACGAAAACACTCTAGACTGGACCCTGGTGGCAATCAATTTACTAATCTGTTTATTGTACACTTTTTATGATTTTGTTTTTAGGAAGATTTTATATTTCATTTGTTCCCCAATTGAGTTTCATTCTTTTAATGAAGCTGGATAGAAACAATAATGTTATGTACCATCTCTGCTAACACACTAAATTTTCATGTTAAAGGTTTGCTTCACGTTTTGGATTATTTTCAACAATAAAACATACCACGCTTGCTTTTCACATACTAAAGGGCCACGCAGAATGGGTACTTTTACGTACGTTTTGACTGTTTTCCCGTTTTGACGCACGCAAATGCAAATGCTGAAAGCACAATTTGTCTTCATCTACCAACTCCGATTCATCTTTTTTTGCTATGCCGCTCAACTATGGCGAATATGAAACGTGCCGCATAATCGTAAAGCATCGCGCTCGGCCCAAAACCTATTCTCACAGCCTCAGTTCTCAGCCTAAGCACACAGTCTGAGCACACAGCATGCTGGATGAGCACACAGCCTGAACACACAGCCCAAGTTTTGAACTTGAGCTCGAGCCTGAGCTGAGCCGCACCGCGTTCATTTTTCGCACGCATGTTCGATGCTGATGGTGAACACGAGCTTGAAGGAGAACGCGCGCTCGGGATGAACATGAACTTACCAAAACTGCACTCAAGCTCAGCGCCGCTCATGTTTTCGTGAAGACTGTTTTGAGGTAAAACAGACGTGCCGTATATAGATTTTTGCAGCAAAATAATCAATTCAAACAAGTCAAACGAAACACGTTTTGCAACAGAAATTATTGGTGGCCTCACAACATTTTTTCTCGTCATCTTTTTCTTCTTATTGGCAGAGGTTGCATGTCCCACTAGCACATTGCCGCCTCGCAGTTTAGTGTAATTTAAGCTCTTACACTGTTGTTAAATGCGCGGTTTATCTAAGCCGGATTACCATTTTTTCATTCATAAATCGTGAGGCCAACACGATGGTACATTTATATGCCCAGGGAGGTAAAAAAAAATCAACCCGAAAATTTCCTAGACCTGATCGGGAATCGAACCCAGCCACCTTCTGCATGGTTTAGCTTTATGGCCCAGACTCGTGAATTAGTTCATCCAGATATTGCTTCAATCATTCAATCAAAAATTCCTTCACGAAAATTCCTCCATGAAATAAAATGGAAAATTCCTTTAAGAATTGCTTCGAAAAAAAATTCTCAGGAATTCCTTCGGAACTTCCTCCAGAATTCCATAAAAATCCTTTAGGTATCCTTCGTAGAATAGATATTTGCAGATATTCTTTTAAAATTTCTTCGAAAATTTGATCGATTTTAATTAGTAATTTCCTTAGATGAACTTTAGTAAACGTTTTCAAGAATTATTCCGGAAATTTGTTTGGGACTTTCTTCAGGAATTCCTTCGGAACATCGTACGGATATTCCTTCAGAAAAACATTTGACGATTTCTTTGTAAATTCTTTTACGAGTTCCTTTAGCACATTCCTCGGAAATTTTAATGTCTTTATTAATGAGATTTTCAGCCCACGGCTGGCTCATATCAGATTCCTCGGAAATGTTTTAAGGAATTCCTTTAGAAATTCGTTCGGAAATACAGATGATGAAAAAGTATAAAACTGCTAATGTCGCTCCAGTTCATGTGACCAACATCTATTCTGTCCCCACTCGCATATTAGTCCCATACCGTTTTTTTTCGCAAACTGAGAAGCTATTGAAGTTCCAAATCGCATCTTCCATATGAAACTTTTAAAAAATCTAATAAATTGAAACATCATTGTATCTTCCTGAAATTTTGCTAAGTTGTTCATCATTCGTAGGATTATCGTAAAGCGATTTAGTTTAATTGAAACATTGTTTAGTTTTGAGCAATTAGTTCATGTAAATTCTTAGTGGGTCTGTTATGCGGGTACTTTCAATATGGGACTATGACTTGGTATTTTTTTTCACTCATGGGCATACAAAATCGCAGTTTTTATTATGATTTATGGAAGTACATAAGAAATGAACCCTATTCATTGCTTTATTTAAAATCCTTGGAGATTTTTCAGGAATTGTAATTGTTCTGGATATTCTTGGGAAAATTCCTTGGGAGGTTCCTTCGGAAATTCCTTTACGAATTTCTTTGCAAATTTTAATAAGTTCCTTTAGGAATTTCTTTGGAAATTATTTCTAGAATCCCTAGAGGAGATTATTTTCGGTATTTGTTTTGAGGAAACCCTCTCCGGATTTTTTTGGTCATTTTAGAGAGAAAATATATATAGCTCTTTTAGTGGAATGTATTCAACCGTCTAAGACGAATTAAGTACTGTCCAATACGTGCTGGTCGTACTGGTACTGGTCGAAATACGTATCTGCAAAGATAACGAAAATTAACTGGTGGAATTAAATGGACAGTACTTAATTCGTCTTAGGCATTTTTAGAGAGTTTCTCTTCTACACATTCCTTTGAACAATCAGAAATTCTCTTAAGGTGATTATTCAATCAAGCCATGTGGTGAATTTCAAATTCACCACACGGTTTTCTACTCGTATTATCAAAAGTTCAAAACCAGCGTAATATTTTTTGTACAATGCTGAAATTAAAGTCGATTGCTTAACATGAGTATTCAAACGATCTACAGATGTTGTGATCCGCATGGGCGTTGTTGTTCTCTCAATTCGTGCTCTTGAAAAATCACTAGAAAAAGCACGTGGTTTCCAAGATGGCCGATTTGTGGCTTTGTTGTATAACCACCTTAAAATTTCCATAGAAATTGATTTCGAAAATCCTTCTGGAATCTATTCATAAATTCATTTTGGAATCCTTCTGAAGAATTCTTTGATTTTTTTGAGAATTAGTTCGAGAATACCGAGAAATCAATTCGATATTCCATCAAAAATTCCTTTAGCAGAAATCCTTCACAATTTCCTTTAGTTTTTTTTTCTTGAAAATCTTTTTATGTTCTACCGCGGGAATTCTTTGAAGAATCCTTTCGGAAATTCCTCCCGAATTATCTTTAGAAATTCCTCCAGGAATTCATTCGGGGACTCATCTTGGAAATTCCCCCAGAAATAATTTTGAAAATTACGCTTATATATAATTCCTAGGACACGTGATTCTTTCGTAAAACCATCCGAAAATTCTTTTAAATATTGATCCAGAGATTTCTTCGAAAGTTCTTCCAGGAGCTTCCTTGAAATCCTTATTTATTATATATTTTTCAACACATTCATGAAGAATTTCCGAGCGAATTCTCAGAAGATTTTATAAGCAAAACCTAATTGATTTCCCGAATAAATACATAGCTCTCTTTAGAGCATTGCTTCGGGAATTATTCAGAAATTCCTTTGAAGCTGGATAAACGTTTTTTTTTGTCCATAGATCGGAACAACGATCCATACGTGTTCAATTCTTAAATTTGTTATTTTTTCATGTTTGAAAGTTCCCTGATTGTGAGCTTGAGCTTGAGCTTGAGCTTGATTAACTGCCCGTAATTGCTACTCCATTATGACCAAATCAGCTGTTCTTGCACAGGAACCAACAAATGTTTGCCTGGGACTAGCTCACATCTTCAATGTACAAGTACTGGTGATCACAAGCACAAAATTGTTAGGTCATATTGGCACCTGCCACGTCAGAATGCAAGTCAATGTAGGGAAGGGGAGAAAATAATGATGCAATAACTCGCCCACTGCAAGCCGAATATACCTCTGCACTTGCCACGAGTTCATGCGGAATTTGTTGGAATTTTTGGGTTAGGTTCGAGAGGCAGAGGTCCGTCTTGGTTAACGAGCTGCCAATGTGATAGATAGGAGAAAGCAACTGATGGAATTTCTAATTGGATGTTTGGAAACGCGCTTTATAGTTCATTTCCAATTCTAGCAGATTACTGTTAGAATACTCAAGTTGAAGGTATAGGAATAGTAATGGAAACGGTATGGAAGTCCATTTCCAGTTCTAGCGATTGCTAGAACATGAGAAATATAGAGAAAGATACAAAGTAAGAGAATGGAACGGACCTGGGATTGAACCCACGACCTCCTGCGTATGAGGCAGAAGCAGTAGCCATATGACTACCAAGCCCACTTCGTTTGAAAGTTCCCTGATTGTGTCAGAAATTCTCAGAAAATTCCAGCATTTTTCCAGGTTTTACAGATAGTAGTCACCCTGTGGAAATTCTGGAAAATTCGAAGAACTTTCCATGGCAATTTAAAAAGTTTTGTGTCAATTAGAATAAATTTCCGTTGAAATCGAATTTTTTTCTCATTTTGTAAAATTTCCTGTGGAAAATTTCTGGTGAAAACTCCAGCGAGTTTCCGTAAAAACTCCTTAGAGTTTCCGTGGATGTTCGAAAAATGTTCAGTGCAAATTGTTGAGTATTCTGGAGTACAAAATTTAGAACAATTTCTCATGAAAATTCTGAAAAGTTTCTCATAAAAATTTTGAATTATTTTTCCCTGAAATTCCAAACAATTTTCCTTGGGAATGACAAAGAGCTGCAACGTTGTTCCTGTGGAAAATTCGAATATAATTTCCAATAATGAATATTTTGAAAAAAAAATCTGGAAAAGATGCTCCCGTTGAGGTCTTGAAAATATCCCGAAAAAAATGAAAAAAAAATCTTTGAGAACGTTATAAAAAAAATCACCACGCCGATTCACGCCGCCGCCGGTTAATATGAGTTTCGGCGTGACGTCGCCGCCGTCGATTTTCGGACCGAGCTGAAGTTATGAACGTGCTATCACGGAAGTGGATATACTGGGTTTGCGGTAGAAGAAACTACAGCTCCTGGTTACAGTGGTGGATCCTCTATACCAAACCAAAACCGATCTCCTTTTGAAATGGAAACGTAAATCGTGTATACGTTGGAGATGTATCGCGCCTTGTTAAAAGACGCTCACGACAGATATTTGGGAAATCCTAATCGTCAATTATTAATCAGTGTTCTTATTCTTCTTCTTATTGGCATTACATCCCCACACTGGGACAGAGCCACCTCGCAGCTTAGTGTTCATTAAGCACTTCCACAGTTATTAACTGCGAGGTTTCTAAGCCAGGTTACCATTTTGCATTCGTATATCATGAGGCTAACACGATGATACTTTTATGCCCAGGAAGTCGAGACAATTTCAATCCGAAAATTGCCTAGACCGGCGCCGGGAATCGAACCCAGCCACCCTCAGCATGGTCTTGCTTTGTAGCCGTGCGTCTTACCGCACGGCTAAGGGTGGCCCCCAATCAATGTACTGCAGTCAGAGAAAGGCAATGAATTACATGATCCCGCTGAAATAAGTGACTCAATTAAAGCGTACTTTGAATAATTGTACAACTCGACGGAAACAAGTAATTCTTTTAATTTTGAGCCAGCTAAATCGATTCCTGACAACAACCCGTCGAACGTAAATATCATGCAAGCAATGACACAAGATGAAGTTCTGGCTGCAATTAAAGGCAGCTGTTCTAGAAAGTCACCGGGTACGGATGGTTTGCCAAAAGAATTTTACTTGAAAACGTGGCGCATTA